>NW_027316056.1:10052534-10159106 GCF_026437365.1 Eucyclogobius newberryi
GGTACTTTCGTTAATTTTGAGTGGGCTCCGCCCACTTTGTGTTTTTGGCCCTCTATACAGTAATAATGTTCAATTTTTGCATTACATGTTTATATGCACGGAACATGCAAGAGATGGGGAACGTATTCGTGAGCTACTTAGCGCAAATGAGTGCTTTATATGGTATCAATGTAAAGTGCTCGTTTAGTGCGCACTTTTGCACGGGCTTCGCCCGTTTACAACGGTAATGTTCCATTTTCCTACTACTAATTAGTATGCACGGGGCGAGCATGAGTGAAGGAGTGCGTTAGTGAGTGTTTGGAAGTGGGCGACCGCTTCGCGCTCGATTTCGTGCGCACTACGTGCGCACTTTCGCAGCCGTGCTTCGCACGGCCTTACGAGATTAATAGGCCTCTCGCCAGCTTGTGGCGCTCGGGCCTAATAATAATAATAATAGCAATATTTTATCTGGCTATTTAGATCACAACATCAATACTTTTCCATTCAGAATTCAAAAATGTATTCACCTGCTAGAAGAACGGTCAATCACACTATGTGAAAGAGAAAATTAAGGATTTCACAGATCTTTGGTCATGGTGTCAATAACTGTAAAAAGCAGTATATTGTGTAATCTTGACTAGTGAATCGCAAAGACTGTAATTATTTAGAAATTATTATGTTCCCTGTAAACGACAAAATGTCTTTGTAGAGTTCGTAACCGCAGGGTCAGCAGTTTTTACCCATAAAAACAGGTTCTGAATTGCATGAGATTCTAGTATTTAAGTTTAGCAGTTCATATTTCAGTCTTCTCTAAACTCTATGTACTGTATGTTTCTGACTTTCACAGAGGAACTTACTGCCCCCGGAGTCTTTGAGGTGCTATCTCTGTTGATCTGGTCCAGGTTTTCCAGACTCTTGCTCATGTTGTTTTTGGTCAGGACTCGTACGTTGGAGTTGAACGGCTCCATGGCCTTCAGCACCTGCAGCACCTCGTCTTTGGAAAGATGATCGAAGTTGATGGAAGCCCCCACCAGCTCATCTCCTGAACACACAAAACCACTTCTGTTATCATCGTTTTGTTAAAGGTGTTTCAAGACAAGCCACAAAACAACAATTGCTTCTTGAACATTTTAGCATAATTATAAAAATCCTACTAGTCACGATAATTACTTTGTATCAACTTATTATTCAATAAATAAAAGCTGGGACAATATTTTTTGGGGCTCCGTATTTATCATGTGTACATTTGGGGGGAGTTTTATGCTCTAGAAGGGAGATAAAGTATGATAATTATAGATCCTAAATATATTCTAAGTGTTTCTGCCTTTTAACTATCGCAGCTCATGTTTTTTAACTGTATAATTTATTTAGAAAAGCGTTTTTTCTTTGCACTCTTCTCTTTTATGACTTAAATTGTTTTTAATTGGTTAATTTTATTGTATTTCTGTTTCTGTCATTTCTTTGTGATTTGAATGCATTTTTCCTGCTGTGAAGCACTTTGAATTGCCTTGTGTATGAAATGTGCTCTACAAATAAACTTGCCTTGCCTTACTTGAATTATGTGGTTTATGAGTTATTGTGTCAGTGTCATGAAGTAGTTTCTACACTATTGTTGATTGTGCTATTTTTTGGTAGCAACTTTGAGGTTTTGTGGAAAAAATGTGACAATTCTACATCCTACATCCTACATACACAAATACCTCAAACTAATAAGAAAAAAACTGAACTGAATGTGTGTACTGAACAGTGATATTTATGCTACTATATTGTATTACTATAATACGAACTATCATATGACTTTTCTAATTATAAGTGAAAGATATTATCTTTCACTTATAATTAGATAAGTCATATGATAGTTCAATAAAGAAGTAGCTTTGGCAGGATTTAGTTTTAGTTTAGATTAATGTATTTGCTATTTATTTCCAATGTGGTTTTGAACTCAGAATGCTCAGCAAAACATGAAAAACAACCACATAAACAAACAAAGCTTTATGTAAAAAACAACAACAACAACTAAAGTCATAAAGTCATGTAATAGAGAAAACTTCTATTTAAACCATTTGATCCATCCATTTGTCTCGTCTTAAATCTGTTTGAACAAATCTTCGCAGAAAGCTCGTGTCCCGTACCTGCCCTGAGCTGCTGTGTGTCAGAGCTGGTGTTGATGCTGGAGATGACGACGCCCCCATCGTCCGACTGCTCCAGGGTGAGAGCGTCAGAGAGACTCCGCCCTCTGCGATGCGTCAACTGTAAACACACGTACAACCACTGTTAAATAAACACAAACATATTCAGCTGCATTTGTGGTGTGGCTGGACAAACGTAGTCCTACGGCAATTAACTAAAAACTTTAAACTTAAACAAGCTTTCAGAAGTTTATTACAGCATTCAATTCAAAATGTATAACTGAGAAGGGAACAGGTAAAAATTATATTGTTAAAAATGAAGTGGAAGATTTATACAAAAGAAAATTATAGTATGGCAGTTGTTGTTTTGGAAATGTGTAAAACAAGAACATTTCGTGTATCATCTATAATTAAAACTGTTAAAAATGACCGAAAAAGAGTGAAGTGTAGTGAAAAAAGTACAAAGTGATATTGTTGCTCCTTTGTGGGTAATTTTATGATCCATTCATGTTTTCACAGTAAAATCTTACATATAATCATGTGAATTAAGTTTTTTAAGGCTTAGAGGAAGATCAAGGAGGAGATTTAGGGAAGTAGTTAAAGAGCGCATGAAATGAATAGTGTGAGAACAGAGGATGCAGTACTGCAGACAGTTCTGTGTTTGGATATTTTGTTCTCACCAGTAAAGCGTTATTAGAAAACTACTCAAACTGTATATAGTTTCAGGCTGTGCAATTTCACTAGTATTTGTTTCAAAACTGTGCCGATAAATACTCAAGATAACCCAATAGGAAAGTCTCAAAATGCAAGAGGTTTTGATCGTTTGTGCGTCGAGTCATACCATGATTTAAAGTTTCTGTCTCTGGGTTTGAAATCACAGCAGTTTAAGTTTACAAAAATAATGTTTAGACACGGATTCAGGTTGAAAGAATGAGAAACACGAGCTTGGTTTGTCTGTGAATGCAACATGACAACATGTTTTGAGCTGGAGTGAAATGTAGGAATTTAAAGTGTCACAAAAGAAACAAACAAAAGGGTTAGTTTAGGTGCAAATGAAGTAAAGTGTAACTTGTAGTATAAGTAGTGGTTATGTTGAAAGGAAAACTTTTAAAGCAAATAATATACAATGTACAAAAACAAATTACTACATTACTAACAAATTAGTCATTTTTATTATTTTTTCCTGTATTTGAGAATGTGTATAAATATAATAATGTAAAATATAAATGTACAATATAAATAAATAAACTTCTCTTGACAATACTTAAAACTACTTTGAGTTCTATTATTATTGAGTTATTACTTATTCATTCATAATGGAAAAAATGTTAATTGAGACTGTTTCAGGCTTAGTAACTTCTTTATTGATACCCTAATGCTGACTTTGCTCATTATGGATTAAGTCTTTGTTCATGCTTTATTAAGGCTATAAAAGGTGTAGTTATTAGAAAGTGTTACAGACGCTTGAAATCCGTCATGATGCATTATCAAGATGGAGAACTATATGGAAACATCTACGTTAGACCCCCTCAGATAGTTGTTTCTCTGTTGTGATGCAATATCAGAGTGACGGAAAGTTTAAACACGTTCCTGACTCATGGTTCAAAATCTGGTTCAGACCTGGTTTACTTCTTACCTTGCCAACCAAAAGTATACTTTTTGAAAGTCTGGTTTTACCAGGCGAGTTTTCTCCCACAGTAAAGTTGCTGGTTTGGACTTGGTTTGGTTGTAGAAATGTTCTTGCCTTTTTGTAAGGGTACTGTTACATCCACAAACGTAACAATCCCTGCAAACGTAATAAACCGCAAACGTAATACAAGTGTTATCAGGTTTAAATGTAATGTAATGTAATAATTATTACATTTGTGGGAGCGTAACATGCACTGGGACGGTTTGCAGCAGAGTGTGAGGCGGCTGGGATGAGAATCAGCACCTCCAAATCCGAGGCCATGGTTCTCGACCGGAAAAAGGTGGCTTGCCCTCTTCAGGTGGGTGGGGTGTCCTTGCCCCAAGTGGAGGAGTTCAATTATCTCGGGGTCTTGTTCACGAGTGAGGGAAGGATGGAGCGTGAGATTTACAGGCAGATCCGTGCAGCGGCTGCAGTGATGCAGTCGCTGCATCGGACTGTTACCCTCACCTATGGTCATGAGCTTTGGGTAATGACCAAAGGGACAAGATCACGGATACAAGCGGTCGAAATGAGTTTCCGCCGCCGGGTGGCTGGGCGCTCCCTTAGAGATAGCTCAGTCACATGGGAGGAGCTCGGAGAGGAGTCAGCTAAGGTGGCTCAGGCATCTGTTCCAGATGCTTCCTGGGCGCCTCCCCTGTTTCGGAATCACCGAAAGAGGCCCCGGGGAAGCCCCAGGACATGCTATGTCTCCCGGCTGGGCTGGAAACACTTGGACTACTGTCCCTGCGATCTCCGGATAAGCGGAAGAAGATGGATGGATGGGAGAGTAAAAGTCAGTGCTTCCAAAGTAAAAACTCCCCACAAACATAATAACTACTCCCCACAAGCGTAATAACTACTCCCCACAAGCGTAAATAACTAAAGGAAAAATAGATCTAAGTACACTTTCAGTGCTGAGCTAATCCCAATCACACTTAATACTTTACATGAACAATAAGGTCATGTGAGCCCATGTGCAAAAGTAATATGAGCTCTTATTTGAAATGGAGAAGTGGTGCTCTGTGGCCCGGCTCTCAACAGTTTGCTGCAATGTCCTTCCCCAGTCTCACCCCCATTTCACAAAGCACTGTCTAATAAAGCCTATGGGCAATAAATCCTTAAAAAAAGATAAAAACAAACAGAGAAGGAATAGAGAAGTTAACAATCTAAGCTCAAGCAGGTGTAGAGTGAAAATGATGCATGCTAAGATAAAACTCTACACTTACAATCCATTTTCATACAAAATTGAATAATCATCATAATCGTAACAATTATTAAGTTTGTGGGAATTTTGTCATCACGCTTGTGGTAGGCAAAGTTATTACGTTTGTGGGAATTTATTACATTTAAAACTTACAAGATTGTATTACGTTTGTAGGATTATAACGTTTGTAGATGTGACATGGCGCGTCCACACTTGCACAATCATCACATCAAAACTGGTTCTAAACTGGGACTAAAGCCAGTACTAAACCTGGACTAAACCTGGACTAAACCTGGACTAAACCTGGACTAAACCTGGACAAGCCCAGGATTAAACCAAGACTAGAATAGGACCAAAAATAAATCTGGATTAGGACTCAAACTGAGCTCAAACCAGGAGCAAACACACCTTTAGACTCATGTAAGTTCAGGTTTGGTTCTGATTTCACAATTTATTACTCAATTAAAGATTATCCTTATTCAACAATTAAACAGCAATTAACGAATCGTATAAAGAAAACCAGATGTTGCTCTATGGCTTCAAACTAGTTAACGCCATTTTCCATTGCAGTTTTGAAGCAACCCAAACAACATCACTGCACCTTAACGACGAGTATTGTTATGATCGTTCCTAGTGTTTTGGGTGTGTCCAGCTCATGAGGAGTTCTCAGAAAAATGTAAACTGAAAGTCTAAAGCGCAGGGCGTGTGTGAAGTCCCGAGGCCCAGAAACAAACAGGTTCATCTGAAGTTGTTGTTTGAATATAATAATTTACACCAGGTAACGGGACACGCCCACTGCTTTCCACAGAGCCATTTTGACATTTTGTGCTAAAATCTCACCATCATTTATTCATAACAACATATAGCCTCACTGACAGCCTGGTCAAGTGAATAATCTAGATATTAAAGATTATATCAAGATAAAATGATCAGAAATCATAGTTTAGGCAAGTTTAGATACATTTCCTTATTTATTTAATTGTACATTTATGTATTTATTTAATGTATGCATGTGTGTATTTAATTCATGCATTTATTTATGTATTTATCTATGTAATTAATGTACACATTTATTTAGTTTTTTATGTATCTATATATGCATTTATTTAATTTATAAGTGTTTAAATGTATGTAATTTAACATTCCAATATATTGTGAAACAGTATCATAATCATTCCCCACTACAATTTTGTTGCTTGTTTAGGGAAAGGAAACTTGTTTTTTTTACATATTCACAGTTTTGATTTTTAAAATGAGTGTATTAATTTCAAGTTTGTGCAGGTTGTGGTTTAACAAAGAAAAACATTGTATCTTCATGTCGTGAGTCGTGTATCACATTGAATCGTGAGTGACCCTGTGATTCCCCGGCCCCATCTCCACAATCTCCCCTCTAACTTGGCTTTACCTACTTGTCTCCTCGGAGATAGATACTGTATGTTTAATGCCGTACAGTGGAACATTGAAAGAACAAATGGCAGATAATGAATGAAAACAGTAAGTCGTAAGTAAATATTATCCGTGATTTTCAGAATGATGAATATTCAAGACCGCTGCTAGAGCGATTAACAATTTAAAACTAAATACCATAATGGGAAAAAGTCCTGTTTATTATTTTCTATTACTTTATTGTTTGTAATGTACGATGTTGAGTGTGTTATAAATACATATTATTATTGGCTTTTCCAGACAATTTACTACTAAGTGTATTAATCATTTACTCCCCACACGCTTCTGCAGCCACAACTGCCCTGGGGTAAACTCACAGAAGCGAGGCTGCCAAACTGCGCCATCCTCCACCAATCCCACAACAACAACAACAAATACAACAACCACAACAACAACAATAACAACAGTGTACAGAGACTATGAGACTACGCACTGGTCGGTGCTGGGATCGTACAGCCGGCCATCGAGTTAGCTCTAACTCTGTGATTGTTGAATTCTTTTATTGAAATTGAATTATAAGATAAGATAAGATAATCCTTTATTGTCCCACATGGGGAAATTTCATTGGTGCAACGCAGGTAGATACAGAGGTAGATACAGAAGAACAGATCACTTATAGGAAGTCTGAAAAACACTTTCAGTAGAAGATCTCCTATAAATAAATAAAAACTCCCATAGACAAATAAATAAATACCATGGCATGTGATCCCGACAGTAATTGCACATGAATATGTGTCACGACAGCACATAGATTGCACATGAATTTCACAGCAATTGCACATACGACAGAATTGCACATCAGTATTAGGTTAGGTCAGTATTGCGACGGGATAACGTGACGATCTCCGGGTAAGACGACTGTTCTCCGCAGTTTCATGAGTTCCTCCTTTGTGGAAACGCGGTACGACGCCGGGGGGCGGGGCCGGAGCCGGGGGGCGGGGCCGGAGCCGGGGGGCGGGGCCGGAGCCGGGGGACTCAGAGCCAAGACACATCGCAACGACGAAAACACTCAATCCAGCCGAATAAAGTCAAAACAAGTTAATTTAAAGCGATTCCAGTGCGTGTCCCGATCGTTCGTGAAGTTCCTCTTTCATATAAACGTGTATATAAACGTGTATATAAACGTGTACCGACGACACGCCGTACTTTAGCGCGGCCGGAGGGCGCGGGGGGAGGGGCTGGTGGGCTCGCTCGGAGCTAGCTCACGTCACAACAACACAACGAAAAACGCTCAAATCCAGCCGAAAAAAGTCAAAAATAGTTGAATTAAAAAACTATTCCAGCGCGTGTCCCTATCGTACAGTAAAATAGAAAAAATATACTAATTATATTTACAAAATATAGGAGATAAAGCACAATAAGTGTGAGAAAGAAGAGAGAGCGTTTACACCGGGCTGCCAGCTGTACCAGCGCCTTATGACGTATCTATACGTAATTATACAAAGAAAGTGGCTCTGCTTGATACCAAACTAAATCCAAACAACAGCATCAACATCCTTTAACGTTATTGTCATGCATTTGTTTAGTAAAATGACAACATAATCTGACTCATACAGTGATATCAGAGTTTGAAGTAACACGTTTATGGTTTACTAGTGTCAAAGTTCACATGTTTTAAAGTGAAACAAAGCAATTGAAAGTTACATACCGTATGCTTGTCCTTTTAAAGTTTGACTACAGATATGGTGTATAATGCAGTACAGCATACTTTAAAAAGTATCTTACATGCATCGTAAAACCATCATTTTGGTTAAATGTCTTTGTAACTGCAGTTGAATACGTTTCAGAAATACATTATATCTGATTAGCCCCTAGCAAAACTTCACACTTGACTTTTGTGTATTTTTTCTTTCATGGGAAAATTAAATTAACTTCCAAAACCTCGTGGTGGTTTCATGTTTCTTTATTACTTGGAAATGAGAGATTTGAACTGGAGCAGGATTCAGCAAAATAAACAAGACATGACACTGATGATCTCTATTACTGCAACTACTACTGTTACTACTACTACAAGGGTTGACCCCCCCACTACCTTTAACAAATACATTCATTTGCACAGACAAGATATTTGACTTGGTGGTAATTTTAGAATGATATGAACAGGAAAAGTAATTATCCAAGTTAAACAACGTTGGAGAACTGCATTTTGAATCAGAAAAAGCAACACAATTTTATTCTTTGGAGTCTTAATTTTATGATATCATTCACCCACAAACTTTCACAGCACTTCTTTTGGCACTTCTTATTGCACCTCTTATTGCACGTCCTTTTGCTCGTCTTTGCAAACACACATGACCTTCTCGCCTTCACCACAACAAAACTCAATCTAATTAGTGTTCGGTTACAATCGGCTTCAGGCTGTGAATGGATGAATATAAGGCGTGTTTAAACTAAATATCTTCTGCATCACAGAAACCTGGTCCTGGTGTTGAATGTTTGGTGGAGATAAAGAAAACTGTGATATGGAGCGGAACGTGAGCCGTTTGGCCCAGCGATAGGAAATGAGGACAAGTGCGAGTGTCACAAATGTTCACTCAAATATCAAGTGCTGTTTTTCTTTGATAATCTAACTTTGTCATCGTGATCTTCTTCTCTCACATCATCCAAAACCCAGGTCCAAACTATGGCCCGGGGACAAATGCGGCCAACATTAACACAAGTACTTCTTTTCACAGCAAATTTATGAATCACTCTAACATTATGACCTCAAGCACAAAGACTGAGGTGCGAGAAAGACCTGATATCAAGGTCCCGAACAGAATAAACAGAGACGTTACGTATTACTCAAGTAGAAGTAAAAATGTGTGGTTCAAATATTGGTAAGAGTAAAAAAGTGTCTGGAGAGACAGTTAATAATAGTGATATTTCCAAAGAATACAAAAAAAGAACACAAAAAACAAATAAATCATATCCTAAGGTAAGATCCTGATGATTTCCTGATTTTTAAGCAATGTTTGGATTTTCATTGCACTTTTATGGCAGAGTCGTTTGAATTAGGGCTGTGCAATTAATCACATTTTAATCAAGATTGAGAGGTAATTTCTAGTCGTTAATGATCAGCTTGAGTCCTTTTAATAAAGAGAACCACAGTCGATCCTCTTTGACTGACAAAGTTCAGGTTTTGGAGAAAGAAACGGGGCTATTTGTGTTGTTATTGGACACTGATTAAGAGTCGGACTTGTTCATGTTTAAGAAATCAATACCGAAAGCGATTTTATTTTGTTTTTGAAAAGAAAATGTCAATAACAATTTGAAAATATAGCCGCAAGCGGCAATGATCGGCCCTCGCCACGCCGCCGCTGCCACGCCGCAAGAGGAGGGGGTGCTAACGCGCCCCAATTGTCCTTTTATTACGCCTACTGCTGAATCTGTGACGCTGTCACATCTTCTCCCCTTTGTTTTACCATCAAAAAGCAATTTTATTTTGAATTCTTGGCAAAATGTGCGGCTTTGCCGCACAGACACCGTGACTCTTTGAATAAAAATGTGGATAACTTTTGATGGTCCACCCCTGAAGATGAGTCTCACCAAATTTCAGGTTAATAGGGCTGACGCCCTAAGAGGAGTTTGTGAAAGTCTAAAGTGTAAACATGTTCTGGCGATTTCCCCATTGGAATAACATGGAAGGTTTCGGTCATCGTTACGGCAACGCCATAACAATTATGACATGGGTCTCATTGACTTTTTTGATGGGGATGCCAAAATTGAGTTGTGTGTCAAATTTCATATAATTTCGCAAAACTAAATATTTAACCTCCATATAAAATCTGTAGGGGGCGCTGTGGCTCCAAATTAATTTATTTCACTTCAAGTAGGTTTAGGGCAAAGAGTTTAACAACTGATTCTAATTTGATGCAATTCGGACTTAATCTGCGCAAACGGCAGAAATGTTAAATTTGGGAGATTTCTGAAATTCTTGCTACAGTTTGCGGCTTTGCCGCACAGAGACCGTGACAGGTATCAATGTAATTTGGATAACTTTTGATGTCCCACTCCTCAGTAGCATTTTCACCAAATTTCAGCTTTTTAGGGCCAACGCCCTGGGAAGAGTTCGTAAAAGTACGACGTTTGGAAAAACTCCGAAGTCATGTTTAGCCATTTTTGAAGCAATATGGCCGACATTTGGTTGGGCGGACGGCGTTGCCGTAATAATATTTTTTACTTCTCTTGTCACCATCTACCTCTGCGCCAAATTTCATGATTCTACGATCAGATTTTTTTTGGGTCATTTCCCATCTCTCAATGCATTTTTGGTACATTTGGGGGCGCTGACGCGCCAATTTTTTTTATTTTAGAAAAGGGAAATAGCCAGAATGTAGAGAGGCACGATTTTTAGAGGTGTGCAAATTTTTGTGACTTTTCGTCAATGTTCACTGGGTGAAAAATAGGGGGGTTGGTCCCGAGAAGAAGAAGAAGAAGAAGAAGAAGAAGAAGAAGAAGAAGAAGAAGAAGAAGAAGAAGAAGAAGAAGAAGAAGAAGAAGAAGAAGAAGAAGAAGAAGAAGAAGAAGAAGAAGAAGAAGAAGAAGAAGAAGAAGAAGAAGAAGAAGAAGAAGAAGAAGAAGAAGAAGAAGAAGAAGAAGAAGAAGAAGAAGAAGAAGAAGAAGAAGAAGAAGAAGAAGAAGAAGAAGAAGAAGAAGAAGAAGAAGAAAGAATAATATTCCGATGCGAAAACAATGTTTCCCATTTTCCAAATATCATAAACTATACATTTTCGGAAAGCGCTCGCGCTTTCCTACCTCATGGTGTGGGTCCCTCGTCACTGACGGGTACTTTCGTTAATTTTGAGTGGGCTCCGCCCACTTTGTGTTTTTGGCCCTCTATACAGTAATAATGTTCATTTTTTGCATTAAATGCTTATATGCACGGAACATGCAAGAGATGGGGAACGTATTCGTGAGGTACTTAGCGCAAATGAGTGCTTTATATGGGGATGACGACCGCTTCGCGGTCGTCATCTCAATGTAAAGTGCTCGTTTAGTGCGCACTTTTGCACGGGCTTCGCCCGTTTACAACGGTAATGTTCCATTTTCCTACTACTAATTAGTATGCACGGGGCGTGCATGAGTGAAGGAGTGCGTTAGTGAGTGTTTGGAAGTGGGCGAGCGCTTCGCGCTCGATTTCGTGCGCACTACGTGCGCACTTTCGCAGCCGTGCTTCGCACGGCCTTACGAGATTAATAGGCCTCTCGCCAGCTTGTGGCGCTCGGGCCTAATAAAAATAATAATATTTTTAGCAAAAACAATATAGCCGTTTCCACTATAACAACAAATTATACATCGTTTGAAAGCTCTAAGCCTTCCCCATGCCGCCATGGGGTGGAATCATCATTACGAGCGCTTACGTGCTCGTCACTCCCCATTCCGTCGGGATGCCCCGCCCACTCCCCATAGACTTCCATTGATTTGAGCAGATACAAGCATGGCCCATGCCTGCGGCATGGATTCTCGCGTACAGGACAATGCCAGGAGGGTTTTTGGAGGAATGCAGCGCTTCGCGCTGCTGTTGTCAACAATTTGTGAATGGGCTACGCCCATTCACAAATTGTTGACTATTTCTGTCATAGCAGGAGTAAGTATGCATGATCCATGCCTTCGGCATGGGCTAGTTCACTGTACTTGCGCCCGCATGTTTGGTCAGACAGTTGCAATAGGCCCTCCGCCCTGCTGGGGCTCGGGCCTAAATATTCCGATGCGAAAACAATGTTTCCCATTTTTCAAATATCATAAACTATACATTTTCGGAAAGCGCTCGCGCTTTCCTACCTCATGGTGTGGGTCCCTGGTCACTGACGGGTACTTTCGTTAATTTTGAGTGGGCTCCGCCCACTTTGTGTTTTTGGCCCTCTAAACAGTAATAATGTTCAATTTTTGCATTACATGCTTATATGCACGGAACATGCAAGAGATGGGGAACGTATTCGTGAGCTACTTAGCGCAAATGAGTGCTTTATATGGGGATGACGACCGCGAAGTGGTCGTCATCTCAATGTAAAGTGTAAAGTGTAAAGTGTAAAATGGAACATTACCGTTTACAACGGTAATGTTCCATTTTCCTACTACTAATTAGTATGCACGGGGCGTGCATGAGTGGAGGAGTGCGTTAGTGAGTGTTTGGAAGTGGGCGAGCGCTTCGCGCTCGATTTCGTGTGCACTACGTGCGCACTTTCGCAGCCGTGCTTCGCACGGCCTTACGAGATTAATAGGCCTCTCGCCAGCTTGTGGCGCTCGGGCCTAAAAATGGAGACTGATCAACATAAGGAAAACAAATATTTTTTTAAAACATTTTTTTTACCAAATTGCGCCCAGGGATGCTATTACTTTGCTTGGAAAGTTCCTCGGTTTGGCATTAAATCTCCATGGAGCAGGTGACACCACAAGGCCAAGTTACAGGTCAGATCTGTGGAGATGCGATCCCACTTACAGTAAGAATATTAGTTTTTTTTTCTCAAGGGATTTTTCAGCAACAAAACACCTGTAATCAAATAATCAAAAAAACAGACGGTCGACAAACCAACGGAAAAGCTACACAGTGGAACTTTAAAAAAAAGAACGTGTAAGCTTGTATTGCCCTGGGGTCAGTTCGACTATCACAGTTTAAAAGCCACGCAGTAAAACGACTAAACCATTTTGTCACTGTTTCCACTGCGTCTTGTATTTAAGTATTTATAAAGTACAACAGAGCAGTGACCGTGTGAAACTATGTGACTGAAACTGGCATCTGCGCCCTCACAACAGAGACATCTTTGTTTTGAAACCCGGTGCAACACTTTTGTGGCGTAATGGCACATTGTTGTTTCACCTGCACCTGTTGTAGTATTTTAATCAATGCTACTGCTATTTTTATCATAACTTGTGTGTAATTTTCTTGCATTCGTCAAATTGAAAATCTCACTCCAAACTGGGACTAAAGCAGGACATAAACCTGGCCTTCAAGAGGACTAAAGCTAAACAAAAAGAACAGGACTAGAACAGGACAAATCCAAGTCTACATCAGGACTAAACTGGGACTAAACTGGGACTAAACCCAGACTGTAACCTAAATATACTGTATATTATTATTACATGCATTTATTAAAGTTAAGTTTTAATTCAAATCTATTTAATTATATTTCTTCATGAAGCTTCCTCCCCATCTACAAAATAGTTCCTTGCACAAATGTACCTCTTATTTAATTAGTTTATAATATTCAGCATTTTGATGAAAATGTTAACAAAATGTTGTTATAGTTTTAGATTTCATTAATACATGTATATAAAAAAAGAAATTTGCCGACTTTGTTTCGTCAGCAAAAACATAATGTTGACCATAACAAAGAATATAAGTCATGCCAGAAAGTGCGATTATATTAATTGGATTAATTTCAGATACAGCTGCTGTTTTGTCACGCTATTTTTATTGTATTTTGTATGAAGTTAAGTTTGGTAAAGTTACGTTGTTTTGTTATTTGAAAATATAACACATGTAAATCTTAGTGAATCTAGAAAAATGTAGGGAACTATTATGAAAAGGATGTTATTATTTGTAGTTTGAAAAGGAAAAGGGGTGAGATTCAAGATGTTTATATTCTCCAGTCCTCTTGTTGAAATGCACCAATGGAAGAACTGTTAAAAACACTCTAATACATTAATTCATTTAAATTTGGTTAAGTTGTAAAGTTAAGTTTAGTCATTTTAAGCGTGTTAAAGTTTTAAATAGTACCACTAGCACTTTTTTTTGTTCGTTGAATGCAGGAATAAAAAAATCTACCTGTCAAAGCAAACTTTTGTTGTGTCCTTGGGCAAGACACTTTACCACATTTCCTGCTGGAAACCATACAAACAAGAAACTAAACATGGACTTGAACCAGGCTTAAACATTGGCATTGAACTTTGATAACTTTAAATAGTTAGACTTCACTGACACAAATACAGAACAATAAAGTGCACTGACCTGGTTCATGTGTGTGTTTCTTGCAGCAGAAGTAGTAGTTCTTGTAGTAGTTTTACTCCATGCTGTCCCTCGTGCAGGACGCGGTGTGACAGATCAGCAGAAGTTCACAGGACAGATACTGGGCTGAAGTTGACCAACAGGTTAAGCTCCGCCCGCCTGAGCGGTCAAAAGAAACACGCCTTGAAACAAACACGCCCCAAACGAGCCGTGTTGTCCCACTCACTGCAGCAGCACAGGCCAGACAAATATGTACAGAATGTCAAGGCAAGGACAGTTTTATTATGGAATTAATTAGGGCTTCAAATAAATCTGAAGGGTGTTTTTTATTCAAACATTAACTTCTTCAATAGCACAGTGCAATGAAAACTGAGTGAAAGACGATGAATTATCTATAAATATATAAAATTTGGAAACCTGCAGTATTTTGTACTTTGTTTGCATTATTTGATTGGAATGTTTGTAATTCGTCACAGTAGTTGTAATACATTGTATATTGTGTATTTTAAGGAAGATCCCAGGAATAGTAGCTGCTGTTAAACTCAGCAAATGGGGATTCAAGAAATAAACCAACAAAACGGCTTATTTTTGATTGTTTACACTAAATATATAAAATATGCTTAATTAGTAGGCAACAGGTCTTGAATTGATTGATCTTACTGGCCTATCGAGTGAACTTTCCTCAACTCCATTTTTTGTCTTAATATGAAAAAGAAATGCATCTGAAAAATGACTTGTCAATGTTAACCAAAAGTCATAAAACTAGATAAATATTGCGCATTCAAGCCTTTTCATCCCATGTAGATATTCCATAATTCAATGTTTATTGTTATATTGTAAATTTAGAAATACATTTTGTCTTTTCCGATTGCTGAAGAGTTAATGATGCATTTTGTTAATCTGAGGCAATCACTCGCCAATAAACCCAATTTAATAGAAAACGTAGCATAAATGTTGACTTTGAATAACTGTATTACGTAGTCTTTTTCAGCGTTATTCATTGTTGATTGAATGTCCCGCAATACAGCATTAATGTGATCCAACTTAATCAAATCCAACTTGCATTTATTTAATTACAGATGTTTTTATTGGTCAAAACACCTTGTAAAACGTGTAGCATTCGCTTCTCCACAGATCTGACCTGTTACTTGGCCTGGCGCTGCTCCCAGCTCGTCTCCATGGAGACTGACACATTTTCTGGAGCGTTTCAGACAGAGCAATAACTCCAAGAAGGTACAGGCAGCGGACTCAAGGAAAGTGCCTTAATTCATCTTTAAGTAGATCTACTTAAAATATACAAGTCGACATTTCAGTGCATAAATGTTTGTCTAATTAAAAACTATCATTGACTAAATAACAAATGAAGCCTGCGTAAATTCAGCCTGGAAGACCTAACTCCATCCATCTACGTCAAGGCCACCATGGAAGGACCCCTCTCCCCAGCTCCATCATCGCACTCAAGCAGGCGTGGCCTGTCCGTCTGTGAGAGTCAGATCCCTCACTTCACCATGGACTCTCCCAGGTTTCTGCGCTTATCCCAAAGAGGTTATGCAGTTTTTCCTGGCCAAAGAAGGAGGGTGAAAGGTCAGGGGGCGTCTGCACCATGGCCCTCGCACCTGCTCCTCATCCCCAATCAACGCTCTCAAGTGACTCCTCCCCGCTCCAATCAGCGCTCAGGCGGTCACATTTAAGCGCTCAGGCAGATGGCTCGGCCGCTCAAACCGTACTGCGACCCACCACCTCCCCAGCTCCTCCTCTGCATTCCCCTCATCCTCTACCTCCTCTTAACATCTACCACCACCAGTCTCCAGGCCCCGGGGGGAGACATCTAATACAAATAGATCATGGAGTGCCCATGATTGCAACGTCTTCCGCCAGGGTCTGAGCGCCAAATAACTCTCGAATAAAGCTTGCTCAACAGTCCATTCTCGTGGTCTCTTTGTCTCTCCAGGGTGAAATGGATTAAACAATTACTCTACTCGGGATCCAATAATAATGCACATCTTAAGGTGCAATATTATCACAATATTAATGTCACTATACAATGTTTGTAGCAACAGTATCTTACAAAATTTCTGTCAAAATCCAAATAATTAAGATTAAAATAGCTTAAAAACTGTCATTTTTCATCGGTATTGGAAATGTTGCAAAGGATCATGTTTTTTTTAGCTGCTGCTGCAACAAACAATGAATGTAAACAAAATAAATTATAAATCAATAGACTGAATATTTTTGTGTTAACTAGAGAATCTTGTTGAACTTTTTTGCAACACCAACACATTTACAGTCACATTTGATCAAATTTATGATGAATTGCAATCATATTGTTGTATTAAATTGCATTGTTGTGCAGTCCACATCCTTTAACAGTGTAGTCAGGGCTACAGATCTATTGTGTACAAACAGTGTTCTCCTTGTTATTTCCTCATTCTTCCACATCCAAAGTCCTCGAATGCGTTTTCACAGCAGCAGAAGTCCCGCCCTTCTCTCCGTGAACTCAACCATGGAAAGGACAAAGACAACGCAGTGAGTTTAGAACGTGATGACAAAGAGAAAAGTTGCGTAATCTTACACCTGGAAAGGGCTCTGAGCATGACAATCAGCTTTGAGGTCTGTGTGGAAAGTCAAAACTCTCACAACATGCAGGCTTTCATGTGGAAATAACATGTCCAATCTGTTCAGAATTCAGTATTTGATTTAATCCACTTCGTCCAAGGGTTAATATGGGACATTGTCATTTCAGGGACCGTTTTCTGACAATCCAATCCTCTACATAACAAGAGTTTGACAGAACGTACAGAAGGATTTGTTTATTACTAATTCCATCTCGAGTTATTAAAGTTTTAAGTAAAAAAATTAGGCGGAATCAGATTTTTTACTCAAATTTTTAGTCTAGTTTACTCAAAAACTAAATAATAAATCCAAAATCTCCTCACCACATTTTTTGTATTTAATATGTCCACAAAATTAACAAAGAAATCTAAATGTGGCGCTGGGACATTATTCGTCCAGGAGTGTTTGATGGTAGAAAAATATCAGTTGTATTCATCTGGACACTGTTTTTTAGAAAAAACAAGAGTCATTCTCAATCTGCTGACCTAGTCTGAGAACTCGGATATTTGGCTTCAAAACACTATTGTAAACCTTTGGTAAGTTAAACCTCCATCTCTGTTTAAAGAGAGATTTTCTCACAAAATGGCCACTTTAACTCCTATTTCAAACCACTCACCGTTTTCAAAAGAGCAACACTTTAAGACAAAGACTGGTTCACCCCAAGGACAAGATGCCGACACAAAAACAGAGCAATGTAGTTTATTCTATCTAATGCAGACTAAACAGACAGTGAGATTACCCTCAGATGAAATTTAAAACTGGACAAGTTTGTTAAGACTTTTGGACCAAATGAGACAACTATGCCGAACTACAAGTTTAGGACTAATTATATTGTTTGTTATCTTTCAGTGTCTTGTTCTGTGTTGTGTGGGTTTTGTAATTAAAACAAGTTTTTAAAAAAGTAAAGCAATGTACCGGTAGTTCTCTGAAATGGTCCTTGGTCAGTTGGCAATGCAGATGTAGCCCTCTTGCCTCACTGCCAGAAGATTTCCAGTTTGATTCCCAGAATGAACATGGCCTTTCTGAGTGGGGTTCACATGTTCCTCCTCTACAACTTTTTCATAGTTTTGTTAGTACAAGTTAATGCATTTACAAGTAAACATAAAAATATGAGAGTAAAAATGAAAACTGTACAAAACAAAATGGTTTATTGACCCTGTTGATTGACACAAAATATTCAGGTAAAATAAAAATGGCTTTAACCAACACAAATATCCCTTTCCAACGAATACAGAGTGATTGTTCAAGTATCAACATTAGTTGGTAGAAATAAACCTAACAGAGACAGTAGAGAAATAAGGTGCGATTCAAACAATGTACATAAAGGCCGTGGCTGCAGAGCCGCGGCACGGTCAAATAGCCCAGCGGTTTCAGGAGCCGCGGCAAGGCCATATAGCCACATGGCTAACCCTAACCTAACCTTAACCCTAACCTTAACCCTAACCCTGACCCTAACCCTAACCCTAACCCTAACCCTAACCCTAACCCGGCGCGGTCTAACCCGGCGCGGTCAAATAGCGCAGCAGTTTCAGGAGCCGCTGCACAAAATAACATGGCAGTTTCGGCCCTGCGCCGCGGCTCTGTAGACACTCCCGCACATAAAAAAAAAAAAGTGTCGGCAGTTTGGTTTATAATGTAGTATTAACATATTTTGCATGGAATTTTGTAATGGTTACTAATGATTCAGGAAACACTTAATTTTATGTCTTAAAACACCCAAATGGATGTGTATATCTTTTGAAGTGCTTCACAAACGTCCATTCATCCTTTTCACACACTTGTACTGCTGCCCCGGGCATAAATAAAATCTGATAAAAAACATTTTCAAGGCAAATATTAGGATTCACAAACGTGTCAGAAATTGGTCTTCTGAATTTCATAGCGACCTTCATAAAAAGCTGCATTGGAGCAACTTGTGGTCATTGTTTCCCACGTTAGTGTTCCGACTTCAGAGCGCTCCAGCTGAATCAACTGGTATGTAAACATGGTTAAAGCCGTTTTGTAAGAGCAACTTTGAAAAGAAATCTGACCTCCACATGCTGTCTTCATCTAATAATTAAACATTTTATCATTTAAAAAATAGCCATGTGAGTCACTACAGTGCATTCGGTAATGTACAGCCTTATTTCAAAAAGGATTAAATTCCTTATTTGCCTCAAGGGACATCGCCTGCGTCACCTTTGTGTCTGAAAAATCTGATCTAAAGTTGGACAAAATGAACCGATCAATGGGAAAACTAGTGACGTGCTGGAGGATTTGTTAGAGCGAGAAATGAGTTAGAAAGGTTTAAATACTTCCTTATTTTACAGTTTGAGAATGCGATATCCCAGCTTTAAGGCAAAACTGTAGGCTAAAGGAATGTTAACATCAACCAAATGCAACAAATGTCCACATTGTTTATGTGGAGGTTCTATTGTTGTAAAACGTCACAGTTTCTCTCTGATGTGAAGTTGAAGTCTCTCGACCATCTGCCTGGAACACTACCCACTTTAGCCAGTTTATGCATGTATAGTGAGGAATTTAGCATGATGGAGGAGTCTGAAATTTTGGGGGTTGAAGATCTAGAGAAGATCTGTGCTGTCCGTGCTGCAGATGTGTGCAAACCTGGACAGGAACCCATTTCAGAAGAACCAGCCAGAGTGTCCAGTGAGAGTTGACCTCAAGCCCAAGTGTTTTTCAGTTTACCTTCACAGTTTTCCCCTGTTTATTTACTGTAAATCCTTTAAATCCTCGTAAAACACATTGAGGTTTAGTCCTGTCCCTGAGCCGCTCCTCCCATCACCAGTCTGTGAAACATTGAGCTCTCGTTTTGACAAAGAACTGAAGGAGAATCAAACTCCAGCACCTGACCTGCGCCCATCACCAGCACGCGGTCACAGTCCAAAATAGTGTTTATCCTGCAAGAGAAGGAAAAAAGTTCAACAAAAAAATCTATCAACTTTTCTATTGTCCTGATGAACACAAACTCGTTTTGCTGTGTGAGGATGCCCATCGTGTTTTTTAAACTTCCTATAAGTTATCTGTCCTTTTCCTCTGTATCTACCTGCGTTGCAACAATGATTTCCCCATGTGTGGACAATAAAGGAATATCTTATCTTATCTTATCTTATCTTGTCTGTAGGGGACACTCACTTGAGAGTGATAGCGTTACATTTTCATAATTGTATTTTTGTAATCACTTACATAAATCTACTTGTATTGTAAATATTCTGTTTAAAATGTTTTCATATGTCAAACTTTAGAGGTGAAGCCGCAGGTCTCTCACTATAAAAAGGAGGCTTACGCACAAGTCGGCCTGTTTGCAGCCTGAGGAGGCCACGTCGTCCGACTGAAACACATTGGTGGGTATTTTAAGCTAAAAGCCATGCTACAATAACGGCTTTTTAATTATCTTTTTTATCAATCAACAGAGTGCACTGGTTTTTCTTGTCTATGAAAATACTCAACATCCAAATGATATCCATATCTAAATGAGCACCTGTTTCAACATGACAAACATTAATAAACTGCAATTATCTGTGCAGTTTTAAACACCTCATCCATTTTTTGAACAAGAATGTTGCCCCAGACCTTGAAACAGTCTGATAAATATGGCAGAATAAGTGAAGTGATTCGATGAGTTGAGCATGTTTCATTTCTTGGCCCATAATCTTTATTTAACACAGGACAGTGTAGCGTGAAATGAGGGCGAGAGACGGAAGGACATTCAGCAACTGGCTGGAGTCGGAACCAAACTCGCAACGCTGCTGCCAGCACAACAAACTATATTTATTTTCTGACACATATAAATGTAATGACTGTTCTGGCACATGGATTACCACCAGAAAGCATCAAGAGTGTTTTGAGGAAAGGGATTGCAGCTAATTTACACATATTTTTGTGTATTTTTAGCAGCCCGCATGTATTTTGGATGCAGCCGGTCTCCTGTCTGTGCTTATTTGACCAAACAGAGCAGGTTCACACTCACGCAATGACACAGAGAAGTACTCGTCTAATTACCTAGAAACAGCTCAAGAATGAGTCAATGATTCAATCTTTCCACAGAAAACAATGTGTGATGATGATTTGGATTTATGCAGGTCCCAAACTGCCCTTGACTTGAGTTTAATGTACAGTAATTACGCCATAAAAATATTTATTTAAAAAAAACATAGTGTGGCATAATGTAGAAGCTTTAACCATTAATTATTCCATTGCCATTCTGAAAAAAAGAAACAACAAAACTGTAAACGTTTGAAAGCTTGTCACGTGGTAACTTGAGATGACCAACATTTATAATAAAAATAATGATGATCTCTTTCTGATATGCTCTGTTTTTTTATCATGGATTATGAATTGTTGTTACTTAATCTCTGTCATGCCTTTAAACTCTTAATATTTCAATGTTCTAAAAGTCTTTGGGGATAATGAATGGGACTTTTACTTCTGGGACCACAAGGGGCTTCGAAGTGTTGACCTCCAGTAGTTTGAGCCTCTACGGAAAAGGATGATGTACCAAATCTCTTCTTGTACGTTTGTCTGTTTGCTGTTTGCTTTTGAAACGATAATATTCACCTGTGTGCGATGGTGAGCACAGTTTTGTCTCTGAACGTCTCTCTAATCGTCTGCTGGAGAAGTTTGTCAGTTTTCTGGTCCACGCTGGCTGTAGCTTCATCTATACACAGCACCTACAAAAGAAAAGAAAACATTTAATCTAGGAAGTAGTAATAGCTTTGGACTGAGAGGCAGCTCAGATTTACTCCAGTAAGTTTTTGAAGAAATTGTATGTCTTGTAGTAGTTTCAGGACTGCATACTACCACTAACACTTGAGTAATATTTAGTTTGAGTAAAATGTTTTCGTTCCTCTTCCCACTGCGAGTAATTCCAAAGTAAGCTTTACGTTATGAGTCAGAATTTTCAAGGGGAATAATATCTCAATTATATAAATGCATTCATAATCTGGATAACTTTTCTACTATATACCGGTACTTTGAAAAATAGATAGGAAAGAGAAGGTCATTTTATTTTGATGGACAAAGAATGGGAAAATATATGTACTTCACAGTCGAGAACCACAAAATTACATGTTTGGAGGAAATTCTGTCATGTCATGTGTCAATGTGTCATGTTTTTCATAACACCATGTCAAAGTGCCCATAATTCACAAGGAAATGTTAACTATTTAAGAAACTGTGGCAGTCAGGAGGCAAATCACTATTATGTGTTTTAGGACTGTCCTGTTGCTGAGAAATATTGGACTGAGGTCAATAAAGTGCTATATCATCATCACACTGGAATTCAGAACTATGTATTTGGGCTTCAAAACTCCTGCCATGGACGCAGTAAATGGATACATTTGGAGCAGACTCAAACTGCACCGACGATGAAGAACTGGACCCATATTATAACTGACATTAGAAACACCTTTTGACAGACTCTGGACCGGATGTGTGGCTCTTTGTTTTGCATTGTCTGCATTTAAAATTGAAAAAAAAAATAGAAGATAACAAAATTTGAAAAGAAAGTGATGTTGACGATATGAAATAATTTGAACATCTGTGTTTCTTGCCCCGCTACTTCAGATTTAATTTAGTTTTTCAAATTTTTGTGTTTATTCTTTGAAAATACCAGATTTTTGGAGAACTACGTTTACTTGAAGGATCTTGAAGTAAAGTTATCCTTACTGTACAAGTTTAGGCTGCTCCAGCACCTCTGCTGAAGTAGTAAGTACCAGTAATGTGCTGTACAAAAGTGTAGTCATAATAATCGGATTGAGGTTTCTTGTCTAATGAAGTGAAGTGGTGATTCTAATGGTCATCCTTGAAAAAGAGGTTTCGATCTCAAAAGCTTTTGCCTGGTTCAATAAAGGTTAATAAATAAATAAAGACATGAATTATACCTTGGCCTGAGTGAGAAGCGCTCTGGCTAAACACAGCAGCTGCCTCTGTCCCACTGAGAAAGACTTTCCTCTCTCTCCCACCTCTGCATCCAGACCTCCTGAACACAACAAACACACACTTACTTCAATTCATTAATTCATTAAAATCTGCTTCATCAGCTTCAAAAGGTTAGGTGTTCAAATAAAATAAATTATCTGGTGGCACAATTCACTTAAGTTTCATGTATGTTTAATTTTTGTTTGAATCTTTCTCCGTTTGAGCAGGTTTAGTTTAAAGTCTCATCTAATCCTGATTTAGGCCTGTTAAAGCCCTAGACAAGTCCTTTTTATTTGCCTCTTTAGTCCTTGTTTTGTCCAGTTTGAGCCCTGCATTTACATGTCCTCATTTGGTTTGCGACAAATCAGAGATGCTTAGAACTAGGTTACAGTTTATTTTTCTATTTTCTTCATCTTCGTCTTTTCAGTCACAATAATTTAACAGGTAAAGTTAGTTTGTGGATTAGGCCCATCCCAGTGGCTTTAGGCGGTTATTAATTCATTTAGTTCACCTAAACATGTCTGAACAAGGCATGATTGAAGTTCTGTCGTAACATTTGATTTTTCCATTAAAGTGAAAGACATTGTGAACTTGTTTTGTGGAGGGTGGAACACTAAAACTATAAAACGCAGTGAGTCAGTTTGTGTTTGAAGACACAGACACGCCTCATTCAAGACAACAACATTAAATACTATTAGAGATTATTGAAGAGAGATGAGCAGCAGAAATGTGACAGGAACGAAGAACAACCCAAAGAAAACATTACTCACACAAGAATGAGTAAATTACTATTTGGGAATTAGCCTGTATTCAGATACTTGTTCAAATATTATTAAACCATTTTGACTTACCGGTATTCTAAATATATACTCTGGGGACTGCAAGATAAACCGTACAATATCAAAATCACAATATCACAATTCATATGGGGGGTGTGTGTGTGTGTGTGTGTGTGTGTGTGTGTGTGTATATAAATTACATTTGAACAGAATGTTACACCGTTCATCCCTCGGAGAATCTAATTGGAATTCCTACAGGTGACTCAAATTTAACTTTGCAGAGTAATCGTTTACCTCGAGGGCACTGTAGTACGTAGCTACGCACGTTTTTGATATTTTTTATTATAGCATATACAAATACAGAAAGAAGTTCCAAGCCCCAGGTCTTTCTTGGCGACGTCATAGGAACGTCATCACACACGTCGATATCTAGGTGGAGCCCCAGTCACCAACACAACCCCTGAAGAAGCTTCCTGGTTGGGTTGGGAGCGAAACTCTTGGCTGTTTAAAACAAAGTAGGTCCAGTTGTGTTTGAATCAACTGCTTTCATTCTAATGATATGCCTGTATGTCTCAAAACTGTCATAAGTTTATAGCATATAACATTTTTCTCTCTTTTCCCTTTTCTCTCTTTTAAATTGTCTTCGCTATGGTGCATGTGTCTGCACTAGTGTCTATAATATAAAATGAAATGAATGAATTAAATTTTACAGACGTGTGTTAAAGATCATTTGTTATACTGTACCAATGGTCTGGTACAGGGGGTTAATTTATAGTGTACAGTGTTTCTCACCAATCCTGTGCACGGTGGCGCTGAGGTGGCACTGCTCCAGAACGTCCTGCAGCTGCTGCTCTGAGTGTCTGTCACAGGGGTCCAGGTTCTGCCGCACAGAGCCACTGAACAGGAACGGGTCCTGAGGGATGATGGCCAGCCTCGACCTGCAGGGTGCACCAACACTGTGTTCAATCATAATTCTTTGTCCGAGTTGTATTGTTTATCTAAAAGAAAATAATTATCTGAACTCTTTTTAATCATTTAAATCATGTTCAAGTGATGCTACCGCAATTCTCCAATTGGATAAATATGAAACAATATTTGATCTGCTAATAACAATTATTTTGTAGCAATTATTTTTCAATTAGTCGCCTAGTTAAATTATTACTTTTATTGTACATTGAGATTTAAAAAAACAACAACTTATCAACCAAATAAAGGTTTAAATTTGGATACTGGAGGCTTCTAGATAGAGAATATTTTCAAATAAATTGTACTGATGACATTTTGACAATTTTTTGATTTAATAATGTATTTTGGTGTGCGTCTTGTCGATTATTCATTGAAGCCCAAGCCATAAACATGCATAAAGATCTGCATTTTCCCCCGTAGCAACAGAGCAGACTCCTTATGTCCAGTGCTTCTCAGGAGGCTCTCATGACATTATGCCATTTCCCACCTGAGTTGATGAAGTCCGACGGTGCTGATGTCGAGTCCGTCCAGTAAAATCTGTCCCTGGGTCAGCTCCACCATCCGAAACAGAGCCAGGAACAAAGAGGACTTTCCCGAGCCGGTCCGGCCCACGATGCCCACCTTCTCCCCGGGCCGGACCACCAGGCTCACTGCCTCCAGGGCGTTTGGAAGCCCCTCCCTGTAACACAGCACCACCGAGCGAAACTCCACCCAGCCTTGCTCCGGCCAACCAGGAGGCAGCTGTGGAGAAATGAGCAAAATGATACAGAATAAATGTATTGACTTTTCAAACAGAAGCGTAAACTGTGACAAATGAGTGAGTTGCTAAGGATAAGATTTGGCACTTTGGACCCTGGCAGGTAGAGGTGAAGGGAATTATATCCTCACAGGGTCTAGATCAGGGGTTCCCAAACATTCAGGCCAGGACCCCCAAGATAACCAGGACCCCCACCACAAACTGCAGTAAAAATCTTAAAGTCTATATGACAGGTTAAACTACACATTTCATTTAAACGTAGTGAACACAATTATATTTCAGAAACTTCTAAACATTTTGCCTATTTGTCCCCACTTTGACCAAAATCCATATAAATTACACAAACAGTTATGATTTGACAAACAGTAATACCACACCTTTATTTTGTTGAATGATTGTTTGTCAACTGGCAACAGGATAACCTTCATATAGACTAAGTGGCAAATTATCAGGTTTAATTGTATTTGTTTGAGTAGTAATTGTGTTATTTCACTAACATGTACCGTTTTCAATAAAAACAAACTTACTTACAAAAAATTAACCTTTTAGACAAAAATTAAAACTAAAGCATGTTGTTGTTTTTTCAAATGTTTTATGGTTTTAATGTACTAAAGAAATATTTTTCAAAAACATGGAAGTTTTGGAAATGTTCCTTTAACTATAATATTACAGTCTGGCATAAACATATCACGTGGAAGATGAGGTAAGAGTGAAGGCGACAGGCAGTGGAAATGGCTTGATGATGGAGAGAGAGAGAGAGTGTAAAATGGTCTCACGTCAGAGGTGTGGTCCTGGGGCTCCGTGGGCAGGTCAGTGCAGTATTCCTCTGTCCGCTCCACACTCACCATCTGCATCTCCGTCTGAGTGAAGCTGGAGATGAGATCAGCCAAGAGCAGCGTGATGGAGAGAGCGTAGGACAGCGATAGACCTACCAGACCTGCAGGGGGAGACAAACTACTACAAAATCACTGCTGGACAATGGGAGTGTCTGAATATGTACTGTGTATTTATTGTTTAGGATAAAAATACACTAGTCAGACACGTTACTTTGCTACTAAATGTTACTATAGTTATATGTTATCAATATTAACATAACTCTTTTCATGTGATGAACTCTCCACTCAAGACTCAAGTCCACTAAATCCCACAAGATTTTTTATGCATTTCCTTCATCGATTCATTTTTGCTTGTGTTTTTGTGAAGACAAAGCTTTTAGCATCTGATAAGAGACATCACACAATCAGGTCACATCAATAATAAGATGCAAGGCTTATAGAGTTATGCACAAGTGGCTTATTATTAGAAGAAAATAACAAGCTGTGCCTTTACATTAAACATATATCAAACTATATATTTAGTGAAAGATGATTTGATTAATTGATAATCGTGATTATTCAGGTCACAATATAATCCTAAGAATAAAAAATATTAATTGGGACAATTTTAGAAGCAAAATTAAGTATTTTTAGTTCAATATATTATCCATAATTAGACTTAAATGTACAGAACTTTTTTATCTGACTGTTTTTGTTATATTTAACTTTATTTTGTTTTTCAGACAGATCAGTATTGTAAAACTGCTCATAAACTGGAGGAACAGTAACATGTTAAACCACGTGAATGATAGAAGATTTATTTCACTGTTGTTTGGTCACAGTCTCAATAATCGTGAATAAACATTAAATTGTGATTTTTTTTTCAAACATTTTATATCATGACATCCCCAAGTGAAACCTGTAGAGATTTAAGAAGAAATCGACACATATTTCTCTTCACACAGGCGTCTTACATGATATGTAGGTAATGTGATTATTCCATGAATCTTTTACAATGTTTTGTTTCAAGGAATATTTCTGTGAGTTGTGTTTCTCACCGGGGTCGACTGACTTGTACTGATGTTGAACCACAGCAATGGCGGCGAGGCCCGTCACTACGGCAACGCCAATGAACTGCAGTCGGATGTAAAGCCACTGCGTCGCCGCGTTGGAGACGAACAGACAGCGCTGGTTCTGCTCCAGACGCCGCACACTCTCCTCCTGAAACCTGCAGCAAGTACAACTCAGATCAAGGACTGAAACCAGGGTGGAAAAGTATCTAATCGTCATTTCTCTGACAAGCAATGCAAGTAGATTAAAATGTGAACTTTGAAAAGAATACTACCATAAAATCATAAATTGCTAAACACGTCCAAGTACATTAACATTTGAGAGAAGACAGAAATATGAACTTCTAATAAAAGATCCATATGCATTTGAGAACATGTTTAGAACTCTAAACAACAGGGTAATCAGTTTATCAGGTAAATCAGGTAAACAAGATACAGACAGGAGTTTTACAAGTTGACTAGTCAAATATTTCTATTTTACACTTTTAAAGACATTATCAAGCAAATTAAGGTTTAAATATGGTATACCTGGTATTCCAGGTGGAAAATATTTACAAATAAAATGTATTATTTATGGAAAATCTGAAATAGTTTATTCTATTTTGACATTTTGTATTATTATTCGATTCATTGTTCAAAACTATAAACTTAGTGAAACAAACGTTCTGAGACTGCTTTAAAATTGCTACTGGTTCAGCAAATAACAAGCAACAATGTTCAAATCCAAGCGGAATATTTAACAAATTAATGAATCAAAAGTAAAATAAATAAATAATTCAATATAAGTAATAAACATAGGAAGTCCGACAGCTTAATACACTTAATTCCAGACATGACAAGTTAAGATCTATTTATTTGACATGTTTTAATTGAATATTTAATGTTTTGACCTGCCTTAGGACAATAAATTAACTTTCAGCAAAACGCATATGCTGCTGACACATTGATAAATATAAAAATGAATATAAACTGACCTAATCAAAATAAATAAAATACAATATTTTAATCTCTCTCTTGGCTTCTTTCAAAACATACTCTTTATTTAAAGTCAATTTATTTGTCACTATGTTGAGAAAAATGTTCTTACCCAATTTGTTTTTGTTTGTGTGTGTGTGTGTGCTTTCTTTTCCTTTAAGCTAAAGAAAAAAATTATAATTGTGGCCTTTTATTCATTTACTTGGGACAAAAAGTGCAAAGAAACTGTGAATTCGTACCTGGCAGAGCTGCGGCTGGCCCGGATCGTTGCCAGCCCGGTGATGGTTTCGGAGAAGTGCGAGTAAAGCGGGGAGAGCGTGAGACTGCAGAGGCGTTTGAGCTCCCGCGACGTGTGTCTGTAAAACGACTGCACTCTGTAGTAGAGCAGAGCCAGGGGGACCAGCGGCACGAGGATCCAGGGCAGGCCGGCGCTCATCACCGCCAGGATCCCCAGCAGCCCGAACACGTTGGCCAGGAGGATGTTGAGGATGAAGGGGAGGCTGTCGTCGATGCTGTAGACGTCCGAGGAAAAGCGGTTCAGGATGCGGCCGAGGGGAGTCGTGTCGAAGAAACTCACCGTGGCCTGGGGAGAAATTATTTTACTGAGAAAAAAGAGAAAATGTTCAACAGCAGCAACTACAGCTGAGCGATATTGACAAAAAATAATATTCTAATATGTTTTTTGAGTGTCCTAAAGACAATATTCAGACAATATTATGTCAATCCAACTGTAAATGTGTTAAAACATGGCTTTAAACGTGTTAGTTGAGGTTTAAATATCACTTTATATCCTTATTTTAAAGTTTCCAATATAACTTTTTACTTTTTTATTTTTAATCAGCTTTTTGTAGCATTTTTTTCTTACTATAAACGATATACTTGACATTCAACTTTTGCATCATTTCAAAACAACTCATGATAGTATTTAACCCTCTAAATATGACACTATCAGATTGTAATTATACCAAAGTGAACCGATGCATTTTAAAAAATAGACTTAAAACAGCTATAGAAAAGGTAGAACGTTCCACAGCTCCTTCCACTATTGTACAACCGTCACAATATATTAATTTATAACGTCTAATCCAGTAGTACTCATACGTTTCACACCAAGTACAACCTAGGAAAATATTTGGCCCTGCCAGAATCACCAAATCTAAACCGGGTCTAAACCAGCACTGTTCTCGGTCTAAACTATGGCTAAAAGAGGTCTAAAAGGACTACAGAATTGTTTTACTAGTTCTAAACCAGTCCGAACTCAAAAGAAGAAAAAGTGTGGATTAAATTGACTTTATCTTCAGCAAATATTTGAACTGCTGAGTAATTTGCGTAGCACCTGAAGCAGCCCACGTTTGAGAAGGACTGAACTCTAATCTAAAGGTTGAGAGTTGATTCAAGCTCCAAACAGTGCATAGTATTGTTGTATCCTTGGACGAGACACTATTAGTGGTGGCTTGAGAGAATTAATAGTACATTTTATTTATTCGGCAGTAAAAGCACTCAAGAAGTATGATAAGTAGGAGTTTAAAGTGAGGGAATAATGCAATTTAAAATGATAGTCCAAAAAAGTGCTATACGAGACAAACATTTACAATTAGCAGCAGTAGTGACAAATAGTTATAGGAAGTATAGCGATTTGCTTCTCATTTACAGGTTACATAAGATCAATGTATTATTATTATTATTATTTGTTTGACAGAGAGAGACAGGTAAGAGTTTAGAGTTTTCTTTCTCAGTTACAGTTCAAAAGAGTTCAGAGTTCAGACTGTTTTGTCGTTACCTTCAGCACTCGGTCCAGGAGCCTGCTGTGGACGGTGGTCGCGGCGCGGATGGCTCCGTAAGCGAACAGAAATGCTCTCAGTGCAGTGAAGACGGTGTTTGCCACAGCGATCCCTCCGTAAACCGTCAGGTAAAACTTCACGTCTGAGCTCAGGTTATTGAGAGACTGAAGTGACAACAGAGGAGACCTGGAGGAGCAAGAGTTTAAATAATTACAATAAGACACGTAACGATGTAAACAAACATATTTATTTGGCGTTATTGTGAATTGTTATTCTGGACAGAAGTCTATTTTCTGCTCTGGGAATACTAAAAATGATGCATAATCAGCAATTATATAATGACATTTTGTCTCTTTTATTCATATTTTTCATAGAAGTTAACCGATAAATGCAGCATTTTGGCACGTTTTTTTGTTATACATATACTAAAATACTACCAATTACAACATTTACATGAAAAAAGTGTGACTATTTTCATTGCCCCTGTGCCTGGTTCTGTTTGGCAATGATTGTTTTTCTTTCTCAACTGGTTCAGAAGTGTCAGGAAACTTTAAATCAGTGAGTTATTCACTCAAACGCATGTGCACTGACATTTAACTGCACAATTGGCACCTCAAGGCACACTCACGTTTCCCCGTCAATATGGTTGAAAATCAATTTATTATGGATAGCAGAAAAACTTCCCTTTTCTGACCCAAAATAACATGGTAAATACTGTAAAATTAACGGTCTTAACTTTCCACTACAATGCCATTTCCAACATTCGAAGGGATTTTTTTGATGGTCACTCACTGTAATGTTTGTCTGTAATTTGTGGGTTATATTTAAACGGTGTACTTATTCCTGAACTGTGTGTTGAAGGTACGTACACAAGTTGGTGGTGAGAGAAGAGCAGCAGCTGAGGAGAGATGAAGACCGCTGAAGAGGAATCATTGAAACTGCGGGAACCGTTGTTTCTGAGCTGTGAGATCCAGTAGGACAACCACCAGTCGGACACGTTCTTAGTGGCTGAAAAAGGTGAGGAAAGACATTATAAAACACTGAAACAGGAAACATGAGGTCTAGAGGGAAAACCAAAAGGAGATTATGGTTGTAGTAAAAGTGTATTTGAAGTTAAATAGTGTGAAAGAAAATAGTTTGAAGAATTTACTGAAGACAGAAAACAATTATAGTCACAACAATGGCTTTCTGTAGATCACACTTGTTGTTATTGAGGCCAAATTTAGGCCTGATGTGAACTTGGTTTGATGATGTTCAAATCCATGTTTAGTTTCAAGTTTAGCACTGGTTTAGTCCCAATTTCCCAATGGGGAATGTGAGAAAAAGAGGTGGGTATATATTGACAAAATGTAGAGAATATTGTGAATTCTGTTTTGAAGATATGCACAATGTGATTATTGAGTGAAATATTGAATATAATGTCTACACTAAAACGCTACAAAAAGAGCTAAATAAAAACAAAAAATAAAAAAGCTCTGTTGTAAATAGTAGAAAAAGCTTCAGTTGTAGTCATCTGGACTCAGTTTGAAAAATTAGACGTTTCGACTCTCATCCAAGAGTCATTGTCAATAAAAGAATTTAGATCGAGAACTCCGATATTAATACTGTTCTGTGGTAAGACCCACCCATTGGGCGGAGCCTTCCTGAAGTAGAAAGAGTTGTTTGTTTCAACAGAAACTCCCCCCTTGTATCTACCGAGGTAGCCTATTCAGAATCTTAATGACTACATGACTACAACTGAAGCTTTTTCTACTATGGAACACGCCTGGACGAATGAGGGATTACACCGACATATCTCTGTTGTAAACTTTCAATTAATGTTATAATGTGATATTTCTGCACTTTTGTGATTAACTTAACAGAAATTTCACCTTTGTCTGAAAATTAAACCACAACTAATATGTTTAAAGACATGTTTTAACATATTTCTGTTGGATTGACATATCACGTGTGAAACTTCATGTACAGCAAACAAACCAAACCACAATCATACAAAACTACTGAACAAACTCTTCCCAGCTCAATGCAAATAGTTAATAATTGCCTATATCTACTATAGGGATGTGTAAATTATTTAACTCATGTATTCATAAATCATTGAGATGTAAAAGAAAATCCAAACCTTGCATGAGGAGCAGAGACAGAAGCACGGAGGAGGCCAGCGTCGCCCCCACAGACCTCCAGTACGACCGGTACACGCTCCAGGCCAGGCCCCCGACAACCTTCTGCTCTGCCCCCGACGAGTCACTGTCCCTGGGCACAGAGAGCGGCGACAGGGACCCCTCCTCCCCCTCCTCCTCTGGATCTGCATCATCTGGAAATGTACAATAATTACACATTTTATTTGGAAGATAAAGGAATTCATTATGAACCGAATTGGTCCATTAGGTTTCAAGCTGAATCAATGACTGTGATAATTGATTATAACATTTAGCGCAATCATTGCAACATTAGCAACTATTCAAATGTTCTGTAATAATGATTCAGTTTCATGCAGCTAAAATCTGAAACGGTCTTCCTGAAGATGTGAGACAGGTTTTTACTCTGACAGTGTTCAAGTCTAGTCTGTTTAGCTGCGCATATTATTTTATCTGCACTGCTCTCTGTTTTAAAGGAAATTTTATGATAATTATTTACGTTCTTTTTTGTTTTAGTTTCCCGTTTAAGTATTAAAAAAGCATCTATATATTTATCTAACTGTTAGTATCTGTTAGCGACAATTGACTAACTATTTTATAATTCATTCTTTCTCTCTTTCTTTCTATAATTTGCAACTGCTCCCGTCCAAACTAAAATTAGGCTTCATCACATTCTTACAACTCAAGTATACGGTTTATTTTAACGGCCTATTGGAGAATCTGTATTTGACCCATCCTTTATAGTCTCTAATGCAATTCTGGGCCGTTCTGGAGCTAGAATCTTGGCCAGGAGTAAAAGCTGGAGGTCCAAGAGGAAACCCACCAATACACCGGCAGAACTCTTCACCCTTATCACATATTTACCATTTTCATTCTTGCGATTCTCATTTTTCCGAGTCTTTGGTGCAACTTCCACCAAAGGAACAATTTCTGATGGAGGCCCTATGAAACAAAAATTACACAAAATTATAAATACCACACAACATCACGACAGCAGTTACAAAATGTTGATTTAACCTACGGAAAGTGAGAAAATCAAATCAAACAAATAAACTCCCTAGTTCCTAAACCCATGCTTGTACAGAGAGTGAAAGATTGTGTAGGGATGCAGGAGCTGAATGGTCATGAAAACTGACCTTCACCATTTTGTATAAAACCTGCTAATCTTGCAGTTAAATCATATTGTAAACTGGTTGTCTTTTTCAACCAGATTTATATTTCAGTGTCAATTCCCCTGAATGGATACATGCACAGTCTTGATGTTTACATGAATTGCTAATCTATTCACAATACTCAGGCCTTGTCTTCTGTCAGTGTGTCTCTTTAGGTTAAAGGTGGTTAAAGGTGCACTCTGAAACAGTCAGCCACTTGCTTTTCCTAATGGATATCTTGCTGTTTTGCGTTGCTTTAAAATCTCTAATTCTGTATTGTAAATATAATGGTTTGCTCAATTTGTGTTGTGCATTGATAAACAGGAAACGACTGTAGCTAACGGGCGCTATTTGTTTGGTTCATCAAAAGACCACGTTTGGTGAGAAATTCAGAATTATTATTTATATCTGTTTTTTCTCGCCTCGTTTGTTTCCCGAGTCTGTGTTCTCTCTTATCCAGTTATTGAAACGCATATCTCCACTTTAGCTAAAGCGGGCATGGAGAACATTAGACACATCAAAAGATAAGATAAAATAACTTGTATTTGTCCCACAATGGGGAAAATCCAGTGTTGCAACACAGATTAGGTACAGAACCAGATTAGGCACAGAAGTAAATAATTAAAAAAAAAAAGATAGCTGTTAAAAGAGCCTGAAGGGTTCACTTTGTGACACTCTGCACCGACAAACTGACTTAGTTGTACCGCATGCAGGTTAAATATGTAGTTACTTCAACAACCCGTTACAAAAACAAAAATTAATATATAAAAAGCCATTTCTAACCTGTGTTTATGATTTTCCCATCCTCCATCAGGATGACTAGATCAGCTTTATCCACAAACTCGATACGGTGCGTGCAGAGGATCCTGGTCTTTTCTTTCAGAAGGTCCATAACGCACCTCTTCATCAGGTGTTCTGCCACATCCGCGTCCACAGCAGCGAGCGGGTCGTCCAAGAGGTAGATCTCTTTGTCCTGGACAGAAATAATACATACAACAACAAAAAACACACAAATCAAACAGTGGCATAAATAAGCAGTTTTAAATTCTCAAACCTTGATATGTGAGATTTAATTGCACATCTTTGTTTAAATGTTTTAGTATAATTTATACATTTTACAATCAATTAAATATTTAGGGATTAATCAAGACACAGAACAGGCTGGTGTACTTTTTATGCCTTTCCCAATTCCAGAAATATCAGAATAACCCTCACAACAGATCCAGATTTGCTGTATAATATCAACAACATAAGTGTACATGGTTGGTGTTTATTTTACATGTGTGTGTACTGACCATGTAAACAGCTCGGGCCAAAGCGAGTCGGGCTTTCTGTCCTCCGCTCAGAGTCACTCCATTCTCTCCCACCTCTGTCCTGTCACCATTCGGCAAAACCTGCAAGAACAGAATAATACAAAATCAGTACAGAAATACACACAGAACACTTTCATCGACATCATTTCTACATCTTAGAAGAATGGGTTATTCTTCTTCTAGGCAGGAAATCAGTTAGTTTGTAACTTCACTTTTACATTGTCAATGTTCATTTCAATTAAGATTTTTTTTTATATGATTTTGTATAATATTTTCAATTATATACGGTTAATATAGTTATCTATACAAAGTACTTCTGCTGTATTACATAAATATGTGCAACACACATTCAATTTAGCCCTGCACGATTTGGGAAAAATATTGTGATTTATGCTTTAGAATTCTGTTCAAAGTTCCCTTTTTATTTCGTCCGGGAGATCTGACAAAAAGACAAAAATGGGATGAGAAACTAATAAAACAATCCAAAGATATAAACAGATAAAAACATTATTTGTACAGGCCTGCAACATCTCCTTTGTAGGATTGTCAAAAGTATCGAAATTCAGATACTAAGCGATACTAAAACTAATACCGTAACAAGATACTAGATCATTTGCGCAAGTATCGACAAAAAAAAAAAAATCTAAAACTTAATTTAAAAAACTATAATTGTGATATCAAAATTGGTATCGAGAATAGAGAATTATCAAAATTGGTATCGAGAATTATCAAATTGAGTTTAACGTTTTTATATGGCAACAGCACTACTCTGCATTCTCTTCTCTCACATCAACTTACTTCTAAAGCCATAAATGTCTTTAGTCTTCCTGTTTGGTGTAACCATGGCTACACACAGTTTAAACTTCTTACATTGAGATCATCACTGAGCGCACAGGCCTCGACGACCCTCTGATAAAATTCTGGATCGTAGTCTTTCCCGAACAGAACATTGTCCCGGACTGAAGCGTGCTGAATCCAGGACTCCTGAGAGGCCAGGCCAAATCCCAGGTCCCGACCGGCAACAAACAGGATCCCGCTCAATCTGGGACAAGAAGAGCAACGAGGATTCAAACAAAATGAACAGGCACAATTTGCAAGACCATTATGTTCTCGGATAAATTACAACATTAAGAACCAATAATCAGTAATTACAGAGATATTAACCAAAAATCTGCATTAAACTCGTATTGTAATGACATCTCTCTTTTCCATGTAAAAAACAAAATTTATAAAAATGAATTAAGTTTATTAACTAAGTTCATTCCTATTTGAATTCTGTTGTACCTGTTGAGTTCTCCAGCGAGAGCAGCCAATAAAGAGCTTTTTCCAGAGCCAACTTTTCCCACAATAACAATCAGAGAGCCCTGAAAATGAAAAGACAAGTTGGCAACAAAAAAAGACGAACATTTTCTTACGTCTCGCAAAATCTAAAAAGCTTCTTACATATTAATCTACATAATTTGGAAGGGTGTTTGGTTTAATAGCTCCGTAAAGTCTCTCTTACCTTGGTAACATGGAGGTCGAGTCCCTGCAGGAGTAAACTGCCCTTTGCCTCTCTCTCTGGACTCTCAGATCCATAGTCCTGGTCCAGATCCTGGTTCAGAGCCTGGGTTTGGTCTGGACTCTGCCATGAAAAAGTTCCCTGATTCAACAGAATACAGGTCTGGTCGTCTTCAGGACAAACTGTGGGAAGAGCAGAAGTTAGTTTTGGATCCATGTCACAAAAAAGAAGATAACAAGTGTTAATTTGGTGTTAGGATCTGAAACAATTGAGGACTGTGCTTTCCCCAAATTTAATAAGTTAATAGTTAATAGTTTCAGGAGAAGCATTTGAGCTCAGGGCACATGAAAAACAACTCTAAGTATGATTTTGAACATTTTGATGATAAAACGGAGAACATTGCAATTACTCAGAGCGTAGTGAGATTGCAGATCCTGGTTTTTGAGTTTGAAGAACTTCTGGATCCGGTCCAAAGACACTTTGGCCTCCAGGACCCCATTCACGACCCACGCAAAGGCATTGAGAGGAACGATCAGCTGTCCCACAAGAGCCAGAGTAGTGAAGACCTGGAACAAGAAAAAACATTGAGATGAAGGAGCATTTACCTATAATGCTACCTGTAGAATCTGCTCTCATGATATCAGACAATCCACATATTTCAGAAACATTATAAATAAAATATTCTATCTTATGACTGGGGATGAAGTCCTCAAAATGGTTCACATCACAGTAAAATTAATAGAAATACAATTCTTCTGACACTGAACTTCAGAATCAGTTGTTTTCTGATTTCAGCATTTGTTTTTTAATATTGTTCAAACCTGCTCAGTTCTTCTTTGATAAGAGCACAAAAAAGTTGCAATGAGACAAGATTTTGCGCTTTTGATTAATCTATTAGTTGTTTGGAACAGAGGATTTGATTTTTTTTTACTAATTTTGAGATAGAGAGAAGATAAGGTAGATCTGCTTGAGAACATCTTGATTGAGTATATTTATACAAGTTTTCCAAGTTTTCCAATTTGTTTTGATGTTATAACTGCTTTGTTTTGAGTCATAAAACCTCATCTCTGTCATCTATTCCAGTAGATAAGGATCAAAGCCCATAACTTGTCTTCGGAGAGGCAGCTGCGTGTGGCGACGTCTTCAAAATGGCGGCGAAAACAAATAAGTCACGTGACAGAAACCCATAAATAACCGCACAGATACAAACCTTGGCAGCAGTGAGCGCGTGCCCCATTAGCGTGTACGTGACGAAGGTGAGGATGGAGATGACCACAGGCAGCGCGGCCCAGGTGTACACACACAGAGCGTCCAGGTACTTCAGCTTCTTCAGGTGAGACAGCTCCTTCGCTCTGCACTCACACACTCGCGCTGTGAAGTGAGGCTCCCAGTGGTAAAACTTTATCACCCGGATCCCAAACAAGATCTCCGTCATCAGCTGAGAACGAGACACACAACCAAAGAGTTTTATAACTTAATTTACCTCGTAAATTATCTCATAAATCTGTTTCTTCAGAGAATTCACACTTTGCAGATATTTTTTTAATCTGGGGCTGTAAATCAATTTTTTTTCAAGATTCCTTCAACTCTGCTTTTGTCAGTTCTTGAATCGCATTCACGGTTGTGGTTACAAAGTGTTTGTATTGTACAGTAATAAAAAGTGATGTTGCTAAAACTCAAACATTCAAGACATCCTCACCTTGACTCTGCTGTCCTTGTATTTAAGCATTTCTTTATTGTTGCTGATGATTTGTGAAGCCAGGAATTTATTGAAGGGAACCAGTAACAGCGCCACAATGAGGCCACCAAGAAATGCCATGCCCACCTGCCGGTGAAGGAGGAACAAGATGGAGAAGGTTAGAATGACTCATTTTAGCCTATTACTGCCATTTATGCCAATTCATAATCATAATCATAATGCATCACAATATGACAGGCTGCTGTATTATATTGTGTGCTTTCATTATATTTTTCACAAAAACTAACCAACACTATAATGTAGTTGTTTATTTAGAGACCTGAATGCAGCTTTTTTTAAACGAACACAAGTGTATAAGAAAATGTATGAAGTTGTTTTAATAAACGCTCTGCCGAGAGGCTAATTAGATGCTATTATTTTCTATGAGCACGACGCACACACCAGGCCCTCGACAACGCACCACGAGTGGAACTTGTTGAATTCGGAGACAGCGCCGCATCTGAAAACATACTTTTGGCTCTTCTGCAGTGAGAACAGACAGATAACTGCTATGTGACATCTGGATAGAGTTATGTCCTTAGTGTTTCTCTGCCCTCACCTGCAGGTAGAGGAGGTAGAGGGAGATGGCAAAGCGGAAGGGCAGGCTCCAGAGTTCATGGAAGCTGTTGAAGAAGTTGACGACGCGGTCCGTGTCTGTGCTCATGAGGTTCACCACTTCCCCCAGAGAGAGGCCGCCGAGGCCACTGCCGCACACACGCAACGCTTTACTGTAGAGGGACGAGACCAGAGCCGCCCGGGCCGACAGCGACACTTTAGAGATCTGACACAACAGAGCACAGAAGAATTACACCAGTACAGTGGTAATGCTGTATGAGTTTGGGATTAAATCTAAATGCACTTTTTCTCCCAAGTTTTGTGACTGGAGTGGCAATTCTTCAGGAAAATCATGATTGAATTTACAGGAGCATTTACATTTGAAGAGGGACATTTAAACTTGAAATGCTACACTAAAGCAATAGTTTGATTAGAGTAATACATAATTATCATGATCATTTTTATTGTAATGAGAGAAATTGGCAGTTTATTAATGTATTATTTCTAAATAGAACGTTCTTCTTCCCTTGGGTGTAATAATAATTAGTTGATTTATTGCACAGCTCTAATACCATATATTTCAGAGCCTTTTTGAAGCATAAAAATACATGAAATTGTATTGTTTTGTATTTCTGTTTTTCTATTGTACTGTGATGTCGAATTGTGCTCGAATAAATTAAACTAGATTAAATTCAAGAGTTGGACCAGATAATATTTAGATCTAGAGACATAATCAAATGGTGAGGCAATTTAATTTAAAGCAGTACATTCCTCAGGGCTGTCGGCCTTTAGTTGTTTAGTCGAATTGATCAATGGTGTTTTAGTTGGTATTTTAGTCATTTTATGTAGATTATAAGGACTTTTATGTAAAAACAGCAGAAAGAAGAATGCGTGATGTGATTTGGTAGTGAATCACAAGTTTGATTTTTTTTTTTTTTTACAGTTAATTATAGTTTCCTAATAGTTTTTGTGCAAATAGTAATTTTCGTTATGTCATTGTGAGTGCAGTTTGGCTCATATTCATGGTCAAATCATAGATACTGAAAGGTATTGAGCACTTTTGCCAGTCACTGTCCCCTTTAGTTGACTAATCGACCAACAAGTCTTTAGTCAACCAAGAATATCAGCAGATTTTATTTATATTTTACCAAGAAAAGAATTCCAGTATTAATGTCCCCCTCCATTCAACAGCTGTGCCAGACAAATTGCATCAAAGGTTAATGGTAATGGAATTCAATTCAGAGGTATGTTTCCGCTTACCTGAAACACGTAAACGTTCCTGAGCAGTGACGTCAGCAGAGTGGAGGCGAAGAGTCCAAAGACACACCACGCCCCTGTGCTGACGGGCGCATCCTTTTCCTCGATAAAATTCACCAAACTGCTCAGAAGAAGTGGCCCGCAAAACGTCAAGACATTCACGGTCACCTGCAACAACCCCAGCATATAATATTTCAACCCAAACGCTTTGTGCAACGCGTTCACGAGCGAAACCTCTCCCTCCAACTCCACGGTGTCCCGAGCATATTCAGAGCTACCGACTGGACTTGGCCAGTCGTTAGCCCGGTTGAGCGCGGTTTGGCCTCGACACTGGTCCCAGCTTTTTTGGAAACGTCGGCAGATGACGCTAGTCCGGAGAGCCCAGGGTAAGTGGTAGACATCCTCCGCTCGGTTTAAATCGCCCTTTTGGCCTCGGAGCAGCAAAGGAGTCAGCCACAAGTAAAAGAGTTGAGAAAAACAGGTGCTCCCGTCTTCTGCGACCATCTCACCTACAGAACAAAACAAAAGATGGACAATGGAGATTGGGATTTGAAAGACTTTCCATTGTAATCCATGCAAAGAAATTCAGTCTGGTATTGTTCTGATTAGGTTTGATTACTACCATTTTCCAAAGAGTTTAAAGTTTAAAGTTTTTATTTGCGTGAGGTGTAGTTTTCGGTACATAGGGCAGGATTCAATGGTAACAGTCAGTGCCTTAAGGGATTGTTCAAATGTTGTTATTCTGTGCAAAAACCTCATGCAGATGTAAATACGTGCATTGCTTTTTCTTTGGAACATGTGCTGTGACTTCTGAGGAATTAAATAAGTATTTGTGAATGAATGTCGTATGTTCTAAAGTGTCTTTTTCACTACACCCTCACGATGAAATAAAGGACAGGATTTAGAAGGAAATCGATCTTTTTCAGCTGTCTATCTGACAACAGCATCCAGATTTGCCTATGCGCTAAATAATTAACAAGCTGTCTCCAAAACTTTCTCTGACACTGCTTTATCTGAATGTAATTTCAAAGTATGGTTGAATTTCTAAATGAAAGCTACAAACAGTAAGTCATTAGCCAGGGGAGAAAAAATGTACAAGTTTGCTCAGTTGTAAATGTCCAAAAAGGGATTTTCGAGTTTTAAAGAATGTATATCATAATAGTAATAACTTCTTACCTGTGTCCAACTCTTGATCAGGAATAAGCGGTGATCCATCCACTGCGTTCACGTATAGAGTATATCCAGCATCTCTTACACATGGAAACAAACAGGCCCCAAGATAAAGCAGTAAAGCAAATGCTCGGGTTGAAGCTAAAGCCAATTGTGTCACTTTCAGAGGCTCGCCCAAGTTTAAATAATCATCAAATTCAATGAAGTCCAATAAAACAAAAATTATATTTGGTACAGACAAGACGACGAGTATAAAAAGTAGCGCGGGTCCTCTGCCTCTTCTGTGGATTGAATTTTGGAGAAAAAAAATAGCTCCGGAGTGAATTGTCCAGCCCAAAAGTCCACAGCTGGTGGTGAGGATAGAGAGGTACATGTCACCCTGGTGTAGAATGGACACTATTATGAGGTCCGCAGTGAAGAGGAGAGACAGGAGGAGCGAGGACAGGAGTCTGAGGGTCCAACCGCACGGAGGAGACGACTGCAGAGTGCCGATCCTAAGGAAAGAGAAAAGGAATGACTAAGAATGAAAATAAAAAAAATAAACCAACAATAGGAGTGGTTACATGTTCGAAAATGCTGGATAGAATAGAGAATAATGTTTTTTATAACAATTTGGAATTGTTCTTGTCTCAGGACAAATCTTTTGCTAAAGAGCGTAAACATGGTACTAATGTGTTGTGTGTCAAAATTATTGTTGCCAATATACAGAGCCAAAACAGCAGAGTAATACATTTTAGTAAGAAGAAGAAGAACTACACAGCAACATGTCCCTGCAACATCAAAAGACCCCTAAAATCAAGACAATTAAGTCCTATGGTTTGCCGTTGTTCACCAACTTTCAGCCTTTTTTCACAATATTTATGGGATTGTGCAACATTTGAAACCATAACAATGTGTAACTTTAAATTGCTGCACAGTAGATACAAAACATGTGTGTGTGAATATATATATATATATATATATATATATATATATATATATATATATATATATATTAACTCCACTCGTCAAAACCATACAACTAGTAAAATCAAATATGATACCTAAAAAAAATAAAAATAAATGTGTTTATTATCCATCTGGTGCTCATTCTTTCACATGGACAATGCAGGACAATGACCGAGAGAGAAGTGTGACTATTTTTATTCCTTCTTCTTATATGAGGTGATTTTTATTTATTTTTTGGCTTACAATTTGTTCATTAATTCTTTCCGTTTTAAGTTGGGTACATTTGTCTTATAATAGCTATTTGTGTTATTGAGAACAGATCTTTTTCTTTAACTATTTCTGGAGTTTTTCCCCCCTTAAAGTAGCATTAATAATTTCAGAATTTTTTTCCAACTTTAATGTGATCTATAACCTATACGATTTTTTAAAAATCCTTTTCAAACTCATCAAGTTCAGCTGTTCTAGTAGGCTTTTCCTGACATTTTCTCACTCACAGTGAAGCATGGTGGAGGCAGCATCATGTTTGAACCTGTTTTTCTGGGGCATTAGTCAAGGTGGAGGAAATTATGAACCGTTTATTTTTACCCCCCCCTCCCCAAAAGATAATTTTTCCAACTGAATCATACAAGTATAAGTCACATTAAAGGTAGAAAAGGTTCTGAAGTGACTTGTCTTTGTCTCATTTTTTTACATCACAAAACCTGAGTGTCAGAACATAGTGTGTAGACTTTTTATATCCACTGCATAACATATTTGGTAGCGATTTGTTTGAAGGATTTTATTTCTAAGTCTAAAAGTAATTGACAAAATATTGATAAGCCTTTGCAACTCCATCTTTTAAAGGTCTGATCTATTCTAGATCCCTGTTCATTTGTCTGAGGAGTCACAGGAGGGAAAACAGATGGGCAGTGCTGTGAGTAGAAATCAAAATCTTGATAATAATGATTTTGTGGTCTGTATTTAACAAGCTGATGGGTCTATAGGATATACAATCTGTTGTTTTTTTTTAGTTTTATGAATAACTGTTAAGATTCTCCAGTTCCAGGTGGTTGCCCAGGTGTTATAGGAGATATCTCTTGTTTAAATTCCTTGTAAAACTCATTTGTAAAGCCATCGCAACCTGGTGAAGTATTGTTTGTTGATGTGTATGGATTTCGTGTTCCAAATTTGCTTTGGGAAGGTGTACTTTCAGAAAAAAAAACTTTTACATTATCGTCATAAAGAGTTTCATAGAATTTTGCAGCATTTTTGCATTTGTACTGATTTGTTAAAACAATGCTCTTGTTAAAATGTATATGCTAGAATCTTTGCAGCACTAGGTGAGTTTATGCCATTTATGAATTCATAGCACTAGAAATGACATACTATGCCAGTACTCTTGCTTTGTATAAATTTATCAAATTTCTGGAGCCACAACTGCCTTTGTTCGTAAGAATTGTGTATTGTGGCTCTCAATCTGCACCTACAGCCTCTGCCCATTCCTCCACTTTGTAGGTGAGTCTTACCTGTGCACACTGAGGTACCCAGCGCTGCCCACGGCCAGAGCAGCGTGAGGCAGTGCTCCCAAGACCAGAGCATTGAAGCAGATCCCGATGTGTCCATTCTCCCAAACAGGAAACAAACTCTCCCCATTGCTGTTACATAAAGCAGACAGCAGCGCAGACGGGCCTGAGTCCAACATGCTTCACTGCCTGGGAAAAGTAGACAAGAGATTTGTATTGAATTACTGTACTTTTCATATTTTTAGTTTGGTGTGCAGGTTTTAGTCCTGTTCAGCACTGGTTCAATTCTGGTCAACGCCTAATCTGTGTTTGGACCAGGTTTAAGTCAGGTTTACTTCAAGTCTAGACCTACTGTAGTCTAAATTCAATTTAATTATTATTTCATCTGAGTGGTTGATACTTTTAATGAACATCACATCGTGGAAAATGTCAGGAGAACAAAACCAAACAAAGCTATTTATGCAAAACAAGAGCTATTAATATGAAATCTGACTCTTTAGCAATAACAATGTTTTAAAAGGTGACTTGTCTGAGATTTTGTTTCGGGTTAAGATACATGTTTACGTCTGCGACTCATGCTTTTCAACGATGACAACTTCCGATAAAATTGAGTATGATCATTTCAACAATTGTAATTTGAACATATTGAACAAGAACCTCGACATAAAACTAATACAATCTTACAAAAATCTTAGTAACTGCCGGGTGATGATTGTAGTAGTAAACATCGCAGCGGCGCACACTGATGATGTCATAGAAAATGTGCTGCTTCTTCTTCTGTTTTTTTGGGCCGGTGGCAACCATAGGAACTAAACCTGTTTCAGTTCCACCACTGTCAGCTGGTAATGTTAGCTGTAGTCCCGTGAGAATAGTCCACGCTGCAGAGTTTGGATGCCTTCCATAAAGGTATGTGCCTAATATTAAGCATAAGTTCTCTATCGTAAACGTGTAAGCTCATGCCACTGGTGATCACCAGATCACCAGTGGCATGAGCCAATCAATTCATCATAGGCTCTTTCTCTCTCTGGCTTTTTTTTTTTTTAACGTTATAGCGTAAAACACGTACTTTAAAGACACACTTTGCTAAGACTGTGACGAGCTGGCCCCTGTCCAGGGTGTACCCCGCTTAAGGCCCTAAGTCACTGGGATAGGCTCCAGTCTCCCGCGACCCCGAAAGGGAACAAGCTGTAGAACGTTCAACAGCCAGCCTTAACCTTTAAAGATTAAACATGGTTACTTTATTATTATTGTTATTTTAGAAGTCCTGGTTATGTCGTTTCATACTGGTATATTTAAAAAAAAAATACACTTCGATCTGATCGATTTCTTTAGATGATTAAATCACCTTATCGTCACTTGAAAGAGTTGATTTGCAAAAACAGGACAGATCTTTCCAAGAAAATAAATCTTTCTGTGGCCCCCTGTGGATGTTATCAATAACATTCGATTGATTAATAACTCACGTACTGCTGTGATATGTATTAGACTATAGTCATTTAGTCTTTTATTATTTAGAAAGTATAAAAATAAAAGTGTTTAAAGGCTGAACTCTAATAAACTGTAATATTGAACATTTTCTGTGGGCAGATTCTTAGTCTAATAAATAAATATTTAGATAATGAGGCAGACAGCGAGTACTGTCTCTACAGTACCTTCTCTGCTGGCCTAAACATATTGGGAATATAATTTAAAAATATATATTCCCCAGAGTAAGAGTTATACTCTTCATTTCATGGCTTTCCTCTTGGTTGCACTGCTTCCAGCCCCAGGTTGAGATTTGGAGGCTGGTCTTTATGTTAGATCTTTTATCCAATCATATTCAGCCATCATGTGTTGCCAGGGATCTAAATTCTGCCCTCAGGCCTTCAGACTCAACAGTGAGGGTGCTTGTAGCTTAAAGGAATGGAAAGGAAAATGATGTGTCGAGCTTTAGAGTTGGCTCTTGAGGCAGGTCCTATGGGCGGGGCTATGCAGAACCTGAGAACGAGGAAACTGAAATTGATAAACAAATTAATTTGCGTACTACTAAGCTGTTTTTTTAAACCAACAATGGTGGAAGGAGGAAAAGATATCGATTTGGTCGATAATTATAACACCTTTCTCAAGACGCTGCAAGACAGGCAATGTAGTGTCTGGGCTCCAGAATGGTGATGACGCCCTGTCTCTAACCCAAGCCCAAGCCCCACGGCCCGCCACTGCTATTACTTCTAGTGCTAGTTTTATGGGTTCTTCCTGAAGATGTGAGACAGGCTTCTACTCTGACAATGTTCAAATCTAAGCTAAAAACAGTTTTGTTTAGCTGCGCATATGACTGAAAGGATTTTTCTTTGCGCTCTTCTCTTTTCTCTCGTTTTGTGATTTCATTAGTTGAGATAATCAGTTGGACTGATTTAAAAAGGAGTTGCACCCCGAAAACACTTTAACCTCTGTGGCTAGGCGCTTTTTATTTTTTTTATTTAATTAATTTTATTCTATTTTTGTTTGTGTAATTTCTTTGTGATTTTAATGCATTTTTCCTGTTGTGTGAAGCACTTTGAATTGTGTATGAAATGTGCTCTACAATTAAACTTGCCTTGCCTTATCACAAAGGTCAAAAGTATAAAAATACAATTAAAGACGAGCAATTTTTTTAACGCTGATTATGGTGCCATTTTGATAATTGTTCAATTAAATAAATGTTAGAATCTAGAAACTGCTTCCTTTATTATAACTCATATAACGTTTGTATGTGTGAACTACTTGATCGTACAGCAATTTTTAACATAAGACTGGATGATTAAAGCTGGATAATATTTCTCAATTTGAATAAAAGACATCAGACCAAGTGTCAAATATATTGTTTATGTTTCACAGGAAGAAGATTACAACGTCCTCAAAGTGCCAAAGAATTGAAGACATGAGCTCCGACCCGTTGAGCCACTCCACAGAGACGGCACGACACACGTGTGACCAGTGTGGAAAGTCCTGTAAGACTGAGCTGAGTCTGTGCGCACACATGAAGTCGCACAGCGGCCTGGAGCACAAGTGTGCCGACTGTGTAAAAACATTCACCACCTTCAAGGGAATGCAAATCCACAAAGGCATGGACAAATGTGAGCAGAGAGTCTTCACCTGCGAGCACTGCGGAAAAGTGTTCCGCAAATCAAATGAGCTACAAAGGCACGCACCAGTGCATTCCACCACTCGGCCTTTTCCCTGTGACCGATGCGGCAAAGCCTACAAGACCAAGAGGGCTCTTCAAACCCATAAAAAGGTGCATCTCGGAGTCCGACACAAATGCAAGGACTGTGACAAAACATACAGTAAAAAAGATCATCTAAAGCTGCACCAGAAGATTCACACTGGTGTAGGGTTGTTCAGCTGCGATCATTGCGACAAGAAATACATAAGTTCATCTCAGTTCAAAATTCACATGCGCACTCACACAGGAGAGCGGCCCTATTCATGTGACCAGTGTGACAAGGCATTTGTCAGCTCAGTGTGTTTGTTGCAACATAAAAGGAACCACAGCGATAACAGGCCATATGAATGTGAACTGTGTGGGAGTGCATTCAAGAAGAAATCAGCTCTCAAAGGACACAAGCTAATACACACAAGTGAGAAACAACATGAATGTGACCTGTGTGGGACAACCTTCAAGCAGAGGGGTAATTTACTTTCACACCAGCGTTCTGTTCATAGCAGAGACAGAAACTTTAGCTGTGACTCGTGTGGAAAGTCATTTAAAACTAAATCTCAGTTGAAAAGTCACAAACTCTGTCACAAAAAACCTTCCTTTTGCTGCGATGAATGTGGAAAATGTCTTTCCACAGAAGCTACTTTACGTTTACATAAACAGCGACATACTGGGAATAATTTAATCTATTGTGTGACTTGTGGTAAAGGTTTCCCAAATCTGTCTTCTCTGGCTCTTCACGAAAGTTTTCACTCAGACGTGAAACGGTTCAAATGCAGTCAGTGCGAGAAGTCGTACAAATGTAGCACGGGACTGAGCGCGCATGTGGCGGTCTTCCACGACAAGATCTGCTACGAATGTGAGGAATGTGGAAAGTCCTTCACCAGCCGTCAAACTTTCAAACACCACCAGTTGTTTCACAGAGGGGAGAGGGACTTCACTTGTGACCAATGTGGCCAGTCCAGAAGGTCTGAAGTATCACTTAAGCATTCACTCCGGAGTGAGGCCATTCGACTGCGATCTTTGTGGGAAAAACTTCGTAACAAAACATCATTTGAAACAGCACCTGTTGTTTCATGTAGAAGAGAAGCGCCATGAATGTGAAGAATGTAGAAACTTTTTCTGACAAGAGGCGAGTTATATCATCACAAAAGACGAACACATGGGAAACAAACACACAAGTGTGCTCAGTGCGGAAAAACTTTTAACGAGGCTTGTAAACTGAAGCGACACCATGTGACGCACGCTCAACAGAGACGGCCGTTTGTGTGTGACCAGTGTGAGAAGTCATTCCCAACCATTAGCCAGTACAAACTTCACTACAATGTCCACACAAAGCACGTCTTGTACCCCTGCGAGCACTGCAACGAGGTTTACAACAGCAAAGATACTCGTGCCACACATCAACAGAAGTGTCAGAAGGCAAGCAAAGAGTTTGAGCAAAGCAAGAATCAAACAAGTCAGACTGAAACAGTAAGAGATACGACTACATAGAGTACAAGTATAAGATTCTAAACTTGATCGAAATCAGATTTACGATTGGATTAAATCAGGGCTAAATCAGAACCAATACAATATTGGTGTCCAGTTATGTTACATTTTAGTACCAGGACAAAAATAACTAAGGCAAAATGAGTCTTGGCGTTCGATGGGTGTGATGTCTTAGGGTTCATGTCTCGGGTCCCGTACTGATGGAAATAAACGTCTCCTGGGTGAGAACTCTAGCCTCACGTCTCGTCTTTCACCTCTCGTGCTACTTCCATTTATTCTACTACAACAATGAGAAAGTTCATCATAATTCTTTTCTCTAAAGAGAAGACAACTAAGTCATTATTATGTTATATCTCCTTTGTGTTTTCAACATGTTCCTTTATAGAGCAGAGGTGTCCCGTATATTCTCATCAAATAATATTAAAAATGGTTAACCCTTATTGATTTGACCTATACTTGCTAAAGTACTGGTAAAAATTGTCTACAACATTCTTAGTGAATATCTAAATAAACTAAATATACCATCACAGTTTTAGGAAGAGGAGTACCTCTTATATGGCTGTCTTGAAACTCATCTGTAAGTGAAAAAAGTGAGTGTGGAATTGGTGTTAATTCCTTGACTTATTAAAAGCCTTTGATAGCATTGATTATAATAGAATTATGTGCCAATTGTGATATTGTTTTAGAGGTTCAACACTCAATTGGTACAGAAGCGATATATGTACATAACCAATCTAACTGTAAAACCATTAAATACGCCGTCCCTCAGGGCCCAATTCTTGGCCTACTCATTTTTTATTGTATATTAGCTGATCATACGTGTTTATTTATCCACAATATCTTCAAAGGCTAGTAAATAGTGAGTTGGTGAAAGTGGTACAAATTCAATAAATTATCTTTGAACAGAACTAAATTAAGAGTTTTGAAGACCTACAGATACAATAGACCGCAGAGCTATCAGAGTCAGGACACGCAACAGATGTTCATTTTTGTTGTTCTTTTGGGACCGTCAACAAATGACTTGACCATGAAAATTGAGTGATCAAATGCATAGTAAAAATAAATACATATACAATCAGCAAATGACTGTTCATTTAGGGACTGTCAACAAATTACATCACAGTGAGGAGAAAAAACGTTTAGGGCATTTGACCCATGATGGTCCCTCCTCCAGCACCTCTTCCTCTGTTCCCCATTGTCTGAGACATACAGAGCAGGTCCTCTGTAGGAGCCTGGTCCTCTGTAGGAGCCTTGTCCTTAATGTACTTGTGGCTCTTGGACATTTCATCCTGGATCGTGGCTCTCAAGCTCACTAGTCCTTGGCCTCCTTCCTTACGGCTAGTGTACAGTCTCAGGGTTCTGGATTGTGAGTGGACCCTCCTTGCATGGTGAGGAGCTGTCTTAACATCTGCGGTCTGTATCTCTTCCTTTGGCCATCTTATTATTCCTATAGGGCAGGGGTGTCCAAACTGTTTTCACCAGGGCCGTATTTTAAAACTTATACGGAGCAGAGGGCCACAAACAACCTGACAATGTCGAATTTGTCGAATGACAAAGTGACTCAAACTTTTGTATTTTATATTATTTCAATGAGCATCCACACCTTTAATAAGACTTTAAACATTAATATTAAGTTGGTATGAGATCAAAATGCTTTAATTTTTCCAATTTTACTGTAAAAAGTACTACTTTTTGTTTGGACCAACTAAGCAGGAAGCTGGAGGGCCACCAAAAAATAATTTGAGGGCCGCATTTGGCCCCGGGGCCGTAGTTTGTACCTGCCTGTTGTAGGGCATCTGATCACTGGCAGGGTGTAGCTGTTTATTGCCTGGGACTTTGTTCTTGCCCTTGAGTTGGCTTCTTAGGACTCTATGTCTGCTATTGATCCTTCTGGGAGTGAGACCCCTTATGTGTGGACTAACTTCTCTCACTTTGTCACCATCCGACTGCATTCGAATAAACATGCACTTTCCCCACCAAATAAACAAATAAAACAAATCTGGCTTTAGTATTTTACATTCATAAGACTAATTCGAAATGTATTTATTTTTTAAATAAGAAGCAAAAACACCACGCATTTTTAAAAGCCTTTATTTTCATTGGAATGAGATTTTATATTTCACATTGAGTTCATTTGTTTCTACAGTAAATTGCACACGGCCCACTTCGGATTGGTCCCACGAGCAAACAAATAATTTAAAACGCAAACAATAAAAGGCAATTACAAAAGGATATTTCAAAGAATTATGTTAAGAACATTTTATGAGCTTTTTATTGAAGCAACACTTCAATAACTTATCAAAACACTTTACGATCATACAGAAGGTGAGTGTTAAATCCTGGAGTGGTTTGAAACATTTTCATATTGTGAAACATTTCAGGCAAAGCAGCAACATCTCAAAGGAGACAAGCTGGTGGGAAAGTTATAGTGCACCTTTAAATAACACAGTAATAACAGTTTTCATTCAAAACACTCTCAACCCTCAAAGATGATTGACATTCAAGTCAAATTCTGATACTTTACTTTCTTTACAAAAAAGGGTTCATCATCTTTAATTATGAGTCATGACCCTAGCTTAGAAAACTATTTACAATTATTACAAATTATTTAAAGAATTAAAATCTCCCACTGTGGGAAAAATAGATTTTTAGAAGAAATGCAGAATTATCTCAAAAAATAAAAGTAAACATTAAAACTTTCCACAATCTATAACACAACCTTAAAGAAGACATATTATGCTTTAATTATGTTATATATGCATTATAATATAATTTATGGTGATAAAAATCCAATTGTGATATAATTCCTGACAATCTGCCGTTTGGTCAGATCGAAGTATTGTGATCGGTAATTTTCTTTGAAATGTGCAAAAATTTGCCTGTAAGTTTCGCATAAAATGTGAATGGACCATAAAATTAACCACAACAGTGTGCAGAAATATCACTTTTTATTGTCACAGTGATAATATCACTGCATCGTCACAGGCGCAGCTGAATCCCAAGTGTTTCACAGATTTAGAAAACAAAACTGTGAAAACGGGAATGTTGGGCAGGAGAATAAAGCTTCTCAAACATGAAAGAATAATTCTAAACACAACTTAAGAGTCGGTAAATGAGAAGGAAAACTATTAGAATGTGGTTAGAATCTCATGTCGATTCAGCATGATACGTCTCCTTTCATAGATGGCCTACGTCAGACCTTTCTCCTAAAAACATTCACAAGTTCTCTTTCATAGCATTCGTTCGATGCGTATCCCACAGTGAGACATCTCACGCATGCTACTCAGAGAACCGGGGTTACGAAAGTAACCTAAAGATTCCCATCGGTTTACAAACACATGATCCTTTAGACGGAGCGCCCCCTGCAGTACAACCACTGAGTTGCAGTGCTGACATAGAAAATAATTAAATAAAGTTAATTACGTAAAAGTCTTTTTACTCGTTTGGTCGGAGGCACAAAGTAAGATTCCCTTTTGAAACAACAGTCTTCACAAGTATGATGAGCAGATTCAGAAGTTGATCCAGTAGCTTAGTGTTTTAACAGTAGAAAACAAACAGCGACGAGCTGACCCCTGTCCAGGGTGCACCCCGTCTAAAGCCCAAAGTCACTAGGATAGGCTTGAGTCACTCACGACCACGAACGGGAACAAGCGGTAGAAAATGAATGAAAACAAACGGTCTGGTATAGTCTATAAACATCTCGACTGGATTGAAGTCATGTCCTCTGGTCTGTGCTACAAAACTGGATTAGACAGGACTTCAAATAAATACATTTACAGAGGTTTCAGTTTTATGTGTGAATAAAATCTGTGAACACCACTGAACGGATTTTAGTTTAGTTTAAAAGTCAATTTGAATAATGATTTTATAATGTTTTTATTTGTATTGTTTTCACAATACTAGAATTATCAAACTATTTGGACACTGCCTGGAATGTCCTGAATGATCTCTTTGTATTTTTACACAGATTAGGCGTGTTCGGGATAAGACAGACCTGAGCAGATCCGATCTGTGTCGATCAATGTTCCGGTTCAGCTGCGCCTCCAGATGAGGCCTATCGCTATCAGTCTGGTGATTGACAGGTGGATTAGCCAATCAGAGACATGAATGGTCCGTTATAATCAAAATAAACATGGCTGCTTATGAAGGAAAAAAGAAAATATCACAAACTCAAACACATCTGTTTGAGTTTGACTCATAGCGATGGAGTAACCAGACTCACACTGACGACAGAAGTGTCTCTTCTGGACGCATCAACTGCAGGAAAGGTTCCATTTTCTCCTGTTTTTGTGATTTTTATTAGTCTTGATACTTTTTCAAATTAGTATCTAGTTTTGATACTAGTTTTAGTATTGTATTTTTTTTTAAAAAGTATATATTTTTGTACTTCTGTCCTGGTTTCAGGGCAGTTTAAGTTCCTTGAGCAGCACAAATGATCTGATTTGTGATGTCAGGGAAGATAGATTGCAAGATTTGCATCTAGTGAACATTTGGCTTGGGAAAACTCCTGTAGGCAATTTCTGAAATATTCTGCTCAAAATATAGACCCTACAGACGTGTTTAGAACAGCCTCAAAAACAGCCTGGTGCTGAAATAAATGTACAATCAGCAGCAAAATAAAAATATGACTGTCGCCTGTAGCAGCTGCACGAGGTAATGTGTTCCAACTCTGCTCTGGTGTTACTCACATGTGCTCGAGTGGTTTTCAGTCTCCAAAACTGCCCTGTTTTTTCATAGTTTGGATGCTAACGCTAACTCCCCCATTGAAAGTGCATTTGAAGTTAATGTCTCGGCCTCGATCTCTGTCCTGGTCCTGGTCTCAGGGCAGCAGAGCTTCTCCCTCCTCCACCCACAGCAGGTTGAGCACCTCGTTCTGTCTCGTCTCTCTCTGGTGGATTCTCCGCAGTCGCAGCACGTACAACAGGATGGACAGCGCCACCACTAGGATGCACACTGACAGCACATGGTGGTTGTAGACGAACGACGAGCGCAGCCAACTCGAGTTCGGGTTCGGACGCAAAGACTCCTGCTGCAAGTCCCTGGAAGAGGACAGAACAGGACAACGTGTAAATGTCACTCCTAGTCATCAAGTACTTTTCAATTTCCTTATTTATTCATCAAGATTAAAGAGATTTCCCAGGTTGTTTTACTAAACTATAGGAGGAAACTCTTTTTTTTAAATTTGCTTTCTCAACATGGACACAACAACATTGTTCAATCTGCACCGGAAGATGTTATTTTATTTTGTTCAAACGAATCACATCTATAGATTTATACGAGACATTGTGACTTCAAAATTTGTTCCAATACATTTTTGTCCCACAGAGACATAAAGATCAACCCTTAAAGTAGCTCCTACACACACACACACACACACACACACACCAAACTTTAAAATCTTGGACCAAACAAGATTTTGACAGATTGAACAGAAGGATTTGATCGTATCTAATTTAAAGCCAGTTTTATTTTTTACTGAAACAATTGTGAAAATTTTATCTAAATAAATCTGGTTCATTCAAATAATAATAATTCAATTTATTATTAAATAATAATTAAATTAAATAATATCGGAACCGTTGACAATTCCTTGAAATTGGTCAATGTTCATAATTAACTTGCCAGCAAGAATTCTCACAATATTTGTTCACAAAACTCAATTCAGTCATGAGCCAGGTTAATGGAGTGGCATTAAAGGACATATTGTTCCCTTGTTAAAAACATACTCCGAGTTGCATTAGTTTGTCTCGGTCTTTAAACCTTTGTAACTTTTAATTTGACTTCTCATGTTTAGAACTTGAGCCAAGTTCACTTTATCTCATCACTGGCAGCAGAGGAAATGCCCAGTGTGAAATAAACCTAAGCTAAGTTGCCCCCAACATGCTAATGTAATGTTTAGTCTGAAATGTTTACAAGTAGCACTTGTTATAGCACAATATAGCATAAGAGACCTCCAGATCCCTCCCAGATTTGTGACATCAAAGGTAAACCTGAAACTGGGTGTTTTTTGAGGCTCAGAAGGTAGAGAAGACGAGCTCATAAACAGGATTAATAAAACAAGTGTGAATGAAGCTAAATACAACTTAATCTGTGTTTTTGACACGCAAATGATGTTATAAGCTCAAGTATATTTTACACAAAATATTTTTTTTCTAGGCTACTAAGAAGATGATCTAAATTGGCAGTAGTGGGCAATCAAGGCAGTTAGTGGCCAATAAAATCTAAGATTACAATGTGTGTCACAACTATATATGAATTTTTCTAAAATATATTCAAATACACCCGTTTTCCCCTCACTTCTGCTGCTGAAGCTTGGCTGAACTCACGGCGTCTTTTAGTGGCCGCAACAGATCGCTGGGCAGTACTGCAGGAAGCTTGGTGGTTCTTTCCCTGCAGCTGCTCAGTCTGTGTCCGTGTTCAGAGGCCCGTTCATGCTCCGCTCTCTAACATGAGCGTTTAGAACCAGAGCGGACAGCAGCTTCTGTTAGAGCTCTGCACATGCTCTGAGGACCACACAGCCTCAAACCCATGGATCTGTCCTCAAACCACGCTGAATAAACCTGTGTGGGAATCAAGGATGTTTGCAGGTTCTCTCCTAACTGAGCATTGTTTGGTTAATAAGAGTTTTTGTTTTTGTTCATAAGAGTTCTTCTATTAAGAGTGTTTTTAAGTTATCTGTCCTTTCCCTCTGTATCTACTGCATTGTAACACCAAAATTTCCCCATGTGTGGACATTAAAGGCATATCTTATCTTATCTTATGTGCAGAGGAGAAGCTAAGCAACAGCAGCGCCAAGTTTCAACAAACTGTCTTAAAAACTATCTTTTAGAGATAAATCTTTGTTTGTAGCTAAGGCTCTGTTCATGTTTACAATTACTAGATGTTAGTTGGATACAGTCAATCATTTAACAACATAGAATGCCAATTTGTGTAATGAACTGGTTGGTGAAGTCAGGTTATTTAATTAATTTAGCACATTGATAAGTATCGGAGTTTAGCTCAGTATGATAGGCGTTCTCGCTTCACGCGGGAGAGTTTAAAGCCCACCCTCCCATTTTATTTATTTATTTGCACATTTCTATTATCCACTAAATATTGATGAACACGCCAGGTCTGCTTGCCCATCCATAAAAGTCACCGCATGCTACTGTAACTTAGTGAACATTTAGAACAAAATAAGCAAATATAGAAAAATATGGAAATAGAATCTGCGTGTTCACCTGAGTGGGAGGAAGCGTGTTTTGTAGAGGATCGCTCCCAGAGTCCACTGCACCTCTTTGTCCTGGACGAGCTGAGCCGTTTTCAGACTCAAGTAAGACAAAGGGAAACGAAACCCCGAGTGAAGAACCTCGAACATCCACGCAGACTTAAAACACTGGTATCTACAACAGAAATAAGGGAAAATAGTGAGTGTTCAAAAAGATATGCTCTCATGCCAGGACAACAGCGCTCTTAAGTGGGGTTGTAGAACTTTGCACATGTTCTGGTTTATGCCAGTGTTTATGCGTCAGTCACTAATATAGTTTTGTCCATGAACAAACCACTTTAATTGGATTGAGTAGAAACACAGCTACTTTAATATTACGATTTGATTGTTGAGATAAGATAAGATAAGATAATCCTTTATTGTCCCACATAAGAAATCTATAGAAGAAACAATTATATTTAAACTGTAATCAACACCTTTTTGATCAGTATAAGTGACATTTATACTTTATACATTATACTATGGTTAACACTGATGTTTGCATCCAAATGGATGACACCACTAATTACCACAGAACACTTTGTTTTTTAATAAACAAACCAGTGTCGTCAGTGTCAAACATAAGAACAGCAGATTGCAAAATGGTTAGAGAAAACATATTATGCTTTTATTGCTGGTGTATAGTTACGATTTACGTAGATTGTGATTTTACATTTTGTTCTTTTTTAAACACAATGATGATCTAAAGTGACTTACTAAAAATATAATCAGTCTAAATACAAATGTGAAGTTATTGATTCGGGAAAACTCTTTTAACATGGTTAAAAGAGTATGATACAAGAAATGTTGTGATATTGTGATATGGCTGTTACAATATTAATATTACTGCAATAATTAAATATTGAACTTTTGACACAATCATTTAATTTATATTGAAACAAATAAGTTCATGCCTTCAACCTTTAATGTTTGTGCAACAAACAATTTATGACCATGGGGAAACTATTGAGTCGACGCTCAAAATCATTGGTTGCAGGTCTCAGAGTGAAACAGAGACAGAGACAAAGATTAAACTTAGAACCTCGTACGACCAAAGACAAGCTGCGATTTAGATTTAACCTGTATATTTTACAATCTTGATTGCAGAGTGAGGCCTCCTGTCACTGCGTCAATGATCAATCTCGGCCAAACATAAACACAAGAGCTCCTCGAAGCGAGTAACTTACGGTAGTATCACTACAAACACAAAAACACTGCTAGCATGTCGCGTTAGCCTCAGCTAATCGATAAAACTCTGGTGACTTCATCACACCGCCCAGAGCCTGATATTCAGACAAACTTTGGTCGTACTATGCTGGTCGTACGTATTACTTGAGCCTATATTGAGATATTGATATATTTGTGATTAACTGTGAAACACTAGTCAAATGTTCTTAAAAGCATAATAAGTCTACAGTAAAGTGTAAATGTTCTCACTTGAGTCTGTTGAGGTCAGCCTGTTGTGAGAAGAGCTTGTTGTCCAGTCGCTGTTTCAGAATAGACCACTGGGTGACGCAGTAATCCTGGACGGCACAAACGTTTATCCATCACTGAACACTTATAAAAAGACATGTACTTTTGTGATAATGGATTTTACCGATGCGGCGCGTGAGTATTTGCGGCTGTCGTAGGTGCCACGCATCCGCAGCACGTCCTCCATACAGTAATAAAACTCTGAGAAACCGTAGAACTCACTGTTACTGAAGTTTATCGGAGCCTGGAAACAGCAAAACATTAATTTTAATGACAGTCAATGGGGGAAGGGCAAGTGAGAGAAAAAGTGTTTTTGCACAAAAACTAAAAACACATGAAAATCAATGTTTTTACTCATCTTTGACAGCCAAGACTGTAATAAAATGCTAAATTAAAATAACATGGGGCCTTTTGTGTGACATTGTTTTAGTTTATAGTTTTATTTTCTTGTCTCTCACCTGGTAGACTCCTCCAGGCGACATTGTGCCGTTGTGCAAACCCAGAAAGGGCCGTACCGCCTCCTGACAGCGCGACCACTCGCCTTGGCCGCGGAGGTAAAGGGTTCGATTCCCCCGCACCACAGAGTCCGACAAACCCACGGGCAAACACGGGTCGAACAGCGGCTGGTCTGAGGACAGGCCCAGAGTGGACGGAGAACGGACACTGAGACCGAACCGAACAGTAGAAGATAATTAAATACATTACTTGTGGTTAAAACTACAATATAGACACTAGAGGTGTTATGATGCAGCGCAATGCTTAAAATGTGACCATTTCCACATCATCATATGCATCATACACGTGTGACAATGAACAACGAGAGATTTGCACCTAAAACAATATTAGGTGCACCTAAAACAATATAAAAACAGCACCGCTCCCACATGTTCGTGCGAATGTCACATGCTCAAGTGTGTGAATCTTATTTCTCTTTTCTCACTGAAGCTTGTGTGAATGTGACCTGCTCCGATGCTTTGACAGTCAGAAACTATCTTCATGATTTAGGAAAAATATACAATTGTGATTGTTCAAACAAATATTGCAATTAGATTTGTGTTTTAATAAATATGTTCATATTTCACATTTTTAACACATACAGGGGAAATATGTCAGAAGTCAAATCATTTTTAGCTTAAATTTAGTTTTAATAGACAAAAATGTATCAATACATGCAATAAAACACAGATTTGTACCTGCTGCTGAAGGTGCTGTTGAAGAGTTGGTTCTCGTAGCTCTGTCGGGCCATGTTTCCTCCAAACCCCAGAAACGTAGTGACGTAAACTCTGTAAACGTGCTCCGTGTGCTCCACGTCACAGCCGAGGTTAAACTCAGCCAGGACGCTCTTCCCCGCCTCCTCCTGGAACAAACACCTGCTTTAGTCCTGCTTTAGTCCTGCTTTAGTCCTGCTTTTGTCCTGCTTTTGTCCTGCTTTTGTCCTGCTTTTGTCCTGCTTTTGTCCTGCTTTTGTCCTGCTTTTGTCCTGCTTTTGTCCTGCTTTTGTCCTGGTTCGGTCCTGGTTTAGACCTGGTTTAGACCTGGTTTAGACCTGGTTTAGACCTGGTTTAGACCTGGTTCAGACCTGGTTCAGACCTGGTTTAGTCAGTGTCTCAGCGCTGACCTCTTGTGGCGAGCTGAAGTGAACGACTCCGGGAACCTCGTAAGCGATCTGCAGTGAAGCTCCGCCCATGTCCATGATGCCCACTGTGCGCCGCCGGCTGATTGGCTTACGGCTCTGTGAACTCGTTGTGACCTCCACTATCGCGTCGTCTGAAAGAGTCAGTAATTTGGGGTTCATTTCATGGTCCATTTACAGAAACATTTTAGCACATTCTGATGCTTTGTGAAAATATCATCAGAATATAGTAGGAGATATTTATGAAAAATATATATAGATATTTACTTTACTTATATTTTATTAATTACATTTTCTAACGCACTTGTGTAATAGCCTTTAGCTTAGAAGCGCTCTTGTTTTTCACTTTTTTTTGAAAATGAATAGAGAAATATTTGATTTGATTGCACATCCTAGAAGTACAAAAAGCAGTCTAATATATTTTTTGTCTCAATGTATGTAACTAAATGTAAGACTGCAACTAACGATTATTTTAGTAGTTGACAGTCTAACTATTATTTCTAGTTTGTACTTGGAGCTTTTTTTTAAACACATTGTAACCAAAAAAGGTTGAAATACGGTGACTGAAGGCTTTTAGAAAGTGAATATTTATGAATAAAGTGCATTATAGATGACTATCAGAAATTGTTGACATTTTTATTTAATAATGGTTTGTCTTTTTAGCATCTGTACAGTTCAGATAACGAATAGGATGATCAAACTAGAACTATTATAGACGATTGATCATTGCAGCTCAAGCTAATTATAAAACTTATGGCCAATTCATATTCATATTCAAGAGGTTTGTTTGGCAGTTCTCGCAGCTGGTTCTTAACACATCAGATGAGCAGAACTTTTATCGGCAGAGCTGTTCGTCAACTAGGCTCTGATTAGCCAAATGATATCCACTGAGCTATCTGTAATAATAATCTCCATAGAAACAGCGTGAAAACAGTTGTTGGGGATCACAGGGGATGGGCCTATGAAATATTAACATTTGTCGCAAACCCTGCATTCACGTAACTCTGAAGTAATTTCAGTTTGTGTTAAGCTCCTGCACAAGATGATTTATTTAAAATATACATCACTCACTCACCCGCAACAGCGTGATCAAAACGACCCAAAACAAAGTTGATACCAATCCATGCGTACACTCCTGATGAAAGAGTCAAGAATAATCCACTGTAAATATTATACCAGGGTGTAAAAACATCATTGTCATTTATTTGTTAGTTTTAGCTCTGGTTTATTTAAGTTACCTTCTTGTTTGCCAGAGATGACCTCAGCGTGAGACTCTGAAAACAGGAAGTCAAACTCCAGAGGAACATCGCTCACAATGTCCTCCAAGATGGCCGCCTGCTCGCTAGAGACAAAACAGGACAAACGTTTAGTTGTAGACAGAGGTTCAGTTCAGGACAAAGGTTCAGTAATGACACAACTGTAGAAAAACCTAAAACATACACCACCGTCTATAGTCAATACATATAGAAGCCTAATCTAATTTTGGGCTATGTCTCAAGTTTGAAAATAATTTACACTTTTGATGTTAAAAATAATTGTATTTAGTACTATTTATTGTTAATTGTATTCATGCACATTTATGGTATACATAATTTAAATAATATATAAAAATCCACTAACTATTAATATTAATATTTTTTATTAATTCACATTTTCCCCTTTTTCTAAAACAAGATACAGCAAAACCAGATGGAACAAATTGTGGTTTAGACAACTGGTTTTGCAGTAACATGATACAATGCAGCTAAAATCTGGAACAGTCTTCCTGAAGATGTGAGACAGGTTCTACTCTGACAATGTTCAAATCTAAGCTAAAAACAGTTTTGTTTAGCTGCGCATATGACTGAAATGATTTTTTCTTTGCACTCTTCTCTTTTGTTTGTGATTTTATTAGTTTAGACAATCAGTTGGATTGATCATTTTTAATTTAGTTAATTTTATTGTATTTCTGTTTCTGTAATTTCTTTGTGATTTGAATGCATTTTTCCTGCTGTGAAGCACTTTGAATTGCCTTGTGTATGAAATGTGCTCTACAAATAAACTTGCCTTGCCTTGCCTACAATGAGACTGAATGAGATTCTTAGATTAAAGCAAGTTCCTTTACCTATGCACTCCAGATGACGCCTCAGTATAATATTTTTTTAATGTACAAACATGATAATTATTACGTTTCTGGTAGCAGCCTCATGCCGGCCGTGCAGAGGATGTACAGCGGAGTTTCTTTGTGTTTATTTTTGGGGACGTGAGCCGCAGCGAAGCTCAGCAACGGCTGCAGATAGTCACTGGACGCGGTCGGAGTTTTGGCCAGAGTTGAGATCCCTGTAAACAGCAGATAAAAAACAAATATAATTTCACAAAATCAATGATGTAACTGTGTGTATTATCTGTTTTAACAAAACAAAGTCACAAAACACTAAAATCAATGAAGATCTGTATCTTTTGAGTTCTAAAAGAAATGACTTATTCTGTCTCAACAGATCAACTACACTATATTACAAATAACTAAACATGTTATACTGCTGCAAATAAAATGCGCACACAATAAATATTAAGCAAAATATTGAACATTTATGAAGGTGTAATAGTGATATAATTTTATAAAGTAATGCCCTAGCTCAGACGTGGGCAAAAATAACCCCTACTAGCCATTAATAAAATAATATTAAAACTGTTTAAAACTGAGGGTTAAGTGTTATATTGGTAGAAGACAGATGGATCCGTTTTCTCTCGCAGCCGCGCGCTACAGCCCGTCGGCTACACCCAGTCGGCTACACCCAGTCGGCTACACCCAGTCGGCTACACCCAGTCGGCTACACCCAGTCGGCTACACCCAGTCGGCTACACCCAGTCGGCTACACCCAGTCGGCTACACCCAGTCGGCTACACTCAGTCGGCTACACCCAGTCGGCTACACCCAGTCGGCTACACTCAGTCGGCTACACTCAGTCGGCTACACTCAGTCGGCTACACTCAGTCGGCTACGCTCCTGGCCTGGCCTCCCCCTCAGAGCACCTCATCCCACCATAAGTGAAACTCCACTCTCATTTGTGTTTTCAAACACTTGTTGGAACATGACACCGCTGCATCGCTTTTCTTTTCGCCTCACTTGCATCGCTCTTGTCTGTATCATGTAGGCCATAAAACTGAGACCGCGTTCACTTTATTCCCAACAAAAACAAAAACTCGTCTGAGTGGGCTGCAAGTACAGGTCTAATTTGTTGCTGGTTCCATTGGTAAAGATGCAGTTCTCAAATCATGGGCCGGAGCGTCACTATTTGTAGTCAGAAAAGTAAACAAAAAGAGGGTAAGGTTAGGCACTAGACAAACTCGTGACCTGGTTTAATCTTGAGCACGACTGGTTTCCTCTCCTTGTCTCTCATCTGTCGTATGTCCAGCAGCGTGTGAGGGTTCCCGTTGTGAGGAGGCCAATAGTAAACGAACACCCGAGAGCCGCTGCTGCCACAGTCCACCACCACGCCATAGTTTAGAGACGGGTTTTCAACATCTGTGGACTCCAACAACTCGGCGATGGACAGATATCTGAGAGAGACGACGGGGAAACGGTCAAAAAACATGGTTTAGGGGTGGAGGGGGAAAAATACAATTTCTGGTACTACAATTGGATTTCATTTTATGGTAAACTACAATAAATACAAAAGCTGAATTCCAAATAAATAGGACGTTTAAGGACTTGCATCTGCAGTACATTGCATAGTTTATACAGTGCGGTGTTCAAGGACACGTTAAACAGCTGTGATCCTTCTCATTCTGTGTCAGTTATCAGTTCTGTTTGTATTTTTAGCTGAAGCCGGTCTGTGTGGGCTGTGCATGAAGCGTTACATAACAACTCAGAGAAATACACAGTGTACTTCACTCTGATTTATACTTCAAAAAGGCTTAAATAATCTTTATAATTATATCAGTGACAAGGTCCATTATCCACACCACAACATCTGCTGATTAACTGGGGACATTTTACCTCCTCCATCTGCAGAACATTGTGTCTCATAGATAACAAAACAGGTGTGTTATTGTAGAAGGTAGAAGTGCAACTCACTACTTTGTGCATAATCCAAGGCAGTTACAAAGCCCTTTTGTGTTGACAATAACCCTGGCTCTGGACAGAAATATACCGGTACACAGATGTTGGACTGTCATTATTACTTTTGATATTAACTTGGGCTTTAATTGTTTGTGAAAAACAAATAGCGGAAGCATACTATAAACGAATGGTGATAATTGACCGGAAAGGAGTTTTCTTCAGTTAAATTGTGTTGATCGGACCGCACCACACCGCCATCACTGCCACGCCGCCACTGCCACGGCGTCACCCCGTAACGCAAGAGGTATGGGCGCTAACACTGAACGCAGCTCCAGAGTAACGCTCCTTTTTGTGTGCGCTCTGACCATTAATCGCTCTGACCATTAATCGCTCTGACCATTAATCGCTCTGACCATTAATCGCTCTGACCATTAATCGCTGGATATAAAATTCTCTGAACTCAGTTACAAACTCAAGAATAATAGTAAACTTCAGAACAGATGACACCAGTGACAACATAGGACTTAGTTTTAAGTGTCAGTAGAGAAGAGTCATCAAAGACAGAGCACAACATACTGTGAATTCAAACTATAATATGTAAAGACCATCGTTTCGAGTCAGCATTAGAATAGTAAATGGTCTGCCTAGAGCACTGTATTTCTCACTTGTTTGGCTGTGCGTTGGGTCTTCGTTGGGGGCTCCACATCAGCAGCAGCAGCAGAGTGGAGCAGAGGAACAGCAACAGAAACACCAGCCTCTGACGGGGAACACAGCCCAGAGAGAGCAGCGAAACGGAGCAGTACCAGGAGGCTGGCACGCACGACAACGTGATCCTGGAAACACGACAAACATGACAATGTGATCCTGGAATCACGACAAACACGACAAGGTGATCCGGAATCACTTCAAACACGACAATGTGATCCTGGAATCACTTCAAACACGACAATGTGATCCTGGAATCACTTCAAACACGACAATGTGATCCTGGAATCACTTCAAAACACAACTGCGTGACAGTGTCGAGAGGAAGCCTGAACAACACTTGAAATATACAGTATGTAACTGCAGTTTACTTATCAAGTATTTGGATAAGTTCAGTCAAGAAATCCAGATTCTGTTTTCATTCTAAACATTTCCAGGAGCATTAACATTGGAGAAAACTGATTTCTGAACTGCAAAACAACAACTCCCTGCATTTACAGAACCGCGATATCTGCAGAATTTGTTATCTGTATTATCTAAAAGTTTTGGTAATACTGCTCGACTATTTTGTCTTGTGTGTTGTCAATAGATGTTTTCACAAAGTACCTCTGATAGTCTGATAACGCACTTGTTTTAGGCAATGTGATAAATATAACTAATTTATCGATCAATTATTACTTCTTAAGTTCATTCATTCATTTTCATAAATTTATTTATACAGGGAAACCCCAATGAGAAAGGTTATTTTTCATGGGTACCCTGTTAAAACAAAGATTATATATATATATGATTATATATATATATATATAAAATCATATATATATATATATATATATATATATATATATATATATATATATATATATATATATAAAAAATCATATATATATATATATATATATATATACACATACATATATATATATATACATATATATATACACATACATATATATATATATATATATATATATATGTATGTGTGTGTATATATATATATATATATATATATATATATATATATATATATATGTATGTGTGTATATATATATATATATATATATATATATATATATGTATGTGTGTATATATATATATATATATATATATATATATATATATATATATATATCACACATACATATATATATATACACACATACATATATATATATATATATATATATATATATATATATATATATATATATATATATATATATATATATGTATGTGTGTATATATATATATATATATATATATGTATGTGTGTATATATATATATATATATATATATATATATATATATATATATATATATATATATATATATATATATATATATGTATGTGTGTATATATATATATATATATATATATGTATGTGTGTATATATATATATATATATATATATATATATATATATATATATATATATATATATATATATATATATATATATATATATATATATATATATATATATATATATATATATATATATATATATATATATATATATACACACATACATATATATATATATATATATATGTATGTGTGTATATATATATATATATATATATATATATACACACATACATATATATATATATATATATATATATGTATGTGTGTATATATATATGTATGTGTGTATATATATATGTATGTGTGTATATATATATGTATGTGTGAGATATATATATATATATATATACATATATATATATATATATACACATATATATATACACATATATATATATATATATATATATATATATATATATATATATACACATATATATATATATATATATATATATATATATATATATATATATATATATATATATATATATATATATATATATATATATATATATATATATATATATATGGGCCAAACTCTGTCAAAAAAGAAATTATTAACAGAGATAAGGACAACACTACCACAAAATCTACTCTAACATAGACTGAAAAGGCAAATCATTAATGAAAATCTCCCTTTTTTAAAACGTTTTTATTTTTAAAAACAGTGGGGCTGCAACGATTAATTGTCTAATTGTGACTAGTTGACTATAAAAAAAATGTTAAAGGCGTAGTCATATGTTGATAATCGTAATTGTTATCTGGACCATCGTACATTTGGCATTGTTAAATCAAAATGTAAAAAATAGGGGACGTATTTGACCAAATTTACATTTACCATAATCTTCCTCAGTCTCAATTTGCACACAAAAGATCATAAGATTTTGTAAGTTCACACGCAATAACCACTTATAGAAAAGAAACTGAATAAATGGATCAGTGACTCTAAAATCTCAACATTCTGCATTCTCCAGTGGTCCAAATCATTATAACGCCAATAAAACATTTAGGCAGCTAAGGCACCATCGAACAATTAAGAGAAAAATTAAATCAACCAAGCAACCAGCTCTTCCAAAAATAAGTAAGTCTGATTTTCAAAAATAATTCACTTATAATTCACAATATTCTCTGTCTAGATGCCCTCAGTCGCCATATTTCAACCTTTGTTCGATTCAAAAAGTCTCAATGTGCATTAGAAATAAAACTGTGGCAAGTAGACAACTGAAATAAACATTAGAGACAATCTTAATAAACAGTACATTTCTGTCAGATGAATGCAGGACAGTTCATGTGCACGAAAACCAAAAAGAGGTAAAGGTGGTCACTCTAATTGTACCTGTTTTAGTGTGTAATTGTGAGTAAGTCCTGTCTGCTTTTCCAAACACAACATTACCTGGCCATAAGTCCTCTTCAGGTAAATGTCCCAGATGTCACCTCATGTTGTCAGTAAAAGCTCCAATTATCCAGCAGACTTTATCTCACTGTAGGAAAAAGCAGATACACAGTTTACACGTGGACAGTCTTAAATACCAGGGTTATTTTGGATGGTTTTAAAACATATGTTGTGTTAGTTACAGGAGCTAATTCCGTTGTCAATTCACGTTATAAAACAATAACACAATTTAAACACATCAGAAAGCGAATGTTCCGCGTTAAAGTCAGAATGCCACGCTATTTTAAATGAAAGAAAGGGTTTGTACGGTGTAGTTAAAACACACCGGCTGGTCCCGTTAGCTTTACGGGACAATAACACTCACGTAAAACACGTCTTTTTATCGCCATCGCCGAGAAATCCGTGAGGGAACAAACGGGCGGACACAGAATGAGCTGCAATATGTGCGTTAGTTATAGAAATCCACGGTTAAAAGACAAGGGAAAGCCGACTGTGGCAGGACGGAGGAGGAAACGGAGGCAAGATCATGGAAAAAAAATACTTCCGGTTTTGTTACGGATGTGGTGTACGTCATTCTTACGTATCCGGCGAGGCGTCACTCGGGCCGCTCCTTCCGCATCCAAAACAAACGGACTGAAAACAAACAAACAAACGGACTGAAAACAAACAAACAAACAAACAAACAAACAAACGGACTGAGCCTTCAGCACCTCTTTCGGATCTGTTCTTACTCCACTGCAGGACTCCAGCAGATTTATTATATAGACACAAGAACTTCACTTTCAAAGGGGGAAATATTGTATTTTGTTTTTTCAGAAGGCAAAGGATGTTATTATATGTTATTGTAACTATAACTTAATTGCGTAAATGTATATATATATATATATATATATATATATACCCATGGGCATATTGTATGTTCTTTTGTTCTGTGTACGGTTTGTATACTTGAACTTTTGCACAATTAAAAAAACATTATTTGAAATTTGGCAAATTTTACATACTCAAAACTCCCAAAAAGCTGTTAAAACTAGAATATTTGTTTTAAAAATGTTTTTATCAGTATCAGTAGATATACAGATATGATTCAACTGGATGCGTACAGCAGTTTACTACCTACTTAAAAATATATATATATATATTATTAGATTACAAAAAATCAGGTATGGTACAAAATATGCAATAGAAAACATGGGTTCAATCACAGTAACAGACAAATTAAAACAAATTAAATTAAATCACAACGTGGGATGTATTTCCTCACAAAATAAATACACGGGACAATTCGATATCCAGACTATTCATAAATGAGATAAGTTTAAATGCACTTTTGGACTTTACAAAAGAAAGAGATTGATGAATGAATAAAGTTTGATGCAGACTTAAATATCTGATCTTTATGTATGCTTTGCTGACAAAATAATTGTATTAATACCATATTCAAAGAGGCTGTCAACGTTCAAATATTCCTGCACTTCGTTTGTTCTTACAGTTCGTCCCTTTAGCGTCCAGTAGAGAGCACAAAAATCCTAATTATAGTCCTGGCCCACTCTCATCATGCTTCAATGGTCCACGGTCACCTGATCTGTCTCATTGAGGGTTTATCTGGCTCTAATGTCATTTATATACCAAAAAACAAAAAACAAGGCTCAATCTTTCTTTATGATCACAGGTAAGATTGTTTGCAGAAGCAGTCCAGTAACATTGAAATGAATATCTAGACTTTCTGTACAAACATTTTAAATAATTTCAAAAGGATTATGAAAAAGACCCCCAGTACTTTATAAATACTTTTTTAACTTGTATTGGTGAAACGTTTCTCAGTCGTCCAGATAAGTTATAGCAAGATAAAGTTTGAAGGGTGAACATGTTTCTTGTTGATGTTTTCTCACTCAGTTCATCTGACAAAAAACTGTGATATGGTTGGAGATGAATAGTGGCACCATTTTGTGAGATTATTCCTCTTTTTTTGTGCTGACAGAGAAAATGTTGAACTTCAGGCATTTTTTTCTCACATGAATTGGTCCTGTAATTACAAAGACATGAACCATAAACCAGGTCAACAAATATGTAATCCGACAGTTAACCAACTATTATACAATTCTCACCCGTTTCCGCTCAGAATTAAACAGGAGTTTTTAAATGATAATGTCACGTGAACACAACCTCAAGTCAGTGACTCAGTGACTAAAACAGTGGGACCAAAGAGCTTTACTCAATGGTGGTGCAGGGTTTAGTGCTTTTGCTTTTTACGGCAAGAAGGTCCTGGGTTCTCCCCGTGTCTGCGATGGTTCCTCCAGGTACTCCGGTTTCCTCTACCACTAAAAACATGTAAAATAGGTTCCTCCCCTCAGTGGGACTTAATAACATCAGCTGCCCGGGGACTAAAGGTGGAAATTAGCACTTGAGCTACAACCTGTACAATGCTGATAAGGTTAATGTATATTGTGCACCGTCCCTGTCACTGACTTAACTGCTTGGACAGAGTTTTTTCCTCCTTTTTTCCTTCTTGTGTGTTTAGCCTTTTTTCAGCTGTTTAGTCAGAAGCAGAATCACAGTCAAGGCTGCAAAAATAAATGAATAAAAACTTATAGAAGGTAAGGTAAGGTTTTTTTGTAGAGTACAATTCACACAAGACAATTCAAAGCGCTTCACACAACAGAGACATGACAGACGTTATAAAACAGTGCTGCCTGGTGGTCCAGTGGTTAAGGCACAGCACACGTATGCCAGGCTCCAGCTGCAGTGTAGTGAGTCTGATCCCTGATTCTGAATATTTACTGCATGTCTTCCCTTTTCTCTCACCCCCCATTTCACACTACTTTCCTGTCAATGGCAACAAAATCTTAAGATAAAAAATAATTCACAAAACAGTTCAACAGACATAAAAGAGAAGAGTACAAATAGAATCCTACAGTCATATGCACAGCTAAACATGATGATTTCCTTACGGTAATAAGTGTATTTCATTTAGACACTTGCAGGGGCGCGGTTTTTGCACTTGAGATACGATACCATTGGATGTGGATCAAACAGAAATATCAATGATGTCGTTGTAGGTGTGAGGACATGTATTTGTATGTGCTGTACATATAAATGTTTTGGACCAATCAAGCAGGTATTTGAGGAAAAAACATTGAAAAATCTGTAGAAAATGACAGGAAGTGATGTGACATTACATCCAAAGTTCATTCAAAACTTACAGAAACACATTTCTGACTCTCTAAACATTAGTTCAACAAAATAAATTCGCTCTCATATATTTTCATTTGTCAAAAGAAAACAATTGTGACATTAGATTAGTTTTTGCCCAGTGTTTGCTGGGTAATTTCCTAGTGTGATGCTATGATTTACAAACAGGAAGTGAAATAAAAAATAAAAAAAAATGTGCTATTCTGTGATCTGTGAACATTTTTATGATTTTTAGCAAAATTCAAAATACATTTATCTTAACTGCATTTTAGTTCGTCCAAAATGTCAAGAGGCACTTTAATGTACCGTAGTGGTGGTGTGGCGCAGACGTGAGACCCTGCAGGTAACTTGCATCTTTTCCAAAGCGAGTTTTATTTAATTAATTATTAGTTAAGTCCAGGAGCTGTCTTTTACTCAAAAATGTGGATGTGTTGATTTTCTTTTCCTCCAACTTATGAAAGGGGGATTAAACCCACAGCCCCGGGCCATGTACGTAGCAAAAGGACTTATTTGCTGGTATTAAATTTTATTCAAATGTCCATAAAATGCTAATTGTTTTATGCTGATATTTGTGTGTTGTTTCTTTATTTGTTCATTTTAAAACAGCACCGGTAAAGTAGGAATCCACAATAATTTAGACTATAACAGATGCAGAAAGTAAAAGCAAACAAAAACTGATTACTGAACAACTTCTACTACTACTACTACTACTACTACTACTACTACTACTACTACTACTACCACTACTACCACTACTACTACTACTACTGTAACCCTTATTTCTTGTGGCTCACCAGTCTCTGAGGCAGTGGGTATTGCGGGTTACAGTTGAGTTTATAATGTTGTGGGTTTTCTGTTATTTTCCTGTGCTAAAATAGACCAACACGGCAGGACAGTGTTTGAGCAGCCGTCTCTTTATTTCACGTGCTCTCAACTCTCAACTCGACTTTCTGTGCGTCAACAAAAAGGGTTGTACTGAAACAATATACAGAATAAATGTTCCCAAAATAAAATAAGTGCAACACACTATAATCAAATAATAAATTCCCCAAGTAAATCAAACAGAAATTAATATTAAATAAAATCATATGTTACAGTCTTCCCCTGCCACAAAATGAAATGTCCCCATTTCAAATAGGACACTCATAACCTTGAGCACACAGTAGAATAATCAACAAAACACAATACGAACAGTACAATATGTGTAAAATTAGGCCGCACACATACAGCACTAGAAACATCAGGGAGTAACATATCAAGTGACAAAGTCCCTGTATCTATTTGGCTTGCAAACCCTGCGACCAGAACGGGACAAAACAGGGCGTGCCATGGGGGAGGATGGAGGGGACACACTGGGCTGGGAAACAGGGGAGAATGGAGGAGAAACAGAGGGAATAGAAGAACAAGGAGAAGGCGGAGCACCTGGAGTAGCCTCTCCTGCAGGTGCAACTTCAGGCTGCCTACACCGAGCAGGCACATGTGGTGGAGTAGGAGGCAGAAAGGGTAGAGCCCCAGACAAAGCTGTAAGGTGAGGAGCTACTAAGGGTGTAATAGTCAGTCCGGATGAAAATGTCCTGTCCATATTCTCAACAGGCTGCAAAGCTCCTTTGAATGCTTTGAGTCTATTGTGGTGTACAATCCATGTCCGTGAATGTGCTTTCTTAGGATCCGTTACCTCATAAGTCACACCTGGACGACCGACTTGTGTCACATGTTTCAAAATGACAAATGGTCCTTTCCACCTGGGAGCCAGTTTATTCATTTTGTTAGCAGGGTCATCAAGAAGAACAAGGTCCCCCGGCTTATGCGGATGAAACACAACTTTCTTGTCATAGTGGAATTTTTGACGCAACTTACTGAGTGTGGAATTGTGAGTCGCATCCACAAACGCGTGTGTCAAACGTGACGTCAGGTAAGAGGCATAAGCTGCAGGCGTACCTGGCGTAGGTGAGGTCACAGAGGGACTACAGTTCAAGATAACGTCCAGTGGCAAGTTTGGTTCCCTGCCGTGCACAAGAAAGAATGGGGAAAACCCTGTGCCCAAATGTACACTGGAGTTGTATGCGAGTTCCACTTGTGGGAGAAACTGGTCCCACTCACCCCCAGTTTGAGCAATGTACTTAGAAAGTTGGTCCTTCAGAGTCCTGTTCAGTCTCTCCACCATGCCATCCGACTGGGCGTGGTACGGGGTGGTGCGTGTTTTGGTTATCCCCAGTAACCTGCACAAGTGTTTCACAAGGTCAGATTCAAACTGTCTACCCTGATCTGTGTGAATTGACTCGGGCAACCCGTGTTGTCTGACATAGTCCTCAAAAATGCATTTTGCTACCATAACGGCACGTTGGTCTTTCAGTGGAAATAGATTTGCATAACGTGTAAAATAGTCTGTGACAACCAAAACATACCTATTGCCCTGAGATGTAATAGGTAGTTCAGTGATATCAGCAGCTACTTTTTGAAAAGGTCTGTCAGCCTGAATAGACTGCAGTGGAGCGCGTTCATGTGGTACTGGAGAACCTCGTTTTTGACAAGGGAGGCACTGAGAACAAAAAGCGTGCACATCACGTGTCATAAAAGGCCAATAACAGACACGCCTAGCTCTCTGTAGTGTGCGTTCTGCGTTCAAATGTCCACTTAACTGATTACCATGTGAAGCTGACAAGGCTTTGGGGAGAAGTACTTTTGGTAAAACCACTTGAAAGTTTACAGATGAGTGAGGACTTCGTTTTGACTTTCTGCAAAGAATCCCTTGTCTCATAGTAAGGTTAGGAAACTCATGCCATAGTTTTCTCAACAAAGGGGAGGAGTACCTCAGCCTACCAATAGGGGGCCTACATGTTCTATCATTCACCCATGAAATAACTGTACTGAGACATTCATCACTCTGTTGTTGTTGTTGTTTCAATTGTTCAGAGTCAATAGATAATGTGTCGCCAATGTCCTGAGTAATGTTGTAAGTGTTGGTGTCTGTGGCAGCCACCGCGGTGGTTGTGTCAGTGACAGCCACAGTAACACACTGCTCCGCTTGGTCAAGTCTTTCTGTACTGGGGTGTCTGGACAAAGCATCAGCATTTGCGTGCTGTTTACCTTGCCGGTGCACGATAGAATAGTCATAAACGTCCAACTCAAGTATCCATCGGCTACGTCTGCCTGTGGGATCATTGTCAACGGCAGTTTTCTTTAGGCTCAGCAGAGGCTTATGGTCTGTGATCACAACAAAGGAACTGCCAGAAAGAAAATGTTTAAAATGTCTCACAGACCAGACAATTGCAAACAGTTCACGATCAAAAGTAGACCATTTCCTTTCTGAGTGACTCAAGGTGTGGCTTGCATAGGCAATAACATGTTCTTTACGGTCCTGTCTCTGGGCTAACACTGACCCAATGCCCTCTAGTGATGCATCAGTGTACAGCAAGAAAGGTTGAGAAAATACAGGATGTGCCACAACCGGTGGTTTAGTAAGAGCATTCTTAAGTGACTGAAATGCCTCCTCACACTCAACTGTCCATCTAAAAATAGTACCTTTGTGAGTAAGCGAGTGCAGTGGGGCAGCAGTGACAGAGAAGTTCCCAACAAACCTACGGTAGTAGGAGCATAGTCCGACAAAAGCCCTAACTTCTGTAGCCGTCCTGGGCATTGGCCACTTGCGCACCTTTTCCAGGTTCTTCTCGTCGGGCTGAAGTCCTTGGTTGGAGGCAACATGACCCAGAAATGTCACTTCTGTCTGGGCAAAGTGACATTTCTTTGCTTTCAATTTAAGACCAGCTGATCTGAACCGGTCAAAAACTTCACCTAGGCTCTTAAGGTGGTCAGTGAATGTTTGGCTAAAGACAAGTACATCATCTAAATAGATTAAGCACTCCTTCCAATGCAAACCATGAAGGACTAGTTCCATCAGTCGTTGGAATGTCGGGGGAGCATTTGTCAGTCCCATCGGCATAACCTTAAACTGGAAAAGACCAGTCCCACTGTTAAATGCCGTTTTCTCTCTGTCTTGTGACTCAAGTTCAACCTGCCAATATCCACTTGAGAGGTCAATGGTGCTAAACCAACAGGAACCTGACAAGCTGTCAAGCGCCTCTGCTGGACGAGGAAGGGGATAAGAGTCTTTGATAGTGACTGCATTGAGTTTTCTGTAATCTATACAAAATTTGTAAGTACCGTCCTTTTTCCGTACCAAAACAACTGGGGAGGACCAAGGGCTGTAGCTTTCCTCAATAATGTCCTGTTTGAGGAGCTGCTGGACCTATCTGTCAATTTCAGCTCTGATGTTAGGGGAAGCCCGGTGCGCTCGCTGCTTGATAGGAGGGTTGTCACCGGTCCTGATGCTATGTTTAACCAGGTCAGTCCGTCCATAGTCCTGGTCATGGGCACTGAACAATAAGACATAAGTAAAGCCTGAAGCTGTTGTTTCTGATCAGCAGTAAGAGCAGAGTCATCAATGTTAACATCTGGCATTAACTGCTCAGTGGTGTCAATCTGGGTAGTGACTGCATCTACATTTCCCTCAACAATGCAGTAGTCGTCATCACTATCTTGGCCTATAGGATAAAAATCACCTAGTTTAGTGTCACTGGGCACCTGTAAGTCAGAGGTAGTTGGATTCATGACTCTAACATAAGTCAACCCAGCCTGAACTGGAGCAACTGTGCTTGCAGCCAAGTAACACATGTGGAATTATATACTTTAAAAAAAGTGTGAAACAACAAAATATGTCTTATATTCTAGGTTCTTTAAAGTAGCCACCTTTAGCTTAGATTACTACTTCGCACACTCTTGATGAGCTTCAAGAGGTCGTCACCTGAAATGGTCTTCCATCAGTCATATATATATATATATATATATATATATATATATATATATATATATATATATATATATAAATAATATGTTATCATTTTAACATCAACACTGCACTGCAGCAAAATACAGAAAAATAGTCAGAAAGTCTTCATTTAGACCCTGGAAAGTGCTTAATGTTGCAATAGAAGAAGTTGACATCACCACCTTGGCTTGGTAATTTCACTTGTTCAATGCCTTTATTATCTCAATGTGCTCACACTGTGAAGTGCATCGCCACTGGGATTTTTGTATCGTGTTTCTAGATATTTGATCTGTGTTCTGAAATGTGTTTTTTGTCACGGTCGAGTGATCTTGCCTACACAGACAAGGCTGCATGGACATTTCAGCATGTAGATTACATTGTTAGTGTTGCCTCTCTTTGAAAGATCTTTGAAACTGCATTGTGTGCAATGGCCACACCTTGTTTCTACAACATTTTAATTTAACTTGTGGACACAAAGTGTATACAGTATACGTAATTATGAAATGTAAATATTATATATTATATACCACATCATCAGTAGCCGGGTCCATAACATGTGTTTTTTACATGTACACAGAGTTGTGATAAAATGTAAAATACAAAATGAGCACTACTTTTTTTCTACATAAAATATGATCATGTGACCACTCATCTCAGGGTGAGAATTAAATAAATACCTCTTTGGAACTAATAAGACAAATAATTGACAAAGGCGCCGGTCCAGCTGGCAGCCCGGTGCAACGCTCCGCTCTTTTTTCACACTTTTTTCACACTTATGTGCTTTATCTTTTGTATTTTGTAAATATTTTTTCTACTTTAGTTGTACGATCGGGACACGCGCTGGAATCGCTTAATTCAACTTGTTTCGACTTTGTTCGGCTGGATTATTGAGTGTTTTTCGTTGTGTCGTCGTGATGTGCGCTAGCTCTGAGCTAGCCCCCCCGGCCCCACCGCGCTCCTCGGCCACAGCCGCCGTATGGATCGGCGCTGGTGCGTTTATACAAACGAGGAACTCATGAAACTGCGGAAAACCATCGTCTTACCCGGAGATCGTCACGTTATCCCGGCGGACATCCTCATTTTTCCCCTCCATCCCTTGTTGGGAAATGGGAGGTTTTGTCTATAGGAGTTTTTGTTTATAAGAGTTCTTCTATTGAGAGTGTTTTTTAAACTTCCTATATTCTGTGATCTGTCCTTTTCCTCTGTATCTACTGCGTTGTATCAATGAAATCTCCCCATGTGTGGACAATAAAGGATTATCTTATCTTATCTTATAAAGTTGTGCGGATCAACTTGCTTCATCTTGCTCTTAATTGTATCAATGTGCGACGTGCCATTGAAAACACATGGACAATTTACACTTAACTGACCATGTCCAACCAGTACTTGTACAATTATAAACTTGAAAAAAATGGTCAAACTGGAAACAAAAACTATGTTTTTTTGAGATGTGTAGTCTGACCTGTCACATGGACATAAGGACTGGGCACTATAATAGATTACATTTGGACTAAATTTGAAAAAGGATGTATGTATGTATGTATGTATGTATGTATGTATGTATGTATGTATGTATGTATGTATATATATATATATATATATATATATATATATATATATATATATATATATATATATATATATATAGGGAAACAGCGGCTTTGTGAGCTGAAAAGATATCCACATCTGAGTAAAAGGTACTTACCCAATATTCCTGGCTTCAGAACTGCAAGAAAAGAGACATAATTGATGTTTTGGTACAGTATATTGTACAAATGTCAAGATGAAGAATGTTACTTACTTGGACCACACTTTGCCCACAACCTCAGACAATTGATCCACTGGAAACAAAATAATATTGTTTTGATTAAGTTTAGAATTTAGTATCAATAAACAATTAACAGTACAAAAGTGATTTTATTTCCTTCCATTTCAAGTATCTAAATCAAGTTAAATATTTTCCACTTACATGGGATTAGAGGTTCCACAGCTGCAACACTTCGAGCAGCTGAGAACAAAGCCAGGGCCAGGGTCCAGCACACACAAGCCATCCTCTTCAGACTAAAGACGAGTGAAGGAGCACCTGTGCTGCTGGCCTTATATAGGTTGTACTGCACCAGTGATTAGCAAATGACAGGATATTTGGACGTTTGAAACCATCTAATAAAAAAAGAAAATTCCCATTGTTTCAAATATGGTTTGTATGTTTGTATTTTTTTAATGTAAATCTCTCTTCTACACATTTTTTTTGCATGCCCTAATTTTTTTTTATCTTATTTTGATCAGCACAGTCTGTACTATTTTACTATTATTATTAGTATTATACTTTTTGTGAATTTTTCAATGGCATTGGCACCGATTCTGATTGAGTGCATTTTATGCACTGCTTTAGAAAAGAATCCAATGGAATTTTATTTGTTCGCTCCAAGATGAAAAAAATAAATGTGTGTTCAACGAGGCTAAATCAGCCAAACTTCATCCATCATCTATATTACCCCCACATACAGTAGAATCAGTAATGCAAAACTGAAAATGAAACAGTGCTACTTGGTGCTATTTAGGACAATTATTGCAGTTTGGGGTGAATCTGTCTAATGCAGTCATAGTTTAGAGCCAGAACAGTCCTGTTTTAGACCTGGTTTAGATGTGATGGTACTCATAGGGACAAATAGTTATTACTTTATGTGAAAAGTTAGGGTTAGATTCTTGGTTTTAATATAACTATTTTTTTCCCCCCATGCACATTTAGAAGTGAAATGGTCTCTAATATCTACTACAGTGCTTAATCTTTGTTACGTCATAGGTTTGATGCAAATATATGAGCTTCTACAATGCCTAAATCACAGGAAATAGAGTATATGTTTTTATTGGAAATCAAGATGCATAATGATACATTTTAGAGTTATAAACCTCTGAGAATGCGTAGCCTAAGTTGGATATATGTAAGATTTGTAAATAATTTAGAATGCTGTACTTATCATTTCTAAAAAGGTTCACACAGTATTTAATGTGTGGAGTTTTGAGACGGCAAATCAATATCAATTACCTTCTTTTATTTTGAAGTTTGCTCAAATCTGCTCAAAGACTTGATGTACAGCATGCTCAGCTTCTCTTTCTCCTATTTCTCCTTTTCCTTGAGATTCACGCAGTTCTTGCCTTTCAGATCTATGTTCTCACATTTTGGGATAAATTGGAGCATTTGTCCTTCACTTGACGGGACACAAACTCATTTGGACATTCTTTCACAACGTCGGCGTATTTCAGGACTGCTGCTGCCACCAGATGATTGGAGGCGGTGAACACTTGACATCTCTTATAATGCTCCTCAACAAATGCAACACTTCAAGCAGTATTTTCTCCTTATATTCCTTGTCATTGTTGCCTGCAGTGACGTGGCATGTTCCGTTCCAAAACCTCAGTAACGGCCAAGAAAGAGACTTAAAATATTCAAACACTGAACAAACATGAGCACACGTTATCTGTACTTCAGTCAAGTCAATGGGTAATAAAACTTTGCATGTAAAGAGTACAAATGTAGACAACACTAGGTAAAGTGGCGCTACGTGTTAACAGAAAATAGATTTCTTTCAAATCAAATCTATTGTGTTCAGTAAGTTATTTTTTTACGGTTACATGTTAAAAATTTGAATTTGGAAGAAGAACTAAATATAAAAAAGAAAGTGAAAACAACAACACTTTTTTAACTGCTTTTTTATTTCATTGTGTTGGGAGGTTAAAGTCTCACACAGGCTTTAGGTTTGTAATTGTGTCATTCTCATTGTATTTTATAGTGAAAGTAATCTTATGCAACTTCTTGGTTTTAAAGTAACTTCAGTTCTTGACCAGGAAGCGCAGAGTAATCCAACTGGAAAAACAAGTGAAATACAAGTTAAGTCTATTAGATCAGGACCTACTTCTTCCATACAATAGAAATCAAACCTTTAAGGGGCAATACCAGACAGACGTTGTGCACTCGGAGTTTGTTTTTTGTGTAGATTACGTGTATATAACTCTCTTGAGGTGGAAGGTCTTTGAAACTGCATGGTGTGCAATGGCCACACCTTGTGTCTACAAGACTTGTGGACACAAGGTATATATATATATATATATATATATATATATATATATATATATATATATATATATATATATATATATATATATATATATTTGGAGCTAATGCTTGTATCAATATGCGACGTGCCATTGAAAACACAGACAATTTACACTTAACTGACCAACCATGTCCAACCAGTACAAGTATTTTATAAACTTGACAAAAATGGTCAATACTGGGGACAAAAAGGCAAAATGTGACTTGAACTGTGATCACTACATTTTCGTGAAATGTGTGTCATATGGACATAAGGACTGGGCACTATAATTGATTACATTTGGACTAAATTTGAAAATGGACAAATTTGTTGGACTTTCGACCAAATGGAACAATGACACCGGACTGCAAGTTGTCTGTCTTCTTACCCTTGTTATATTTAAAATGGGTTAGGGTTATATATATACCTCCCACACTTTGAGAAGCTCTGCTTTACGTGTTACCCGCGAACACGTTATCCCCAACTCTGGTTTAGAACCACTGTTCTAAAGGCTCATACCATTCCATACATCCCCTCCAATGCATTTTCATCGCGAGATAGCGTTAGCCTCCAAACGCAGTCTGTTTTTGTTGCCTGAAAACAACCCCAAACCCTCGTTAGTTCAACATTACTGCCTGGTTTTGTACAAATTATTAACATAAGCCCTGTGACGAGTCGGCCACTGTCCAGGATGTACCCCGCCTAAGGCCCGAAGTCACTGGGATAGGCTCCAGTCACCCGCGACCCCGAAAGGGAACAAGCGGTAGAAAATGGATGGATGGATGAATTAACATAAGCATAATAGTAAAAAATTGGCCGTCGGCTTTATTTGACAGGACACTGTAGCAAACTTAAAGGTTGAATGGACGATTTTTTTGGCCCAAGTCTCATTTCCTCGTGGCGTGGACTGCCAATTAGTCCTGCCACGTATCAATCATGAAACACACCTACCGCTCACCTGCAGCCGCGTGTGGCTCGTCTCCCGAGAGCAGCTCGGTTCCACGTGTCTAAGCGCATTCATTGATCTATCATAATATAGTTCCCTCAGTGTACGGGACAAAATGAAGACGGAGAAAGACAGTTCGAGTTGACTCATAAAAGACGAAAATCTACGGGAGACGAGAGATGCGATGCGCTCCGTCGCGCTAATAAACAAACGCACGTGTGTGTTGTATGAGTGCGCATGCGCACTTCCGCCTGCGTTCTCAAATCGACGAAAAAATCGTCCATTGCGCCTTTAAGATTTAGGATACATGGAGCCCTGCCATCTAGCGGCACTTCATTTCTTGAAGGACAAATATTATGCATTATTTCTGTATTTATTACCCTTTAAACATGCTCTTGGGTACCTTTAGTTTGGCACCTCATGTTTTTGAACTAAAACATATATAATTTTGATTCTCTGCTGTTTAGTTTAGCATTCTACTGGCTGCAGAGGGAATTACTCACAATTTAAGATTGTTCTGAAATTCACAGAACGAGTGTGGTGATGTTTTATGGAATTCTCAGAGCCGCTTCACAGATCGAGAAAACGTCAGTTATCAAGGAGATTCCGATTGAGTGTTTTTGATGCTCGGAGGGAGAGAACTTTTTAACCAGGATTAATCAAATTAGCGTGAATGAAGCTAAATGCTGCACCAGATATGATTTTAATGAGGGAACAATGTTAGAACAGGGTTAAACACTCAACAAAGTAAATCTAGCATAAAATGTGTCCCTTAAATCTAACACAACAAAAATATAGCAATTTCACAGTAGAAGTTTTGTTTAATTTCATCAAGCACAACAAATCCACCCTATAGCCTGGTGGTGAACTTTAGTAACTGGAGCTTGATGGTAGCTATTTAGTATTACCGGTCCTTGTGGGCAAATGTAACAAACATTTAAGCAACATTTGTCTACGCTGTCAACAAACTTCAAAATGTATGTTTTTATTTTGCTGCCTGATTACAATGAATGGGATAGAATGTTTATATGAGTACCAAGCTGACTCTTGGAAAGGTCTATTTTACATATATACTATACATATTAAATTGTAAATAGCATGGTACTCCTCACACTTAACAGCCTTTTATCATTTTTCCCGTAATCTTGTCTTATGAGTTTTTAAACACTGTTGTAAATGTATTAAATTTAACCGCAATCACATTGGGCCTTATCTATTTGTGGATGGGAGTTTTGTTTAAATTAAATCCGTGAGCAACTTACCCACACACTTGATAAGTCGGTTTGTATCTGAAAGAGAAACAGTTATTTAACAGTGGCACCATGAGGTTCTGTACTGCACAGTTGAACTAACAAGACTTACACATTCAGAAGCTCATTCACAAATGATGCCAAGTCATTACTATTCAACACTGTGTTGCTGAGCTGAGTCGAAAGGAACTGGGCCAGATCAACCATCATCCACAGAGCCGCCATCTTCAACAACAAAACAAAGTATTTTAATTAGGCTGGAACAATTGCGTAAGTAAATCCTTTAACTAAAGCACATCTCCATAGTTCTACATCTACAAAGGTATAAAGGTAGCAGCTACTAGACGTTTTTGGGCTTGGATAATAAGGATAGTAGAAACCAAACTTTATCTTTAATTTACAAAGCAAATTTTGTAAATGAGTCAAAACACAGCTCTTTCTCTAGCACAAATAGGGTTACGTTGAGAAGTCTTGATCAGTGTCTGTCTGTCTAGACTCATGGATCTATTATCTAGACTGCACCGTGGGGAAAGCAGACTGTAAAACCTTGATGGCCCCGTTTCAATAAGGCCGGGCAAAAAAAGTCCTCGCGATTTGTTGATTGTGACTATTCAAATTGTTATTTTGATTTCATTGTGATCATGGGTCTGTTTTGGTCCCAGATGAGGTGTTACTTTCACATTCTTCCATGTTATACAACAGCAGTATCTCTGTGACCTAGTTTCACTGAAAACTCCACTGTTCCCACAAAACAAAACACGGCTTTATCTGAAAGGAAATGACCAACGCTCCAGAGTTTAGATTCACAAAAACATGCAAAGCAACATGAACCTCACAGTGGTTTGTTTCTGTACAGATTATTCAAATGTTATTATATTTATTTGACAAAAACACTTTTTAACCTCAATACTAAAAATAAATACTACATTCAATAATCTACTCTACATTTTAGTTTAAAATATAGTTAAACATAAAGTTGAGTTCTGGTTTAGCCCTGGTAGATGTTGCACTAGTTGTTTGGGGTAAATCCGTTAACTAAAGCAGGGTTAAGTTAAAGTAGGTTAAAAGAAGGGTTTTAGCTATTCCATTCATTTATTTTTGTAATGCCCAAAATCACAAGAGCAGTTGCCTTGAAGGGCGACAGTGAAAAACAGATTAAACAATGTTCATAGGAATTTAGTAAATGACCCAGCATCCCCCGTCCTTGGACCCTCCTTCTCGGCAAGGAAAAACTACAAAACCCTTTGAAAGAGAGTAGAAACCTGGAGAATACAGTGAAGGAGAGATCTGACTCCCTCAGAAGGACAAGCAGACGTGCTTCAATTTGCAGATAGAATGGGGAGCTGGAACTACTCAGGACCACTTCATCTGCATTTACACATAGAAAATAAACTAGTATGGAATAGATTAGTTTTACAAGGTATTAAAACAAAATGACACACAGAAGCAAAGTAAACTTCCATGGTAGATTAAGACTTAATAATACGACTACAAAATATAATTAAATAAGACTTGGTTTTGAAACTTGGATTCTTTATAAGTGGTTAAATTCTTGAAGAACCCTTTGGGCTGTTTCCAGAGTATGAACTGTTTTAGGCAAACAATGTGACAGCTCAAAATGAGGAATTCTTTTATTGTTCCCATTAACACTCAGAACATTAACATGATTGTTGACATTTCAGAACATACAGAACTTTAATGAATAGCTGTTGTGAATAATCAATGTTGTAGCCTTAATATAGTTGTAATTAAAACATCATGCCAATAGTAAACATTGAGATATGTAGATGTTTATACAAATATATATGTATATAAAATGTGAACAGAATCTGTATTGTCGATTCCAGTCTTTTGTAATTGAAAGTGAAAAAGCTGGATTCGCTCATCCCTAAGGAAAGCAGACAAGGGTGTGGTAGTTTTTATTACGGGGCTGTCCAAACTATGCCCCGGGGGCCAAATGAGGCTCTCAGATGTTCTTTTGTTGGCCCTCAGGCTTCCTGTTGAATTGGACCAAACGACCAAAAGAGAACTACTTTTTACTATCATGACCTAAATGACAAACATTTTGATGTGATAAAAAGGTTTGGACACCCCTGCTTTAGTTTGCAGACAGTAAAGAGTCATTAGTGAGTACTTGAGTCACTTTAATAGACTCACAACAATCCAAATCTATGAAAACCAGAAGTCCAGTTGACAATTATTACCATTTTCACATTGGTTGAAAACTTGAAAACTGGTAATGTGAGGAAACAAGGAATTTTCAAAGAAACATTTTCATTAATCTCCTACATTTAATACAACTTAGATCAAAGCCTGTTATCACTGTGAATTCAAATAATGTAACTGCATCATGTTTTTAGAGAAAATGTTGAAAAACATGTAAACGTGTAAAACAATGTTCTACATCTGTAGTTTTTAACTGAGATAAAGCAGGTCAGATGTCTCTAATTAACCTGCAGATGTACCGTAATAAATAGAGTGGATAATGGAGCTCGTCACTGATATAAATGATCATGGGTAGAATTTTCATCAACATGGCTGCTGGACTTATAGGTTACCATAGTATTGTGTTTAACTTGTTCCTTTATATTAGAGATTACACAAGGATTCTTTTAGCTGAAACCCAGAAACACATGATCTAATTTGCTCATTTCCAGGAGCTTGTATTTCCCGTCTTGTCTCAGAGCATGAGTCTGATCACTCGAGTTTTCAACTCCTCCATCTTGCTGCAGTCGACTAGTTTGACAGACTCCCTTGCACCGAGGGCCTTCTCATGGGCCTCGTCAAAAAGCTCCTTCCCTACGGCCTGCACCACGCGCTCCTTCCACGCGCTGAGCTTCGGACGATCTTTGAACACATCCACGCCGGCTGCGAAGGGCTGCGGAGCGAGACAAGAGAATGGAGCATCAGACAGTGTCAAGGGTCAACGAGCTTTGGGTTTAGTCCTGGGTTTAGTCCTGGGTTTAGTCCTGGGTTTAGTCTTGGGTTTAGTCTTGGGTTTAGTCTTGGGTTTAGTCTTGGGTTTAGTCTTGGGTTTAGTCTTGGGTTTAGTCTTGGGTTTAGTCTTGGGTTTAGTCCTGGGTTTAGTCCTGGGTTTAGTCCTGGGTTTAGTCTTGGGTTTAGTCTTGGGTTTAGTCTTGGGTTTAGTCCTGGGTTTAGTCCTGGGTTTAGTCTTGGGTTTAGTCTTGGGTTTAGTCTTGGGTTTAGTCTTGGGTTTAGTCTTGGGTTTAGTCTTGGGTTTAGTCTTGGGTTTAGTCTTGGGTTTAGTCTTGGGTTTAGTCTTGGGTTTAGTCTTGGGTTTAGTCCTGGTTTAGCCCTGGTCTGGTTTTGGTTTAATCTTGGTTTGGTCCTGGTCGAGTCCTGGTCGAGTCCTGGTCGAGTCCTGGTCGAGTCCTGGTCGAGTCCTGGTCGAGTCCTGGTCGAGTCCTGGTTTGGTCCTGGTTTGGTCCTGGTTTGGTCCTGGTTTGGTCCTGGTTGAGTCCTGGTTGAGTTCTGGTTGAGTCCTGGTTGAGTCCTGGTTGAGTCCTGGTTGAGTCTCTCACCTGCATGACTTCAACGATGGCCACCAGGTCGGCGATGGAGATCTTGTCCCCGGCGATGAACGCTCGGTCTTGGATGAACGTCTCCTCGATGAGCTTCAGAGAAGAGTTCAGATCCTCCAGAGCTCCCTCCATCTTCTCCTCAGGCACCTCCAGTTTAAACACGTTGGGAAGCATCAGCTGCAGAGGAAACAGAAAAGTACTACACATAAGTTTGTACTGGGTTTTTGTGTGTAGCTGTCAGAGGTCAGATTTGTAGACTTGGTTTATGGTTCCCATCTCTGTAATTACCAATACTGGGTTTATCCTCATGAAACGGTGAAACTATTTTTAACAACAGCTTCAGAAAATTGGGCTCTTCCTCAACTCCAACGACGTGATTGTTGTCAGTTAAAAATACTTAAATGTTCACACTTGTTTGGTCCTGGTTTGAACCCAGTTTACTTACTTACTGCTGTAGACTTGAGTTGGTCCTGTTCTAGTCCTGGTTTAGCTTTGGTCTAATCCAGGTTTAGTTTCAGGTTTAGTCCCAATTTTAATGTGGTGTTTGTGTAAGTGTGAACTTGATATGGCAAGTTTGTGGAGCTAATCCCTGAAGAATAATGGACTGTGGATCTTAAAGTTTGAGATTTCTTTCATCAATAGCATAATTCTCCCATAGAGTTATAAAGGCCTCTTCCATCTCAAATCATTATTTTACATTTTATAACAAAGACATTGATAAATAAAATGTCCAAAAATAATAAACCCCTTCTGATTTTGAGAAATATTTGTATATAGTGTGAAGGGACAACATGGACTAGACCTCGATATTACATTTTACATTTTTATATTTATTTTGATTACATAAAAAAATTAAATACAATTGATTAAAATAAATTTGGATGCATATTTCAAAATGAAAATGCCATACATAAAAAGAGATTTATAACAAAGGTCCCATAAAATTCCTATATTTAAATATTTTCCATTTATTAAATGAACTGGGTGTTTTTTATGTTCCCTTTATTTAAAGTATACACAAACAATATCTATAGTAAACATAGTAGGCCTATGAAATCTTTAATTTATAGTGCACATGGTCTTAAATCTTTCTGGCTAAGGTCTTAAAAAAAGTCTTAAATTTCACACTAGAAGTTGTGCAAGAACTCTGAAATATTCTCCATCTTGAAGCCTTTGGTCAAACGATTTCAACCTTTAGTTGGTTGATAATGTATTTAAAAAGTCTCAATATAGAACAGAAACAATTGTTGACTGATTGACTACAAATATAATTGTTAGTTTCCTATCTAATTGCTTTTGTGTGTGTGTCTTATCATTAGTTATCATCTAATAAATGGAGCATGTGTGATTTGATTTGAACTAATGTTTGAACTGTGGCACTTTAAACTTTCATCTCTTTGTTCAGACCATTCACCTTTCACATTTATGATGACGTAACAACCAGGCGTGGCTAATGAACAAAGGACGACTGACAAATTCAATGCACTTACTTGTTTCTCATGTGACAGACGGCTGAACATGACTCTGCTAGACTTTTTTTTTTAATACGTTTAAGAATTCTATCCAGATTCAGTGGGTAAACTCCATTTCAGAACATGTTTGTAGAAGTCTAAATACAGGGTTGGCAGGTTTTAGACACTTGAGGGTGAAGGTGAAATTAAATAGTATGTTACCGTACTTTAAAATGTAACTGGCAATAAGCTGATATATCCGTCAGCTTTAGAAGGACACGACACAAATGGGACTACTCCGATCTCGCATGGGTTTGTACAACTGTAATAGTAATAATTGACAATCTACTACTTGGTTGATTCTGGGAAATATTTCTCTGTTGGGGTGAAAAGTAAAAGTGATGAATGGTTTCAGCACCTTAAGCCAGAAGACTTTGGAGCCGTGCAGTCGAATGCCCATCGGCTGCCAGCACAGATACTCGTTCACCCGTGCTCTCTCCTGTAGCGCTGCAGGATACCAGTGATCAGGCGTTTTGAACTTCTCCACCATGTACTGCATCATTGCAATACTAAAACATGACAAATGAATAAAGGATCAGAGGAGCAGAGGCAGGCACAATGAAGCTGGACCTTTATCTGACTCGTTCAAATAGACAAAACAAGAATAAAACCTCAGGTAAAATATGAACTTACACATGCCTCAAACTAGTCCCAAATTATTATAATTTAATATTTGTTATTCAAGGAAATATGTGATAAAATTTAACAAACAGAGCTTTTAACATAATATTGCGTGCTGCCAACATTTTGAATCAACATTGAATTAAATAGGCATTAAATACAACAAAACATTTTTGTACAAACATTTAGTTCACTCATGTTTAAAGGTCAATAACAATGTAAATAATGCATAATATAACATATAAATTGCTACCATCGCGACAGCATTTAGGCCACGCCTGCCGTTAGCGTTCCTGGATAACTATACACATTTAACCACTTTATTCTTTTCCATGTTTTTGTGTCTGTATTTGGAACAATATACACACTAATGTTTGTGTTTGCTCATGTAGTTGTTGAACAATAAGATAAGATATTCCTTTATTGTCCCACATGGGGAAATTTCATTGGTGCAACGCAGGTAGATACAGAGGTAGATACAGAAGAACAGATCACTTATAGGAAGTCTGAAAAACACTTTCACTAGAAGATCTCCTATAAACAAATAAAACCTCCCATAGACAAATAAATAAATAAATACCATTGCATGTGATCCCGACAGTAATTGCACATGAATATGTGTCACGACAGCACATAGATTGCACATGAATTTCACAGTAATTGCACATGAATTGCACATGAATTCCAACAGCAATTGCACATACGACAGAATTGCACATCAGTATTAGGTTAGGTCAGTATTGCGACGGGATAACGTGACGATCTCCGGGTAAGACGACTGTTCTCCGCAGTTTCATGAGTTCCTCCTTTGTGGAAACGCGGTACGGAGCCGGGGGGCGGGGCCGGAGCCGGGGGGCGGGGCCGGAGCCAAAACACATCGCAACGACACGACGAAAACACTCAATCCAGCCGAATAAAGTCAAAACAAGTTAATTTAAAGCGATTCCAGTGCGTGTCCCGATCGTTCGTGAAGTTCCTCTTTCATATAAACGTGTATATAAACGTGTATATAAACGTGTATATAAACGTGTACCGACGACACGCCGTACTTTAGCGCGGCCGGAGGGCGCGGGGGGGGGGGGCTGGTGGGCTCGCTCGGAGCTAGCTCACGTCACAACAACACAACGAAAAACGCTCAAATCCAGCCGAAAAAAGTCAAAAATAGTTGAATTAAAAAACTATTCCAGCGCGTGTCCCTATCGTACAGTAAAATAGAAAAAATATACTAATTATATTTACAAAATATAGGAGATAAAGCACAATAAGTGTGAGAAAGAAGAGAGAGCGTTTACACCGGGCTGCCAGCTGTACCAGCGCCTTATGACGCCAATGGATGTCAGAGCAGCTTTTCAACCTTAAAATGAATGGATTGTCTCCCCCATAGAGGTCCATCGGTGACTGTTCCCTAAGATGGCGACTGTATCTATTGCTGCGATCTATTTGGGCTCGCAGGTCGGAACTCGGACCTCTGCTACTTACTGGGATGTAGTTTTGGCATGTGGTTCTTGAGTAATTGTTTTGCTCCCGAATCTGTACTTTTATATACACATTTGAATGCTTCTTCCACCACTGAAAAGGTCAGATAGTCACCTTTCTCCCATGCTGAAGTCTCCATCTTTGAGAGCTGGCACTTTTCTGATGGGATTGACTTTTCCAAATTCCTCTGTGAACTGCTCTCCTGAAATCAAACAAATGTATAGTTGATTTAGTTGTGGTCGACTTAAGAATTAGATGGTCAACTGAAGAAATCTAAAGCTCTGTCCTTCAATTTGTCAAAAAAAAAGAAAAGAAAAACGAATGCGGCTTGTAGGGCAAACACGAGTATCTCCATACTGTTTGATATTCAGAAGATATTATGTGTTAGGATATTAGTCCTGGTTTAGTCCTGGGTTTTAGTGGAGTGGTTAAGCTGATGAATTGTGCACTTTTTGAAAGAAGCATGAGACTTTCAGGACCGGATCATAACAAGGTAAATATTTGATGTGGAAGCACATTAAAACACATTAAAAGCAAATTAAAATTACCCATAAAAGTTAAGTCACTTTTTCTTCAAAACAACATTCACGTAGCAGTGGTAAAAACTCATAAAGCTCCCCGGAGGAATTGGAATAAGTGTCTGGGGAGAGGAAGTCTGCCTCCGCAACCTGGCCCCGGATAAGCGGAAGCAGATGAATGGATGGAAGTGGCACGATTAGTTGTAAAAGGGAAGAATATACTGGCGATTTACTTTCAAAACCCCAGCATTCCACGTATGGTATTCTCCTTTCTACTGTGGTCCATTGACATCCTCATAATACTAATAAAATAAGTCGACTACTTGGTTGACTAAGACTCTATCGACCAAATAATCGACTAGTGACCTAAGGACTAAAGCTGTAGCACCTCTCTTACTCTCCTTACCAGATTTTGTGCATTATTTCATGTTTTTTTTCTCTCAAGGATTTGTTGCGCCCAATTCGTACACAAGGCAATTCAAAGTGCTTCACAGCAAGAGAAAAATGCATTAAAATCACAAAGACATGACAGAAATCACAAAACAGTTTAAGACCTAAAAGAGACCTAAAGAAGTGCAAAGAAAATCCTTTCAGTCATATGCACAGCTAAACAAAACAGTTTTTAGCTTGTATTTGAACATTGCCAGAGTAGAAGCCTGTCTCACATCTTCAGAAGACTGAAACACAGATTTCATGTCCTAGACACTAACTTCAAATTATAAATCAGATGTTGCGTCCAGACAGTGGAGCAGTTTCTTTCAAGTTGTTTTGACTGTACCCAAATCAGATCATAAATAAAACAATAAAAACCGCCATGAAACAATAGTGCACAAAATCTTGGCATCGTGCAATCACAAATAATTTTGCAGATGTTATACAATAAATCTTGGAAACATCTTTTTTTGTGGGTTTTGTGTTTTTTTTTGCACTTTAACTTGTAACTTTCGCTTGTTTTTCAGATTGCGCGTCACGTGCGTCGCCTCGCCTTTTACCTACAAACCCCAAAACTCACCGTTCACCAGTGAAACCGTCCTGACTTCCACCGGAATATTGTTCTTTTTGGCGAACATGTAAACCGAGCGACAAGGCTGCGACATCATGTCCAAAAACAACTGCAGCGCCATTTTTACAGACTAAACGAGCTGGATTTACGGTGTTTTTTTGTCCCGGGCGCTTCTTTTTGCTGCAGAAAAACGAAGAATGCGTCTCTGTAACTTCCACACAGCTTTTATTTTGCGCACTGAAGTTCACGCCCAAAAACTGTCGCGAAAAGAGATTTAACCCCACCCCTTTTTGAACCCTTTGACCCATTTTTATAAATGATTAACTTAAGGAAGGTCTAACGATATTATAATAGAGCCATGGGTCCAACGGGTTCTAATAAGGCTTATGTTTACATAAGATGATGATTTCTGGAGTCATCAGATTATTGATAAATCATGATGTAATCTTAGTCAAATGATTTATTTCTTCCCTTTTCTTTTTGTGGTAAGTAAGATAAGATAAGATAAGATAAGATATTCCTTTATTGTCCCACATGGGGAAATTTCATTGGTGCAACGCAGGTAGATACAGAGGTAGATACAGAAGAACAGATCACTTATAGGAAGTCTGAAAAACACTTTCAGTAGAAGATCTCCTATAAACAAAAACTCCCATAGACAAATAAATAAATACATAAATACCATTGCACATGAATCATGACAGTAATTGCACATATGACGGAATTGCACATGGTTAGGTCAGTATTGCGAGTGTTCAGGACTAACAGTGTTTGTTATAAAGTCTGACAGCAGCAGGAAGGAAAGACCTGCGAAACCTTTCCTTCACACAGCGAGGGTGGATCAGTCTCTCACTGAAGCTGCTCTCCAGAGCAGAGAGAGTGTCCTGCAGGGGGCGACACTCATGGTCCAGCATAGATGTGAATCTAGCCAGGACCCTCCTGTCCCCCACCTCCTGCACCGAGTCCAGAGCACAGCCCAGGACGGAGCTGGACTTCTTGATGACTCTGTCCAGCCTCTTCCTCTCCCTCTCTGTGATGCTGCTGCTCCCGCAGGCCACACCGTACAGGAGCTGATGCCACCACAGAGTCATAGAAGGTCTTCAGGAGTGGCCCTGTCACTCCAAAAGACCTGAGTCTCCTCAGGAGGTAGAGCCGACTCTGGCTCTTCCTGTACAGTGCGTCTGTGTTATGAGTCCAGTCCAGTTTGAGGTTCAGATGAACACCCAGGTACTTGTATTAATGTATAGTTTTAATCAGTTTTATTTAATAATAACAGCAGCCATAAACAAGCCTGCGTCCTGCCTCATGACAATATGAATTAAATGAATTCATGAATTCAAATTAATGCGATATTTCTCTTTTTCATGTGTGTGTGATTCTGGTCACTCGTTTGTAAATCATTGTGGGTAAGGGTGCTTTATTTGTACTTTGTTCCGTTCAGTGTTTCAGAGAGAGCAGTCTTATTATAATCCTCCAGAGGTGCTTTAACCGCATCAACTTTAAACAAGAGCAAAAAGCAGAGGGCAAAATGTCTCTGTGAGGTCTTATTCTGACTCAAAGCGGTTGACAATGTAGTTTAGAGTTACACAGACATGCATGAACTGTAAAAATCAGATCATAATTTGATCTGATTGTTCATACTCAAGAGAAATCTTTAAAAACATCTGTTAATCAATGGATTTTTAGAGTAACTGTTCTCTTTGTAACAAGTCTTTAAAAATAAAGGAAATCAGCTTACTCACATCAGCTGGAACCTCACATCACATACATACATACATACATATATACATATATACATATATATATATTGTTTATATATATATATATTGTTTATATATATATATATATATATATATATATAGTTTATATATATATATATATATATTGTTTATATAAATAAATAGCAGAATGAAAACGTTAAATGAAAGGATTTTTAGTATCTATAGATCATAGAGGTTCGATGTGAACGCTGAAGTTATTTGACCGAGTCAGATAAAGGTCCAGCTTCATGGTGCCTGCCTCTGCTCCTCTGATCCTTTATTCATTTGTCATGTTTTAGTATTGCAATGATGCAGTACATGGTGGAGAAGTTCAAAACGCCTGATCACTGGTATCCTGCAGCGCTACAGGAGAGAGCACGGGTGAACGAGTATCTGTGCTGGCAGCCGATGGGCATTCGACTGCACGGCTCCAAAGTCTTCTGGCTTAAGGTGCTGAAACCATTCATCACTTTTACTTTTCACCCCAACAGAGAAATATTTCCCAGAATCAACCAAGTAGTAGATTGTCAATTATTACTATTACAGTTGTACAAACCCATGCGAGATCGGAGTAGTCCCATTTGTGTCGTGTCCTTCTAAAGCTGACGGATATATCAGCTTATTGCCAGTTACATTTTAAAGTACGGTAACATACTATTTAATTTCACCTTCACCCTCAAGTGTCTAAAACCTGCCAACCCTGTATTTAGACTTCTACAAACATGTTCTGAAATGGAGTTTACCCACTGAATCTGGATAGAATTCTTAAACGTATTCAAAAAAACCTTTAACATCATGTATTACTCTATACAATTGTGAACAAATCAAAAGTTAATGCTTTTTAGCAGAGTCATGTTCAGCCGTCTGTCACATGAGAAACAAGTAAGTGCATTGAATTTGTCAGTCGTCCTTTGTTCATTAGCCACGCCTGGTTGTTACATCATCATAAATGTGAAAGGTGAATGGTCTGAACAAAGAGATGAAAGTTAAAGTGCCACATTTCAAACACTAGTTCAAATCAAATCACACATGCTCCATTTATTAGATGATAACTAATCATGACTGATCACTTTTTTTTAACTAACTCAATGTTTTCAAAGCTAAAAAGACATTCTTCAGTTTCAAGTGTTAATGCTCCTGAATGGGAGTTTTCTGAGCTTTGAAACCGTAAATTGCAAACCTAATTCTACACACACACAAAAGCTATTAGATAGGGCTGAAACTAACAATTATTTTTGTAGTCGATCAGTCAACAATTGTTTCTATTCTGTATGATAACGTAAAAGAGCCAGAGTTTCTCAGAAGAGTTGTCCACATGCAATATATTACCGAATAGACCATTTCTTTGGTTTCAATAAAAATCTACCCTGATTATGGTTGTTCTTTCTAGTCATTCTGTTTTTTATCCTGTTCATTTGTTTACAAAAATGTGAAAAGAAAAGAGGAAAGAAATATATATATATATAACTAATAAACAGATATTCTTTAAACTAAATATTATCATTATTTGACTTCAATAGACTTCATTCACAAACTTTTACCAGTAAATTGCCAGAACGCTCTGCTGTTCAGACTAAGTGCAGGTCAATTCCCAGCTCAGGCTTTATTTGAACAAGGCTTTATTTAAGTCGACATAACCTAACCATTTATAAGTGAGATTTGATTGTTTTTATAATATTAATATTGTAATAATGATAATAATGTTTGTTTTATCTTGAAAATAAGGTTAGTAGAGCCCTCATTTGAGAAAGAAGACAGAATAGGACAGAATGGAAGACAGAATAAAATGTAATGTTTTATTTGGTCTTTTGGCCTTTACAGGGAATCATTTTAGCTCAATTGGTCCATCATATTCAAAAATATTTTTTTTCAATCAATTTTAATGATGTATCCATCTACTCGGGTCAAGTTCTTTTAATACCTTTTCCAATTAAACATTCTCATTAATGCAAATATAAAATTGCTGGTGTCCAACAAAAACATATTGTATTTTGGTTTATTGCACTAAAACATGTCAGCTGAAATATAAGAATGAGCTTAAAAGATAAAAATGTAATTATGAAAAACAAACGCCTTCTTATGTTATAACAAAAAACAATGATGTTGGCAATAGTGGCCTCCTTCATACAAAACTCAACACTTGGTTCTGCAGTACATTTCCTCATTCATTTTCCTCATAGAAATTCTGAAAAATAAAATAAAAAGTAACTGTTGCTATAGAAACTGTGCTTGGGACAAACCTATTTTTTAGATCAAACCTCTCTTCTCCCTTTCATTCTACAAAGTCCTGATATTTTCTTTTTTCAAAAAAATTTGGAAGAGGGGAACAATTGCGTTACGGGCATTAGTTACGACACAATCTTAAACTAATGTATATATAATATTACATTTTTTCTAAAAGGTCTATGGCCCTTTCCGAGAGTCTGTACTGAGATAATGTTTGGTGTTTATGAAATGGAAAGACTGACTTTGACTTTGGACAAAAGCATGGACTTTGAGAGGTAACTAAAGCATGGAATCAATACATTAGAATCATCTCTACAGACTTGACTTCATGATTTGATTTGATATATTCTACCTCTGTGTTTCTGTCACCACAAAAAACAATAATACTGGGAAAATGCCCTGAATATTGATGATTCCCATGTTAAAATAATCATAATTTGAAGTTGACCAAAACCTTTAGTCCTGTACCAAATGGAACAAGTGAACCATTAGTGAATTTTGTGCAAATATGAAATGTAAATGCTTAGTCTTTACCGATAAAGAAACATTCTCGGAGCGCTCTGGCTAAATTAAACTCTCTTCACTGAATTATTCTGCTGTTGCTTCTGATTTCAACAGGAGACGTTCACAAGAAGCTCATGACAGTTCCTCTCTTGCCCACTTGATGGAGCTGTAGAGCGTGGAACACGATCCCAATCCTGCAAAAATACAGAACCATAATGTAATACAAACGTTTAAAAAGAGTGTCTTATAGAAACATATAGACTGAAATGAGTAATGTTATATTTTCTACAGCATCTTGTAGCATCTTAGTTTAACCTGTTTATTGCTGAATAAATTGTCGCTTTTGACTAAAACTTTTGTAAAAGTAAACTTGTTATGGTTAGTAAATAAAGTGATATTGATTCATTGGTTGATAAACTGATTATCGGGTGTAGGGTCACTTGCATCATGTTGCAGCCCCATGTTAAAAATCTTGGGGTGATTTTTGACTCATAGTTTAAATTTAATAAAGAAATTAGCAGTTGTAAAAGGCAAGGCTCCAGGCCAAAATTAAAACCAATATCCCACAAAAAGAATTTGAGAGAGCTATCCATTCTTTTATTACATCTCAGTTGGATTACTGTAACGTTGAATGTAGGCCTGGATCTAAACTCTCTCTCACTCCTATTCTCTCTCCTTTGCACTGGCTCCAGTTGCTTTTTAAGATTCTACTGATTGTTTTTAAATGTTTGAAATCATTGGCACCACTGTTAGAACTGCTGCAGCCGTACTCTCCTTCCAGAGGTGCTCCTGAAGGTTAAAAAGTGATTGAAATCGAATGCATTGTATGTAAATGTTTGGTTCATTATGGAAGTATTTTTACACCTCCTGTTTTCTGTGAAAAGATTAAGAACACAAATGTCGTGTTGAGTCAGTGTGTGTAGGAATTCATTCTAAATGCAGGGCTACTCTACTTAAGGCCCGGGTAATTCTGGGTTAGCACTAATTTAGAGTTTGTTTGGTATTGGTTTAATCGTTGTTTAACTCAGGTTTAAATCTGTTTGTATTCTGGGTTAGTGTTGGTGCAGACATGGTTGGTTCTAGTCTTAACCTAGTTTAATTTTGGACTGGCAATTTTTCAGATCAGTTTTGGTAAAGCACTGTGTTTTATGGTCCCACAAAAATCTAATACAACAGTAGTTGTCAATTGTCAAACAGATCTAGAGTTGTGCTATTTTGTGCGACCTCGAATGTTGTTAACGTGATTGTGTTTTGTGCCCAAAGACCACGGCTCTCTGACATATAAACACATGAATCTAATAGGCAGCAATAATAAACAAAAACATGAATCATATTTGATCATAATGATTGTTATCTGGACCTGTCTTCGCTGAGGTTGAGTTCGCTGGTGAGGAAGTTGAAGATCTTTGCGCTGTGCTCTTTGTTCTTCTCTGCACTGTCTGTGGCTCCAACGGCCGAGACGGAGAGAAGGACGCCGGGAGAACACGAGTTCTTGATCATAAGGGGCAGACCGGGATGAACCACCAGGTGCATGCGCTGAGAGGAGGAAAAGGAAGTTAAGGGGGATACATTACGTAAAATCAACTTCAATGAGCTTTTAACCTCGTTACAACAGTATTTCCTCATCATTAGTTTAATCAAAATTTGTATTTCGATTGATTTCCGCATGTTTGAGTCCGGGGGCGCCGCAAGAACATCTGGGACCCCTGAAAGCTTTTTATACTGAGCCCACACATATATATCTAAGAAGTTGAACCACTTTGGCTTTGCGCACGCCGCATTGTCAGCTCCGCGGCGCCAGCTCAATACAAGTTCATACATCTTGTTTCATTTGGTCTTTTTCACTGTCTCTAATTGAATATGAGGCAGATTTGCATTTTTATTTTTTTCCTTGTGGATAGAAAAATACGTATGTGGAATTAAACCACTCCCAGCTTTGCCCCTGCGACACTCGAGTCCTAGAGTTAGTTTAAATGACAACTAAAGACAAAGTAGGCCTACTATATATGCACCGCGTTTAATAGTAAAAAGGGAAAGTGCAGCTGCTGCACAAATACCTTTGCTGTCATTCAATGCAAACTGCCTGGCCAGGCTGGTGGTGCCCCGAGGGGCTATAGGGGCACCACCAGCCTGGCCAGGCAGTTTGGATTGAATGACCCCCGATGCCCTGCGCCGCTGGCGACACTGATTCTCCCTCATTCAAGACCCCTGGTTTGAGTAATCCTGTTTGTCCTGCAACTGGGGCTTGAGTGCTTTAAAGATTAAAGTGTTCTAAAATATTGCATAGCCACTAAAAAATTAAAACATGTAAATGGAAATCTGCTGAGAAAAATGTCTTTATGAAGATCACTGTGAAGAGGTGGGGCTTATCACTGTGAAGAGGCGGGGCTTATCACTGTGAAGAGGCGGGGCTTATCACTGTGAAGAGGCGGGGCTTATCACTGTGAAGAGGCGGGGCTTATCACTGTGAAGAGGCGGGGCTTATCACTGTGAAGAGGCGGAGGTTATTACTATGAAGAGACATAGTTAGATTTGAATCTACTGTATAATAAAATATAAAAAATGTATAAATATTATAGATTAATAAAAACTTTGGTGACTGATTAATCAATTAAAAGCTTACAGCTGTAGTCAGAAAATATGTCTTTGTGACAATTTCTTTAATATTTTTTGAGCTAAAGTAAAACCATCCACAGTAACATGCCCAGCTGGTTCATGTTAAGGTAAAATACTCTGGAATGTGACCATTTTTATGTGAAGGGCCAGACACATGTTTGAAACCAAATGACTCGCGTTGGGGGGCTCTGGGCTTGTAGTTGGTGAGAGGCCGGAACCCACTCCACACAGAGGCGGGGTTATTGTTTGAGAACTGCTGCTTCAGACGCATATTGTACTGGGATCTAGCTCTCGACACCTCCCTGCTAAATCTGTATTTTGCCTCTTTGTAGCCCTCTCTATCGACGGCCCTGTGCACTGCCTCCTTCTGCCGCCTCAAATGCCTCAGTTTGGGTGTGAACCAGGGTTTGTCATTGTTGAAAGTGACTTTTGTCTGTTGGTGTGACGCTGTCCTCACAGAATTTAATGTTTGACGTCACAGTGTCCGTGTACTCATCCAAACTATCTTTGGCAGCCGTGAAAACCTCCCAGTCTGTAATGTCCAAACACACAACATGTGAATAAAGTGATATTTTTTAACTTTTGAGATTCATTTCAAGGCACATTTTCGCACATTTCTGATACTTTGTTAAAATATTTTCTGAATTTTGTTATTGAGAAGCAAAATACATGTTATTCATGTTATCTGATATTATAAATCTTTTTGATACATCCCCCACCTCTCTGATATAAAACCTCCCATTGTGTATTTATTACACAATATTCTCTTGTTATAACGTTTCACTGGATCTAACCTGAGCTACTATTGACATTCTTAAGCCATTATGAAACACCTCAACAAATACATACATTTGAAGTAGAGAATAGAGGGCCGGGTCCGATACGCAAGGCAAGGCAAGTTTATTTGTAGAGCACATTTCATACACAAGGCAATTCAAAGTGCTTCACACAGCAGGAAAAATGCATTAAAATCACAAAGAAATGACAGAAACAGAAATACAATAAAATCAACTAAATTAAAAATTATCAATCCAACTGATTTTCTAAACTAATAAAATCACAAACAAAAGAGAAGAGTGCAAAGATAAAAATTAACTACAATAAAATTAACTAAATTAAAAATTATCAATCCAACTGATTTTCTAAACTAATAAAATCACAAACAAAAGAGAAGAGTGCAAAGAAAAAATCCTTTCAGTCATATGCGCAGCTAAACAAAACTGTTTTTAGCTTAGATTTGAACATTGTCAGAGTGGAAGCCTGTCTCACATCTTCAGGAAGACTGTTCCAGATTTTAGCTGCATAAAACTGAAACGCAGATTCCCCATGTTTATGTTTACGCGTTTCACTTTCAGCACCACCGCCAGGACGCAAATGGCGCTTGATTTAAGATAAGATATTCCTTTATTGTCCACACATGGGGAAGTTTTGTTGTTGCAACGCAGGTAGATACAGAGGAAAAGGACAGATAACTTGACCCCCTGCAGTTCGCCTACAGAACCAACAGGTCAGTGGACGACGCCATCAACCTGGCACTCCACTTCACCCTGCAGCATCTGGACTCCCCGGGAACCTACGCCAGGATCCTGTTTGTGGACTTGAGCTCTGCTTTCAACACCGTCCTCCTGCTCTGCTCCAGGACAAGCTCTCCTAGCTCAACGTACCCGACTCCACCTGCAGGGGGAGCTCTGACTTCCTGACAGATCGGAGGCAGTGCTTGCGGCTGGGGAAGAATGTCTCGGACACGCAGACTATCAGCACAGGAGCTCCACAGGGCTGTGTACTTTCTCCCCTGCTCTTCTCCCTCTACACAAACTGCTGCACCTCCAGCCACGACGCCGTCAATTTTACTAAACTAAGTTTGCGGACGACACCACCCTCATCGGGCTCATCTCGGACGGGGATGAGTTTGTCTACAGGAGGGAGGTGGACCAGCTGGTGTCCTGGTGCAGCGGTAACAACCTGGAGTTCAACACCCAGAAGACAGTGGAGATGATCGTGGACTTTAGGAAAGTCCTCACCATCTCAGATTGCACTATGTCTGTGAATTTTGTTTATCGACAAATGGCAATAAACCCTATTCTGATTCACGTCACTTTGAATCTGAACATTGACACCGGCCCCTAAACTCCGACTTTATTCTCGTTCAATTCTGAGATCATCATGACTTCGACTTTAATCTCATAAGATTATGACTTTAGTGTCGAAATTTAATGACTTTATTCTCGTAGTGCCCCGTCGGATATATGAACCTTTAATTTTCCTGACACTTTAAATGACTAGTGCTGGTGAAATGAGCACATGTTACATGATGTTAAAGAGTATTTGGCATTTGACCCGGAACATTGACACTTGCACAGCTTTACTTTTACATTAGAATCCCTGTTATATTTGACCTACCTCCTCTGGTTTCCCCAAAGCGGCCGCAGTCACGGACACAAACTTCTTGAGGAAATCCTCTGTAAAGCTGCTCGCAGGCAGGTTACTCTGGAGCTCAAGGAAAGGCATCGCGAAAGGGGCAAAATGTCCAAGAATGAGCGCAGTCGGAGCAGCGTGTGCTGGTGTAGCGGTACGAATAGGACATGGATATAGAACCCTAGAGAGATTGTGGTTTCTGTTGCCATGGCGATTGTGGCGGCCATCTTATTGTAAGTGCAAAACAATTCTAATAGTAAATCAGAATCTGTTTTGTTGCCATTGTAGGCGAACACATTTTTGACATTAAATGCCTTCGAATCCAAGTTGAACCCATTAGAGGCTTCATCAATAACTTGCAAATGTTTTTACATTAGTAAAATTGACACTTGCACAGTTTTACTTGTACATTACAATCCCTTTTATATTTTATATTTGTCTTACACTCTCTGGTTTCCCCAAAGTGCCACAGTCGCAGACACAAACTTTTTGAGAAACTCCTCTGAGACCAGAGAGAAGAATCACTAGATTAATGTTAAAATATGCTGATTGACTTACTTGACCAGCCATTCCCAACATGTTTTGACCGACTGGTCAAAACATGTTGGGAATTATCTAGAATGATAAAAATCACATTGTTTTCTATACAATCCTGTGATTTAGCCTTTATATATCCAAGTAGGTCAATTGAGAAATAATGTACAACTCATTTACAAAGACAACTTGGTCAAGAGCAGAGCGACAGTGTTTACAATTACAAGATAACATACAGATAAAACATTCAATCTTTATTTAATTATTCAAAAATATAAACAGCCTCAAAAACAGTGGCTGCACTCACAAGATACGACATGTCTTTAGAATGACTTGAAGGCAGCTAAAGCGATCCAAGAACGGACAATGATTAACGGTTATTAAGGTAGTTAACAATTACTTTACTAGTCGATTAGTCACAATTATTCTGATCAATTGTTGATCTGTCAGAACATATTTTTCTCTGAATTAGGAAAATTCATATCCACCTTAAAAACACAGCACTAGCCTACATTTTACGCAGTTTGTGTCAATACACTATGTGGACACAACCACTGACTATTATTCATCTTAATTCATGCCTATTGTTCCTTGGGTTTGATAAAACATCATTTAGATTAACAATTAAAAAACAAATATTATATATTTGTAATGGGAAAAAGTCGAAACCCGCTATATATCCGGAGAGTTAATTACTGCCTAAAAGAAAAGAAAAACATTTTTTCCACAAAAGTTCGGTAATACATTCGCATTGGATAAAGCGCATCAATAAAAGTCAATGGTCAAAGAATTTTTGAGAAACATTTGCTCCTTATTAGTTTGTGAGTTCTTGTGTATAAGTTTGCAGTCATAACATGGCCGTTGGCACTGCACGTTTTTACGATAGGTGAATATTTTTCTAGTGTTCTATTTGACCGCACTGTGACCCCACCATGACGAGAAGGCATGAGAAAACTTGTTTCCTGTTTCTCTGTAAACTTTTTTCCGTATAATCCAACAAAATGGCTTTTATTTCATTTATATTAGATAAAAATAACTTTATAATTACAACAGAAATAAATATAACAAAAAAAAAACACTTTCTGACACCTAAAATGTGTAAAACATCGTCCTTAAAATAGCTTTATTGTGAAATTATTACCGGAAATACATTTTAAACAAATCTAATAGGCTGATAACTTTTTTTTTAAATATGTAATTAAATCCATATAGGATGTTAAAATGTAATAACAACATATTTTTTTGTGATTGATTCATTTTTCAGCTTTTACGTCTCCCTTTCCTTTTTTATCATCTGATTCTGATTCTGCTATCGTCAAGTTAGCATCGTTAAGCATCCGTCTCCACACCGACCTCTCGCGATAGTTCGTACTCCAACGCAAAGTTCCTATTCCACCGCCAGATTCTCGCGATGTTTGTCATAACCAAACAGACTGGAGCCTCATTGCAAGGTCAGATTCACATGTGAGTTGTGTCCAGTTGTGTCCAGTTCTGAAAGCTCCTTCCAGAAAGCTCCACGCACGTTTTCCACACCTTTTGAATCCACGTTTTTGATCATTTTGACAGTTTAAAATGGCCCGAGGAAGCCGTAGTCGTCCTTCTGCACCTGCTCCCGCCAGGTAAAGGTTTTAATCTAACACTCGTGAGGCTTGTAACTCTGACGTAACACTGCAACTAAACGTAATCTCGTCTAAAGGGAACATAGATATAATAAATGTGCCAACATGCAATTCCCTCTTTGTAAAACAGGATTATTATTTTTTAATTTAACTCAAAAAAAATGTAGGTGTCCAGTGGTTGCGTCATAATAATTGATGAGGTTTTGCAAGGTCACCGGCCAAGTACTAATTTCATCATGAACTTAAGTAAAGTTGTTTATTTTGACTGGAAAAAATGCATAAATACAAAATTAATTACTGTCATTTTAGTTGATTAAACAAAATACTAGATATCATGGAACAATTAAGACACAAGTCACATTAACTATCTACTCATTTTGATGTTTTCTCTGTCAAAGTGTAAAAATAATTTGTATTGACTGGTCAAATGGAAATTGATTATACCCGTTCTTTACAGGTTTTAGTTCATGTTGTCATTTCATTTTGTCTTATAACAAATTATTACCTCTTCACTACAAATAGTTTATAAGTTGTTAACCTGTATTTACATTTACATCGAAAGCGTATCGAATGTTGGGATCTAGTAATACAACTATATAAACATTTTCTTTATGAAATTACTGATATATCGACTAATGGTAATGGTAATAAATAATAAATTGGGACAATATTTCCTGGAGCTCCATATTTATTGTTTGTATATGTCTTTGTGGGAAGTTATCTTTATGTAGTTCAATAATATCAGTGTCAAATAAGTGAATTCTATGGCTAATATTAGATACACACTAACTAATGACTTGTGTTTATATCTTGTAAAATATTGAGATGTTCATTTTTGTCACTATCGTCCAGTGTAATGAAAAAACTGGTAATAATGTATGTGTCAAAACATGTTGACTCAGCTTTAATATTGTCTATTTGAATAGTTTATTGTGATAATGGACCAAATTGAACCAAAAATATACTGCTGAATTAAAGATAGATAAATAACTACAGTGCGACCCCCACGTTAAGAACCACTGCTCTAACAGACCTCTCGTCCTCGTCTCTTCAGCCCTCCTCCGTCTTACCACGCGCCCGCTCCTGCTGCCGCTCCTCCCTCTTCTCTGGCCCCGGCTCCAGCTCCGTCCCAGGGGCCCGGGCTCATGGCTCAGATGGCGACCACGGCGGCCGGAGTGGCAGTTGGGTCCGCGGTGGGACACGTGATGGGTAGTGCCCTCACCGGAGCCTTTAGCGGAGGAAGCAGCAGCAGCAGCAGCAGCAGCAGCAGCAGTCCAGAGCCGGCCAGACCTGCGTACCAGGTATAAAACACACAATACACACCTGTCACAAGTGAAAGAGTAGAAATACCAAGGTACACACAACTTCTAATCTGGTACTAACATTTTCCTCCATGAAAAACACACCTGGAGTTGTATTTAGTTGTATTTGTTTGAGTTGTTTTAGTAAGACGTCTCCTTACATTTTAAACAAAGGTAAATGAAAAATCCTCTCATCTTAGCCTCAGAAACAACCCTATTTTGGGAAGAGACTCGGTGTTTATAATTACCGTATCATGATGGCTGATGATGGCTGTCCTGAAGACTTGTCCTCTTTTTACGTTATAATATCTGTGTTTTCTGTCATTAGGAGCCTCTTTACATTATAATATCTGTGTTTTCTGTCGTTAGGAGCCTCTTTACATTATAATATCTGTGTTTTCTGTCGTTAGGAGCCTCTTTACATTATAATATCTGTGTTTTCTGTCATTAGGAGCCTCTTCACATTATAATATCTGTGTTTTTTGTCGTTAGGAGCCTCCTCGACCGGCTCCTGCTCAGCAAGGCCCTTGTCAGTTTGAGGTGAGGCAGTTTCTGGACTGTGCCACGACTCAGAGCGACCTGAGTCTGTGCGAAGGCTTCAGCGAGGCACTCAAACAGTGCAAGTTCTCTCACGGTGAGCAAAGCCAAGATACACATTAAGCTTTAATAAGCATGAACTAATAAACGTTAACAGATCAATTGTTCCCTGTAAATCCCAATATTGAGCTAAAATGGCTTAAAGTCTATATGACACTTTTCACTAAAACGTAGTGAACACAATCATATTTCAGATTTGACGAAACATCTATTAGTCCACAGTTTGACATTTTTTGAAACGCTTGTACATCATAAGAAAAACAGGAGAACGTAGGGATAAGCTCCGCCTCTTCATAGTGTTAAGCCCTGCCTCTTCATATTGTTAAGCCCCGCCTCTTCATACTGATAAGCCCCGCCTCTTCATACTGATAAGCCCCGCCTCTTCATAGTGATAAGCCCCGCCTCTTCATAGTGATAAGCCTTGCCTCTTCATAGTGATAAGCCCCACCCCTTCATTGTGATAAGCCCCTCCTCTTCATAGTGATAAGCCCCACCTCTTCATAGTGATAAGCCCCGCCTCTTCATACTGATAAGCCCCGCCTCTTCATAGTGATAAGCCCCGCCTCTTCATAGTGATAAGCCTTGCCTCTTCATAGTGATAAGCCCCACCCCTTCATTGTGATAAGCCCCTCCTCTTCATAGTGATAAGCTCCGCCTCTTCATAGTGATAAGCCTTGCCTCTTCATACTGATAAGCCCCGCCTCTTCATAGTGATAAGCCCCGCCTCTTCATAGTGATAAGCCCGCCTCTTCATAGTGATAAGCCCCGCCTCTTCATAGTGATAAGCCCCTCCTCTTCATAGTGATAAGCCCCGCCTCTTCATAGTGATAAGCCCCGCCTTTTCATAGTGATAAGCCCTGCCTCTTCATTGTGATAAGCCCCGCCTCTTCATAGTGATAAGCCCCACCTCTTCATAGTGATAAGCCCCGCCTCTTCATACTGATAAGCCCCGCCTCTTCATAGTGATAAGCCCCGCCTCTTCATAGTGATAAGCCTTGCCTCTTCATAGTGATAAGCCCCACCTCTTCATAGTGATAAGCCCCGCCTCTTCATACTGATAAGCCCCGCCTCTTCATAGTGATAAGCCCCGCCTCTTCATAGTGATAAGCCTTGCCTCTTCATAGTGATAAGCCCCACCCCTTCATTGTGATAAGCCCCTCCTCTTCATAGTGATAAGCCCCACCTCTTCATAGTGATAAGCCCCGCCTCTTCATACTGATAAGCCCCGCCTCTTCATAGTGATAAGCCCCGCCTCTTCATAGTGATAAGCCTTGCCTCTTCATAGTGATAAGCCCCACCCCTTCATTGTGATAAGCCCCTCCTCTTCATAGTGATAAGCTCCGCCTCTTCATAGTGATAAGCCTTGCCTCTTCATACTGATAAGCCCCGCCTCTTCATAGTGATAAGCCCCGCCTCTTCATAGTGATAAGCCCGCCTCTTCATAGTGATAAGCCCCGCCTCTTCATAGTGATAAGCCCGCCTCTTCATAGTGATAAGCCCCTCCTCTTCATAGTGATAAGCCCCGCCTCTTCATAGTGATAAGCCCCGCCTTTTCATAGTGATAAGCCCTGCCTCTTCATTGTGATAAGCCCCGCCTCTTCATAGTGATAAGCCCCACCTCTTCATAGTGATAAGCCCCGCCTCTTCATACTGATAAGCCCCGCCTCTTCATAGTGATAAGCCCCGCCTCTTCATAGTGATAAGCCTTGCCTCTTCATAGTGATAAGCCCCACCCCTTCATTGTGATAAGCCCCTCCTCTTCATAGTGATAAGCCCCTCCTCTTCATAGTGATAAGCCCCGCCTCTTCATAGTGATAAGCCCCTCCTCTTCATAGTGATAAGCCCCGCCTCTTCATAGTGATAAGCCCCGCCTCTTCATAGTGATAAGCCCCGCCTCTTCATAGTGATAAGCCCGCCTCTTCATAGTGATAAGCCCCTCCTCTTCATAGTGATAAGCCCCGCCTCTTCATAGTGATAAGCCCCGCCTCTTCATAGTGATAAGCCCCGCCTTTTCATAGTGATAAGCCCTGCCTCTTCATTGTGATAAGCCCCGCCTCTTCATAGTGATAAGCCCCGCCTCTTCATACTGATAAGCCCCGCCTCTTCATAGTGATAAGCCCCGCCTCTTCATAGTGATAAGCCCGCCTCTTCATAGTGATAAGCCCCGCCTCTTCATAGTGATAAGCCCGCCTCTTCATAGTGATAAGCCCCTCCTCTTCATAGTGATAAGCCCCGCCTCTTCATAGTGATAAGCCCGCCTCTTCATAGTGATAAGCCCCTCCTCTTCATAGTGATAAGCCCCGCCTCTTCATAGTGATAAGCCCCTCCTCTTCATAGTGATAAGCCCCGCCTCTTCATAGTGATAAGCCCCTCCTCTTCATAGTGATAAGCCCCGCCTCTTCATAGTGATAAGCCCTGCCTTTTCATAGTGATAAGCCCCTCCTCTTCATTGTGATAAGCCCCGCCTCTTCATACTGATAAGCCCCGCCTCTTCATAGTGATAAGCCCCTCCTCTTCATAGTGATAAGCCCCGCCTCTTCATAGTGATAAGCCCCTCCTCTTCATACTGATAAGCCCCGCCTCTTCATAGTGATAAGCCCGCCTCTTCATAGTGATAAGCCCTGCCTTTTCATAGTGATAAGCCCCTCCTCTTCATACTGATAAGCCCCGCCTCTTCATAGTGATAAGCCCGCCTCTTCATAGTGATAAGCCCGCCTCTTCATAGTGATAAGCCCGCCTCTTCATAGTGATAAGCCCCTCCTCTTCATAGTGATAAGCCCCGCCTCTTCATAGTGATAAGCCCCTCCTCTTCATAGTGATAAGCCCCGCCTCTTCATAGTGATAAGCCCCTCCTCTTCATAGTGATAAGCCCCGCCTCTTCATAGTGATAAGCCCCGCCTCTTCATAGTGATAAGCCTTGCCTCTTCATAGTGATAAGCCCCTCCTCTTCATTGTGATAAGCCCCGCCTCTTCATACTGATAAGCCCCGCCTCTTCATAGTGATAAGCCCCTCCTCTTCATAGTGATAAGCCCCGCCTCTTCATAGTGATAAGCCCCTCCTCTTCATACTGATAAGCCCCGCCTCTTCATAGTGATAAGCCCGCCTCTTCATAGTGATAAGCCCTGCCTTTTCATAGTGATAAGCCCCTCCTCTTCATTGTGATAAGCCCCGCCTCTTCATAGTGATAAGCCCCTCCTCTTCATAGTGATAAGCCCCGCCTCTTCATAGTGATAAGCCCCTCCTCTTCATACTGATAAGCCCGCCTCTTCATAGTGATAAGCCCCGCCTCTTCATAGTGATAAGCCCGCCTCTTCATAGTGATAAGCCCCGCCTCTTCATAGTGATAAGCCCCGCCTCTTCATAGTGATAAGCCCGCCTCTTCATAGTGATAAGCCCCGCCTCTTCATAGTGATAAGCCCGCCTCTTCATAGTGATAAGCCCTGCCTTTTCATAGTGATAAGCCCGCCTCTTCATAGTGATAAGCCCCGCCTCTTCATAGTGATAAGCCTTGCCTCTTCATACTGATAAGCCCCTCCTCTTCATAGTGATAAGCCCGCCTCTTCATAGTGATAAGCCCTGCCTTTTCATAGTGATAAGCCCCTCCTCTTCATACTGATAAGCCCCGCCTCTTCATAGTGATAAGCCCGCCTCTTCATACTGATAAGCCCCGCCTCTTCATAGTGATAAGCCCGCCTCTTCATAGTGATAAGCCCCGCCTCTTCATAGTGATAAGCCCCTCCTCTTCATAGTGATAAGCCCGCCTCTTCATAGTGATAAGCCCCTCCTCTTCATAGTGATAAGCCCCGCCTCTTCATAGTGATAAGCCCGCCTCTTCATAGTGATAAGCCCCGCCTCTTCATAGTGATAAGCCTTGCCTCTTCATACTGATAAGCCCCTCCTCTTCATAGTGATAAGCCCGCCTCTTCATAGTGATAAGCCCTGCCTTTTCATAGTGATAAGCCCCTCCTCTTCATACTGATAAGCCCCGCCTCTTCATAGTGATAAGCCCGCCTCTTCATACTGATAAGCCCCGCCTCTTCATAGTGATAAGCCCGCCTCTTCATAGTGATAAGCCCCGCCTCTTCATAGTGATAAGCCCCTCCTCTTCATAGTGATAAGCCCCGCCTCTTCATAGTGATAAGCCCCTCCTCTTCATAGTGATAAGCCCCGCCTCTTCATACTGATAAGCCC
>NW_027316056.1:10159206-10176706 GCF_026437365.1 Eucyclogobius newberryi
GTTTGAGGTAGATAGTGGTAGTAGGGTGGGTGTTGAGGTTTAGATAGGTGGTTAAAGGAAGTGGTTAAGGGGTAGGGGGTAGGGGGATGAATTTGATTTAGGAAGAAGGAAGGAGGTTGAGGAGGAGGGAGGTGTGTAGAGGGGGGATGAGGGGGTGAGAAGGAGTGGGAATGAAGAGGGATGTTTGTTGTATGGAAAGTTTTTATATGGTTGTATGGGTGGGGTTTTGTGGGGGGGGGTATGGATGATTTTTGATGGGGGTGGTTTTGGGGGGTTGGGAGGGGAAAAAGGGGATGGAGTTGGTTGAAGAGGGATAATATTTGGAGGAAGAAGGGGATGAAGAGGGAGAGATATATAATTTATGTGGAAGAGGGATAGGGTGAAGAGAAGAAAGTGGGAAGAGTAAGGGGGAGGGGGGGTAGAGAGTTTATGATGATGGGGGGGTATATATGGGTGTGGATAGGAAAGAAGAGGTTGATTTAATGGAGATGATTTGTGATTAGAATTTATGGTGGTGAGTTGTGTTTTGATTGAGTTAGTGTGGGGGGGAGGAGGAGGGGGGGGGTGTGGTGGGTTGGGAAGTGTTTGGGTTGAAGATGTTTGTTAATATTTTGGGATGATTTTGTGATAGGGAGATTTTTTATAGGTGGGGTGAGGGGAGAGGGGGGTTTAATTGGGGGGGGTGTTGATATGTATTGTTGGAGGGTGTAGTGTTTTGGGGGATATGAATTTATGATTGGATGGGTTGTGTGAATAGGGATTGTATGAGGATTGTGAGAATTGGAGTGGGTTGATAATATGGATGTATATTTGGTTAGGTTAAGGTATGTGTGGAGGAATGGGTAGGAATATTGGATTGGATGGATGAGGGTGGAGTTTTGGGGGTATAGGGGGTTTTATGTTGTGAGGAAAGGGATAGAGGGGTAGATGTAAGGGAGGTGGGGGTTTGATTGGGTTTTGAGGTATAGGGGGGGTTGGGAGGGAGGGGTTGTGTAAATTATTGGATGGGATTATATGTTGGAAAATGAGGTGATAATGTGATTAGATAGGGGAGGTTGTAGTAGGTAATGAGAGGAGGGTTAGGGGAGGGGGGTGAATGGGAGGTATGATTTTTATTAGATGATTTGATATGGGGTGTTAGGGTGGTGGTTAAATGGTTGGAATATGGGAGAGTAGGGTAGGTTATGTGGGGATGTGGGTGATGGTGGGAGTGGGGTTGGGAGGTTTTGGGGTAGTGTTATTTAGGTTTATGTTTGTGGGTTTGAAAAAGTTTTGTGGTTTGGTAGGTGAGTGTGGGTGGTGTTGGTGTGGAGGTGGGTTGGGAGTTGTGGAGATTAGAGTAGGGGGGGGATAGGGAAGGGTTATTAGGGGGAAAAGGGGTTAGGGGTATATGTTTATGAGGGGAGAGGGTGTTTTTGTTGTTTTTTGTGTTAGATGAGTGTTTTATTATGTGTTTTTGTGATTGGGGGAGGGGGTTGGTGGTGGGGGGTGAATTTGTGGGTTGTTGAGGGGTTGTGTTTGGGTTGGATAGATGGTGGTTGAAGAAGAATGGTGGAAAGAATGAGATTTTATAGTTAATTAAAAGAAGTATTTATTTATGTAATTGATATTGAGTGAGGGAGTTTAGAGGGTGGGGAGTGGTAATGGGATTGATTGTTTTATTTGAGGTTAGAATTAGTAGAGGTTGGTTTGGGGTGGTTTGTGATGTTAGGAGGGTGGGGAGTTGTTTATGATTGATTTTAGGTGAATTGATTTTAGAGGGTTAGATGAGGAGGAGTGATAGGGTAATTTGGAATGGATGGAAGGTGTTGTTAGGAGTTTGTTTGGTTTTTTTGGAAGGGTTATTTAGTAAAAATGAGGGTGGAAAAGTAGTATTAGTTAGGATTGGGGGATTTTGGGAGGGAGATGAAAGTAGGGGTGTTGGAGATGGGGTTTGAGAATGAATGTATAGGGTGGGGGAAGGGTAAGATTATTGTTGTAGAGAGCGGTTTGGTTGGATAGGTTGCTGTGGATTGGTCAAAAAAACAATGCGTATTTTTTGTCATTGGTGCCAGGTCCATCAAAAACATCTATAATAATAATAATAATAATCAATATTCTTGTTTATTACTTGTATTCCCTTATTCCTCTTAACAATAATGTTGATAACAATAGGCCTATAAGTTATATGTTATTTTCCTCTGTATCTACCTGCGTTGCAACAATGAAATTTCCCCATGTGTGGACAATAAAGGATTATCTTATCTTATCTTAATAATAATATATATGAATATTTTTTTAATCTGTCAGAAGTATATGGCGAGCAAGAGAAGTAGACACAAGCACTGGTTAAAATTAAGTTTATTCTCAATAATGACGCCAGTAAAAATGTAAGCTACATGAGGTTAACCAGCTCTTACCAGCGTCTAAGTCATAATCAATGGGATGAGTTAAATTTTAAATGCAAAACATGGGTTCCCGTTTTAACAATTGTAATTTTATAATTGCACATGGTAAAAAAGCCAGTTCATTTTATTGAACATCTCACTGTTCAAGAAATTATATCTGCAAAAATAAAATAACTGCAGAAACAAATAGATTACAAATAAAGAAAAACACTAGCATGGAATAGTCAATAAACATATTGATATTTTCAGAATCATCCAAAATCTATATCCAATCTAACAGCGCTACAACCACAGATTAGAAATGAAAGAGTAAAAAATGTCAATATCAAAAGAATTTCTCTTTTCGACTATTTAATAAAACTGTAGAGGAATGATCCAACGATGAGAGCCAGAATCACACAGCAGCAGGCAATCATCATTTGTTTCTACAACAGAGTTAAATAAACAAGGATTAGAATGAGTGATTATAAAGGCATTTTTTTAGAATAAAAGATAAATGCTTACTCTGCGAGCCTCTTGCTGAAACTTAGCTGCCTTTTTGGTGTCCGCCACAGCTCTCTCAACAAAGCCCACCGACTGGTCCATGTTGCTCTCAATCCTCTCGATCATTCCACCCTGAGAGAGAAAAAGAAATAAAAAGATAGCTGATACCTTATTCGGCAATCAAGCAGAATAAAATACATGGACAAAGAAGAAACAAGGGAGTAGGGGTGATTTACTGCATATAGAGCTCCAGTAAAGAACGTAAATGGGTTTATCATGGCCAATTCCAAAGTATCCAGCAGAGGTGACTGGATATTTGGAAGGAGAATTTGTTAAATTTGATGAGGCCTAAGCGAGTTGCCTCATGAGCAGCCTCTTACAGATGCTTATTTGTAGAACATGTTTTTTAAGGATTAATGTGGGACTAAACATTAAATCAACTTTTATTTCTGTATAGATGGCGCTTTAATAGCTTTGTCAATCTCTTTTTTGTCGAGTCCTTTTTTAGGTGAATCAAGTGCTAACTAGATACATTTTCAGTTTTCTGGTTAAAAAGTGTGCGTCCAGTGGCCTCTGCAATAGTGCTCTCTGACACTGATCCCACTGTACTGTTTGGACATGTGTTAGATCAATCACACTGTATCTTATAGCTCCAGACCTCGCTTCTCTATTTGAAATGTGACTGTCACATCTTCAGACATTTTCTCTTGAATGTCATTCAATAGTAAATCCCAAACTCATCTCTCCTCAGTTTAACAGCATACCTGATTCTCCACTAACATGGCGATGTCCACGAACATGTCATGGAGTTCTTTGATGGAGCTCTCGAGTCTCACGATGTCTTTGTGACGAGCCTCGATCTCATTCAGCGCCTGCTGGTTTATCTTCGACTCTGTGATCTGTGGAACAAAGAAAAGATTTGTGCTGTTTTAATTCAAGAAGCACAAAGTGAAGACAGCAAAAACAGAGTCTGTGAAAAACAATATGGTGTTCAATTATGATATAATATAAGCTGTCATCATCCTGTCCACCACCTTTTCATACCATTACCATGTAATCCCTCATTCGCCCAGGAGTGATCCATCCAAGAAAAACGTTTCAAAGGCAGTCATCTGGATAATGTTTTAAAAATCATCCGAAAGACATTTTCCTCTTTTTTGGATGTAGGCTTTATTTGACAGGACAGTATAGTGTGAAATGAGGATGAGACGGGGGCACATGTGTTATCTGTTCTGCCACAGAGCGGCACCCGAATTTACATTTTTCATTTCATTTCAATCTGATCACTCAGTCGTTTTCAGTCGATTAAAAAGGACTTTCGGATGTTTTTTTTAAATTGTCCGGATCATTACCTTTGAAAGACTACTGTCCTTTAAGTAAAGGAGTTCTCAAACATTTTACATGAAAAAAGTACCACTTGATTTAAATCAGGTCCAGGACAAAATGTGAAAAGTAAAAAGAGTTGCCTGAGTCTTACCCCAGCAGAAAAGACAGCTGCGTTTCCTCCCTCCAACATCTCCTCCAACTCCTCATCTGTTGTAGCTTTGCCCGCTGAAAGCAAGAAGACAAGTTTAGAAACTATACAAATGCAATAATAGTTTTACAATGTGCAAGAACCACCACAACAACAACCCAAACATTTCTCTCAGCAACCTATATTTTACAACTACATACTGTATGAAGCATGTATGTCTAAGATTATTATTTCCCAACAATGGTATGAGCTGATAATAATGTAATTTACCCTTTTTTCATGTAATAAAGTTAAATCTGTTTTGCCCCAGTTCAGATGCAGCTTTTAAAGTCAAAATGAAACCGTTGTGTGCTGTCTACATCTAATTAAAGAACGTTATATTCTCCGCAAAACAGGAAGAGCGCTGTAAGCATGCTAATGTTTGTTAGCTTTAAAGTGACAGTAAAATTAGGATGCTCAGAAGGTATAAGGTAAGTACATTTAGATTGTTGCAAATAGTTTAAGATTAACTACTTCTGTTTTTTACATTTATAAGACGCTTTTAAGGTGTAAAATCTAGTCAAATGTAGATTAAATTGTTGCTTACTGATCTCGAGCTGTCGGGCGATTCTCCCTTTGCTCTTGTCTCTGAAATCCATCTGAGCTTCATTGTACTTTGTCATCACCTCCACAAACTTCTTCGCCAATATCGCATGCTAGAAAGAAACAAACATTAAGTATCGATATCACAGAATCAAAACACTGCCTTTAATGTCATGCAAACTATCAAGTCTTGCGCCAGACAGAATCTTGTTCACATTTTAGTGACACAGATACAGATCTCTGTGATACATAAACAAGTAAAGGTTTGCAGTCATTCCACATAAAAGATCATAACGATTATTTTTTCCAAAACCTGTGACTTGCGTATCCTGAGGTCGGCCGACGCTCGCTCGTCTGTGTTGGAGTCCAGCTGTTGCTCGATGGCTGAGGAAACACAACCAACACAGGTTTTTTCCCATATTTTTACACGGGTTTAAATGTTGTAAACCGCAAGGGAAATGACCCAACAATCACCAACACGTTATTATATACAGTGGTGTTAATGCAAGTATTAAGTTGTGATTGTATAATGATGTATTAGCGGCATATCTTATCATTTCTGTGCCAGCAACCAATCACAAAAAACCCAAGGACACAAGAAGAAGAAGAAGAAGAAGAAGAAGAAGAAGAAGAAGAACAACAACAACAACAACAACAACAACAATCATAATCATCATCATCATCTGGAAATAGCAGCCAATGATGTCATGTTAAGGACTTTTTTTAAATTGAAATTTGAATTTGAAATGTATGTAAGATTTTTTGAAGCAATCACTGAAAATCCTTTTATCTTTTTACATTTTGCATCACTCTGTCACTGCATCTAACAGATCAGTGTGTGGATGCAAAACAACTTTCTCCAGCTGAACTCAGACAAGACTCAAATCATCGTCTTTGACCTACAGAAACAAAGAGAAAGTGTTAGCGGTCACCTCCAGAGTCTCGCTCTAAAACCTACAAACCAAATCAGAAATCTGGGGGTAATAATGGACTCAGACTTGAACTTTAACAGCCACATCAAATCAATAACATCAGCAGCTTTTTCCATCTAAAAAACATTGCCAAAATCAATGCATAGAGTCTAAACCAGATTTGGAGAGACTTATCCATGCGTTTGTCTCCAGTAGATTAGACTGTAACGGCCGCTCACTGGCCTCTCCACACGAGCTGTAAAACAGCTGCAGTACATCCAGAACGCTGCTGCTCGGGTCCTGACTAGAACCAGGAAGTACCATCACATTAGTCCTGTTCTCAGGTCTCTGCACTGGCCCCTGTGGCTCAGAGAAGAGACTTTAAAGCAGCTCTGCTTGTCTCTCCATGGCCTAGCACCAAAGTACATCTCAGACATGTTAGTTACTCTGAGGAACTCAGGGACCGGCCTCCTGCTGGTGCCAGAGTCAGGACTAAACATGGGGAATCTGCGTTTCATCTTCAGTCTTCCAGAAGATGTGAGACAGGCTTCTACTCTGACACTGTTCAAATCTAAGCTAAAAACAGTTTTAATTGTGCATATGACTGAAAGGATTTGCACTCTACTCTTAATGCATTTTCTTCCTGTTGAATTGAATTGCTTTGAGTACAAATTATGCCCTACAAATAAACTGGCCTTGCCTTATCATTTCCATCTTTAACCGTTCTATGCCCATTGCCATCCATTAATTACAAATACACATACACTTGAGTTTGTTCCGGGCGTTGTTAGCTGCCTTCTTGATCTCGTTTGTGAGCGCTTCCAGAGCATCTTGTGTTTCTGAGGAAAAACGACAGTGAAGGAGCTTTTATTCATGTGATTTTAATTTCCATTTCACATAATCATCATGATGGCTGTATTTGTGAGTCTCTTACTCTGTTCTGAAGTCGGAGCTGACAAAATGGTGGAGTAGAGTTTTTTAATTTCGGTGATGCTCTCCTCCATTTTCTCGATGCTGATTCGGATATCTTCAGCCTGAAAACATCAATTTATATATTTAGTAGTAAATCTAATGCATAAAACCACTCTCAAGAAGGGTATGAAGGTGAAAGTTTTAGATGTGGAGCAACAAAACAAACTATTGTGTTGAATAGAAACTATTTCAGTGGTTTTGGAAATAGTGAGACAATTTGTACGTAAAAAGCTGCACAACAAAACTTAATGTACTATCATGTATTTTAGTTGACTAGTCAGTGATTGTATTTATTTATTTGTTGTCTATAAAATCATATAAATAAATGTTTGATTAGACAAAAAACAAAAAGTATGGTGAAATGCGGTGGTTTATTTTCATTTTGACTTGGCTACTTCATTTGTTCTAAAACCTATATTAGTATGTATTTTAGCGTCTGTACAGCCAAGATAACAATTACCGGTTATTCAAAAGGTGTTATTATTCCAAATAGTTGTTGAAGCCTTTTGTTTTTTTTTACCTGAGCAAAGAAATCGTCCATGAACGCCTCACTCTCCACAGGAATTTCCACATCGTCGCCTCCGACATCACTTTTCTGTTTTATACACACAAAAAAGACATTTATTTGGATGTTTTACAACAGTAATAACAACAAAAGGTCCATACCAATTTATAATCCAAAGAGCAAACTGAAGGATAGTAGTAACAAGTTTCTTTTAGTGAAAATATGTCAGTCTGCAATATCTATACTGAATTAGAATATCAAGTTTATAGTCTGATCAAAACTAATAAAGAAAGACAAAAATAGCTGACTAAAAATACAAGTACAATTTTGGCTTTTTTTGTGGTTCATTTGGCATGTCAACATTTACAGGAACGTTTCAGCACATTTTGAATCCTAAAATGTGTCTTCTTCTGATTATTACTTTTTTAGTCCTAACTGAAATATTTGTATTTCATTTCCCCACAGTCCTATGGTGACAGTTCTGATGATCTGTCTCGTCTCTCTGGTGGATGTTCTGAGTCTTAATGAGAGTCTCTTAAACCTCAGTCACGTCAGGGCTCCACTTTAATACACACTTCCTGTTTGGAGGAGCAACAGGAGCAGAGGCTATAATAATGATCCAAATGTTATACCCTGCGAAATAATCTTCATTAGAGGTTGGAGACATCGTTTTTGAATTCCGCATAGTTAGAATTTCATGTCTAAAGTCTATAAAACTATTAAAATGACTACTAAAGTGTAATGTCTGAAACAAGTGTCTGAAGTGATATTTCTGCCCTTGTGTTGTTCATTCATGGTCCTTTTATGTTTACAGACACATTTGAGCATGTTCCTGATGCTTTGATAAAGGTTGACTGAATTTTGTTATCAAGATGATACCAAAAATATACACTGAGGTATTATATTTGGCTAATCTCAACGCAACAAAAATAGTATAGTTTACGTGATATTTTCACATTATCTGCTGCTGAAAATGTCCATAGTTTGGTTAAGACAAGTAACAAAAACACTATTAAACAACTTTAACTGCCACATTGAAAACTTATTTGTGATTCTGCTGGCGTTATACCAGCAGAATCACTGCTACTACTACTACTACTACTACTACTACTACTGCTACTACTACTACTACTACTACTACTACTACTACTACTACTACTACTACTGCTACTACTACTACTGCTGCTGCTACTACTACTACTACTACTACTACTACTACTACTACTACTACTACTACTGCTACTACTACTACTGCTGCTGCTACTACTACTACTACTACTGCTACTACTACTATTACTACTACTACTACTACTACTACTACTACTGCTACTACTACTACTACTACTACTACTGCATCCTACCATTGACAAGCTTTTACTGAGCAATGCCAAGTTTTGTGGGTGTGCGTCCTAATAATTAGTGCATTCGTTCTTACTTCAATACAATATATTAAAATGTAGATAAAATTGTGAATGTTGTTCTCAAGCTAAATGTTGAAGACAAGCAAAATTTGAATATCAAATTTATCGTTTAAAGTAAAATCGCAACAAAAAGAGCTGATTAAAGATAAAAGTTATATTGTAAACTTTCAAATAAGGATAAAAATATGACATTTCTGCTCTTTTGTGATTATTTTGACAGACATTTCATATTCGTCTGATAATTAAACCTCAACCAATGTGTTTAAAGACACATTTCTGTATCTACCTCTGTATCTACCTGCGTTGCACCAATGAAATTTCCCCATGTGGGACAATAAAGGAATATCTTATCTTATCTTATCTTATTGAGATACAGCTAAATCAATGATTCTACTACTTCTTATGCAATTAGTACAACAATGATGAGGTTTAGGGCAATCTGATCTGGTAATACTATCATTTATACATGAGAGACGTTTTAGAAGTATTCTCATTGCTCTTGTTCCTGTTTACGTCAAAGTGCAAGATTTTAAGATTAGCAACAAATAAATGAATAGCCTAATAACAGACTGTCTGATTATCATTCGAAATAGGCTTTGTGGTTCATAGAATATTAAGAATTACAAAAAATACAACGCTGCACCGTTCAAGGGCCATTCAGGGTCAGTGTTTCTTACAGTTGAGCTGGAGAAAAGACCCCCAGGAGCGCGCAACAGGTGCAAACGTGTAAAAAGTCACGCAAAATGTACTTTACCTCTTTCAACTGCGCCAAACGGTCCTTCATCTTGACAAACGGCCTTTCGAGTTGAAGCTGGACAAGTTAAAGAACGGTCACCAAATGCGATGCTAACATAGAGCTGATAAGATGGCCACCCAATGAGCCAGATCAAAATTAATTGGATGATTCGTTAATTGGGAAATCCGGAAAGCTGGCCGAGAGCGGTTGACGGATACGACTACGCGCTAAGTTAGGGTGCTTTGCGGAAAGAATATAGTCATTTAGAATGAAAATAGTGGCAGCAAAGGTGCTAAAGGTGAGTATGTGTAGGAGCCACGTCTCAATAAGCCTCTAAGCGCGGATTAGGAAGCGCCAGTTCAAGAGGATAAAGCTCTCTCTCCCCCACAGAGTCCACCTGATCACAGTGCGTAACAACGGCGTGGACAACACACTGACCGGCGTGGATCTGGTGACCATGAGATGAGAGTCTGGTCTACTAATTACAGCTAATTACTTCAGTGAATTAGGCCTACGTCTTTTTAAAGGGGATACATTATGCAAAATCAAATGTAGTTATCTTCTGATTTAGTTGCGGTGACAGCGTTTCCTCGTCATTAGTTTACTCAAAGTTGTATTTTGATTCATTCATGCGTGTTTGAATTATCCTGTATTGTCCTGTAAATGAGACTCGAGTGCTCAGAAAATGTCCTGTTTTCACCTACCCCCTATCCCCGCCCACTGTACTTAGTTTCAAATACTGGGAAAATAAGGACTGACATATAGAGTTCTAAAATGTTAAGTAGATGTTAAAATATTAAATGTTAAATACGAAACTAAATTATTTGTTGAAATGATGATTTTTTATTTTGTTTAGGTGACATGTTTACTCTTTTATTTGTATTTATTAACTTAAAAAAAGCTTATTTGTTCTGAAGTTTTGATTTTATGAAGCCTTTTGATTTCAACATTGAAGTTTATAATGAGCAAAATGTAAAATGGTGATCTACTTAGGTTATGTTGACTACTACTTCTACTACTCCTACTACTACTACTGTCTTACAAGAACTACCACAACAGATGCAGTTACATAAGGATACTACAGACATTACTACCATGATCAGTAGTCGCAGAGTTACACAGTAAGTGAAAAACCTACACCTCACATTTGACTCCAGAGACCGGCCTCGCTGACCTCCTGACAGGTGAAGTGTGCGAGCTTCTATCTAGACCGAAGAGCAGGACCGGGTGCTGTAGGACTTGGCCTGGAGGTAGTAGTACACAATCATGGACCTATCATCAAGCCTACACAGTGACTTAAAGTTTCCTGAAAGCGCTCACGGTTTGATGGAAAACGACTGTGGGAACCTCTGTAGTTCACCACCAAACACACATGGATTAGTATGGATTGGGCAGTCGAGGTTTGTCACTGTCATAAGTTCATAACATTACCAGAAATCCTCAAGGGAAGTGTTTTGCCTTATGATATTTAAGCACAAAATGCACTGGTAAGTCATGTTATCTATCAGGACTAAACTGCAATAAACCTGGACAATTGTTGCCTGACATCTTCAAAACAAACAAACATTTACATTTCTTGCATTTAAAAGCCACTCTCTTTTCCTTTAACTTCGCTGTAGAGAGTTGCTGTTCTTTTTCTCTCTCATCATTGTTCATACACTGCTCCTCTTTGTTTCAAATTAAATTACCCCAAATCCCGCCTTTGGTCACATGAATCCAGTTAGTTTCTAGTGATTACATTCCCTCTTAATTTAACCATCTCAACCACACTTATCCATCACTACTTTAGCTCTGAAACTCTGGGAAGCAGCCGAACGATAAATAAGCAATATTTGAGATGGTTTTAGATGTGAGTTTGCATTGATTATCAGCATCAGGGGATTGTATTTTAATAAGAGGGATGTTTCGAAGTGAAGACATGTGCCTGGTTCAGATCTTCCTTCAAACTGGATCGGCCTACAACTGCATCAATGAACTGGGAGAGCTGGGACTGGTGGAGTTTAGAGACGTAAGTATGACCACAGACTATTTATTACACTTTGTCTACGCAACTTTGAAGCCGCAAAAACAAACGGTTTCAATGTTGTGTCCGGTTGTCCATCCAATTCCAGCAATGGATTATCATGTTTTTATTCCACCAGTTAAATCCAGATGTAAACTTGTTCCAGAGGAAATTTGTAAATGAAATCCGGAGATGTGAGGAGCTGGAGAAGAGATTTGGTGAGAAAAGTGATTTTACCTTATATAATGTGAATATTTTAATTAGGCTGCAAGTGTTAACCGTTATAATTGTGACTAGTCGACTGTTATCTAGACTATACAGACTATAAGGGCGCATTCGCACTTGATCCTGGACCAGACCAGGGGTGAAACAGGACTAGAACACGACCAAAACTACACCAGGACTAAACCGAGCTGTGCAAACCTAGACTCAACACAATAAGGAACATTTGTTGACTGTGTCACTGTAGTTTTCCTCGAGCAGCAGCTGTCCAAAGCCGTGCCTCTGTCTCTGGAGGAAGTTTTGAGGACCCCCAGCTCTGCTCCGGCCCCTCAGCCCCGAGACCTGCTGCACATCGAGGAGCAGAGCGAGAGGCTGGCAACGCAACTCTCTGAGGTGACGCGCGCTGCCAGTGCAGTTCAGAGTTACAATACAGGTGGCAGAATGTATAATATTACATATTACAGACACAAATAAATAAACAACCATCAGGGGAAATTAAATAAAAGGGTCAAAGATTTTAAATGAATTAATGAGGAGACAGTAAACTATAAAACAAATACAAAATCTGAGTAAATAAATGTATATAATGAAAATGTACATATTACTTACAAAATGAATACTGGAATATTTATGGGATGGAATTATCGTTAAGTCGATTCTGCTCATGGGTTTGAACCTACAACCGTACTACAAATGCAAACCTCTGGATAAAGTGAAGTATAATTGTGATTGTATAATGATTATATTCCGCAGGTGTCCACGAACAGGACGAGTCTGCAGCATCAGCTGATGCAGCTCAAACAGTACAGAGCCGTGCTGCTGCAGACTCACACTCTCATTCAAACACAGGTCAGTGTAGAGTTACCACGCCGTTTACTGTTTTTATGTATGTATTTGTTTCAAATACATAATGAAGGAAGAAGTAAATAAAGGAAGAAGAAAAACCTATATGACGCTACACCTTCTCTATTACGAGTTATAATAATGTAATAAAGGTTGTACTAGCGATATTCACAATCTAGTCATATTAATCGAGATATAATACCTTACATTTTTCATACCTTTTGAGAACTATTTGCTTATTTTTATTTTGAACTGTATCATGTTTGGACATTGCTTGAATTCTGCACTGAATTTGTTCCATAGTTTTACTCCATTAGTTATTGTGGCACATCTGTTTCATTGTTGTTACATGTTTTTCAATTTAAAATAATCTATAATTTCTACTAAATGGTCCGATAATCAGTTTTGTCTGACGTGGTCTGATATGTGTTTTTTTGATACTGACAACCGTTTTTTACTGACGAAGATGTGAAAGTAAGACATTTTTAGAACAATTATCAGCACCAAGAGGAGGAAAAGAACAGGCTGAAGAGGCTGCTTGTTCTGCTGCTGCTGCTGCAAAACACACTTTGTCTTTGAACCTTTTGAAAACACAATAGGATTATGGAAGGCATGTTTACATGACTGTGATTGGCTGACGGCAGCAGGAGAATGCATTTCAGACTTAAATGTAAAATAATAAGGGGAGTAAATGACAGATTTGGTGTTGCAGGTCGTCCCTCGTCCTCCTCACGCTCCTCTGGACTTCTCAACTCTGGACTGTGACTGCGACATTCATCTCAGGTTAGAATAACTCACAGCACAAACAATAAACAGCTTCCAAATCAGACTTTTACAACAATTAAACATCCCATTACTGACAGTTAAGAAGTAAATATTGCACAGCCAGATGACTTTAAACTGAATAATCATGCAATGGATGATATATATATATATTTATTTTGATAAATATTTCTCGCTGCATGGTCAAACAACTTGCGCTGTAAAAAAGGACTCGGTGCAACTTTTTAATTGTAACACATGATTTAGCCTTAACAAAGCATGAAGAAAAGGCCCAATTCATAATGAAATAGTTTATCAAGAATGATTCAGGCTTAGTAAACCCTCAATTATGGAGTTAGGTTTATGGTATTAATCAAGTCGTTACTAAGTCATGATTATTTTCAATAAACTATTTTTTAATTAAATCTTTGTTGATGCTTTATTAAGGCTTATCAGTTGTGGAAGAAGTTCTCAATTGTGTTAGCTACTTAATTAAAAGTACAGATACATTTGCAAAACACTACTAAAAGTAGAACATAAAAAATGCACTTAACTAAAAGTTTTGAAGTACCGGTTTAAAAATGAGTACAAAGTATTTCACACAGATTTTGAGAACTCTTAGTGGTAAATGTAGTGAATTGTGCTGATCTTTGGTCGTCAAGAGCAATTCTAATAAATTCTTATGATGAATTTTAAGTATAATTTGCTCAACGCTCGAGCTTGAACTCAAAAACTTTCATGCAGTTTTGTTGCTGGAGTGGTTCATCCTTGGAAAGTCTCCACCTTTGAACGGTTGCTATGGCGAGCCTGCCGAGGATATTTCATTATCGACTTCCAGGAAATGCACGAAACGATGGAAGTCGCCGAAACGGTAAGACTGAGGATTTTGTACATGAATATTCTGCCTAAAATGTGTCAAATGCTCAGTTACAAGCATTATTTATTATTTCAATCTAGGGTGAAAAAGTGCAATGGAAGATATTTTTGATCTCGTTTTGGGGGAAAACTATTGGACGAAAGGTCAAGAAGATTTGTGACTGGTGAGCGTTTCATCTTCTTTGTGACTATAATCATGACACGCTCTCAATACTGATGAAGATAACATGCTAATTCGATATGAAATGTGTGTTTTAGCTTCCACACCAACACGTTTTTCTACCCAGAGAGTGCAGACGACAGAGAGGAGCTTTTAGACGGCCTGAAGAACAGAATTGAAGATATCACAAAAGTAAGATGTGGAAATTTGGTGGAATGTGACAAATTAAAGTTTTATAATCACACATAAGCACATTTCCAGACTGAAACTCAAAAGTCATAAAAGATTGTTATGGATATTTTAAATATTCATAACAATCTTTATTTTAATGTTATGTACATGTTCAAAGAAACAGGTTTAATTACAGTTTTTATGTAAAATATCACATCAATAATATTTTACATCAAACTGTAATTAAACCTGTTTCTGTGAACATGTACACAATATTACAATAAATACCCTACTTACCCTGCCCTAGATGAAACATACAAGCAAAATGCATTTCCCCCCATAAAGTCACAAAGATCAGCTCTTAAAGTAGCGTGTCAGTGCTGGTTTTTTTTTCTCAAGTTTTAACTCCAAAACATTTGTTTTGTTAATTTCTAGTTTACTCAAATCCACAATCCCCTCTATAACTTTTAAACACATTTTAGATCTAATATATTAATCAAATGGACAACATTTTTAAAAAATGTGGCACTATTATTTTTCCACATTTATTTGTCCAAAAAATAAAACAGACAATACCTTAGTTACTTAACATTACTTGGTGCAAAACTTACATTTGTGTGAATAAACAGAAGAAGTTTAAAATGGATTCTAAATTGAATTTTTCCTCGCATTAATAGAGATTTATTTGATTGATACTGTTAATGATGCATTTTTCTTTCAGGTTTTGTCCCAAACTGAGAGTTACCTCCAGCAGCTGTTGGCTCAGTGTGTTTCTGTGCTGCCAATGTGGAAGGTACTTTTTAATCAAGAATATTTCCTCATATTGGGCTTGTAATTTCTATTTTATGTAATTTATCAAAACTGTTTCTTTTTTACCAACCAGACTCTTAGTAGAGCATATTTAGTGCTTGGATATTGAGTGCTTGGATGATAGTGGTGTGTCCCCCTGCAGGTGAGAGTGGGGAAGTGCAAGGCCGTTCACTCAGTGTTAAACCTGTGCAGTCAGTCTGTGACAGACAAGTGTCTCATCGCTGAGGCCTGGAGTCCCACTAAGAAACTGCTGCTGCTCCAGAGCGCGCTCATCGAGGGCACGGTGACTGTTTTCATATTTCACACTCATAGACATGTTATATATTTTGCTCATATTAGAGGCCGATATATTGGGCTGATATTTACACGTATTGGTGTAATTTGGCTTTACATTTCCATCTTAGGCCGTTGTGTTGTTTGAGCCGACTAACTAAATACATAAAGCTTTATTTTGCTTTATTTCTCATTGTTTAGTTATAAAACAGTGATACAGTGATGTTGATATATATTTTTCCTTACTAAACTTTAATTATGTAGATTAGTGCAATATAAGTCATTTAAGATCAAACTCTGCCCAGTTAATTGGTAGAGCTTGCTGACCCTCATCTGCTAAAATATCAGTATCAGCCATGAAAAACAAATGGCCATTTACTTGTTTTTTAATGATGTATATGTGTCTTTTGCAGAGGAGAAGTGGCAGTGTGGTGGACTCCTTCTACAATCGTCTTCCTCTTTCCTCTTCCACGTCGCCTCCTCCGACTCTGTTCATCACAAACTCCTTCACTGCAGCGTTTCAGAGCATCGTGGACGCGTACGGAGTCGCACAGTACAAGGAAATAAACCCAGGTCCATGATAATTCCCTGTATTATCATAAATATTCATACAAAAACAAACTTTTACAGTTTATTCTGGCACAAGGAGTTTAAGAGTGGATGCTTGTTGCATAAAGTGACAAATGATCCATGTAATCATATAACTGCTAGAGGAAATATTGTCAAATCGAGTTGGACTAGATGAATGGCCCTCTGCAAGCTTCTTACAACCAGACCTCATTGTTATAAACTGTACATGTCATTGGAAGGAATGTCATTGAATATATAGTTAATTTTGTGCCATATTTATCGTAAGAAGTTTGAGTTTGACCATTGATGAAAATGATAGGATTTCAAATCATTTAAAATATTTTTATGTGGTGAAAGACACAACATATACCACATAAAAATAAAATAAAAACAGGACTAGAAACAGAACTAAATCAGTCCAATCCACGTTATTTCTATTGCACTGTAAAACAGAGTAAAAATAAAACAATACAGACATAAATAAATAATAAAGACAAAACAATAAAAGACAACAGAGGAAAAATTTAAGAACGAATGGACTAATAGGTATAAATAAATATAAACTATCAAAGCTAAAGCCACATGTACTTCTCTACATCACGACCAAACTGGGCTCAAACCACAACCTTAAGTGTATCGAGAGCATTTCACGTTGTGTTTTCCCCTCACGTGTCTTCATTGGCTGATGGTTGTGTCTCTGAACAGCGGTGTACACCACAGTGACCTTCCCGTTCCTGTTTGCGGTGATGTTTGGGGACGTGGGCCACGGTTTGTTGATGGCCTCGGCCGCTCTCTGGATGATTATGCAGAAAGAAGAAAACAAAAGCATTCAGAGCAAAAACGAGGTAATAAATGTATCACAAAGGTGAAACAACAGGATTCACAGGACAATTAACTTAAAAAACTGTTTACATATAATCCAATTTACGTAGAAATGTAAACGGGATGAAATTGTTGGTAGAGGAAGTGTGTATATTTTATTATATACATATTACATTTTTTCTCTCTCTTTCTGTCTTATATTTAACATGCCGACATTCCCATTCTAAAGAGCAAAACTTTCATAATTTGTGTCGGTTTAAATCCATCGTTTTGAGGCAGATATCTGGGACTTTTATTGTTTTTTTCTTGTCATAATTCCCTGTAGTTGTGGAGGTTGGTTTACGGAGGCCGATACCTGATTTTACTGATGGGACTTTTCTCCATTTACACCGGAGCCATTTACAACGACTGCTTCAGCCGCGGAGTCAGTGTGTTTCCCTCAGGCTGGCACCTGAAGCCCATGAACTGGAGGTAAGAAGGGAAATAGTTTTATCAATGTCATGCTGTACCACTATTTA
>NW_027316056.1:10184206-10526706 GCF_026437365.1 Eucyclogobius newberryi
CGGCGCGCGGCCGAAACTGCCATGTTATTTTGTGCCGGCCGCGCACCGCGGCTCCTGAAACTGCGCCGCTATTTGACCGCGTTTTAGTTAAAGGTGGTATGGACGATTTTTTTCAGCAATTTTTTTTATCATATTTCCTCGTGGCGTGGATAAATCATTTGTCCTGCCACGTATCAATCATAAAACGCACCTACCGCTCACCTGCAGCCGCGTCAGGCTCGTCCCCACGTTTCCGCGTGCCTAAGCGCATGGATCTATCATAATATAGTTCCCTCAGTGTACGGGGCAAAATAAAGACGGAGAAAGACAGTTCGAGCTGACTCAGAAGTGGACAGAAATCTACGGGGGACGAGTGATGCGATGCGCTCCGTTGCGCTAATAAACAAACGCACGTGTGTGTTGTATCGGTCCGCACGGGGGAGTGGCATGCGCACTTCCGCCTGCGTTCTCACATCGCCGAAAAATCGTCCATACCGCCTTTAAGGTTAGGGTTAAGGTTAGGGTAAGGGTTAAGGTTAAGGTTAGGGTTAAGGTTAGGGTTAAGGTTAGGGTTAGGATTAGCCATGAGGCTATAACGGGCTATAAGGGAAATGCAGCGGTCCCTGAAACTGCGCGGCCATTTGACCGCACCGCGGCTCTCCAGCCACGGCCTAAAATGATACATGATTTTTAGACAGTCAAAGCCCTGTTTCACTGCAAATCTATGAGAGAACAGTGCAATAGCATTCAGTACAGTACGTCTTTGTATTAAACTATTAAAACAAGCTGCTTGTATTTCCCTTGGCCCAGGGGTCAACACTGGGCTTTTTTTTTTCATCATGTTATGACTTTGTTTCCTCTTCAAAATCACAAGAAAAAATAGAAATAAGGAGCGCTACGTGGGTAACCCTAACCCTCGTTGCACGAAAAAACAGTTGTCTATTCGGGTATAAATTGTAGCAAATATTCCCAAAGACAAGAAAAACCAGAGCACTCTGTTGATTTACAAAAAATAAATAAGTTAAAAAGCCTTTATTGTAGCATGGCTTTAAGCTTGAAATACCCACCAACGCCTTTCAGCTGGACGTGGCCTTCCTCAGGGTGCAAACTTGAGTTGCTTTTTGTTTTTGTTTCAAGATAAGATAAGACATTCCTTTATTGTCCACACATGGGGAAATTTCATTGTTGCAACGCAGGTAGATACAGAGAAAAAGGACAGATAACTTATAGGAAGTTTAGCATGTCGGGAGCTAACTTTTGCATGTTTCCCGTCTGCTGCCAGTATATGGAGTTGTAACACAATTCCTGATCAGGGAACACCTCACGGATATAAAGTAATGTGTGGTTTTCAGTAGATGCATTATTGTAAGTTCTCAAGCAAAGGTCTTCGAGAGCATTTTTAAAGGCCTTTAAAATCCATTATAGTCGCTTCAAAGTGCATTATCTGTTGGTTCATCTCTACCTGAGGACCACCAGAAAAAGACCACTGGTTGATATACAGTTTGAGAAACACTGCACACTCTACTTTTTGCTCTCTTTGTATCAGTGGTGGGTCCAGACGATCCTGATGGGCGTGGTGCTGACTTCGGTCCCTGTGTTGTTGCTCGGAAAACCCCTTTACCTGCTTCACTATCACAGGAAAGGTCAGCAGTCCATGGTAAACAACAACAACGCACTTTTTGCACTGCACAATTAACAGTTCATGACAATATCTTTCGTACATCATATAACTGTTGTTGTAGTCAGTGTCGGCAGATGGGACAGACACCAGTTCGATCAATTCACTGTTGGGAGATCAGGAAGAAGGCAACAAGGAGCAGGAGGAGGTGAGGATTTAAGATTTTGCAGGTTCAAATCCAGTTTTCATTTTAACAACTACAGTCAGCAGTAAAGTCTTCTGATTGATCGTTTATAAGATATATATTTAAAAAAACAAATCAACCATTTGCCTCATCTTGCAAAGTATAATAATGCATCATGTATCTATATTCTATCTATACTGTATCTATACTGTATCTACTGTATCTATACTACACTGTATTTACATCCTCCAGTTTATAAATGAACGTGAGTAACCATCTTTTCCTCCCTCTAGTTTGATGCTGTGGAAGTCTTCACGCACCAGACCATCCACACTCTGGAGTATTGTCTGGGCTGTGTGTCCAACAGCGCCTCGTACCTGCGGCTGTGGGCGCTGAGTCTGGCACATGCACGTGAGGAACATCACCTTTTTTTGCAATCGCAACGTCTGCAATTATTATAGTTAACTATGTGTCAAACATCACATACTGGCAGTAAAAGTCAAAATTAAAAGCTTTAACATACCACACATGTAATACAAATACAGTCAACCTGGTAGTTATTCATCTAAATGTGTTGCTTCAGGAGGATTTGAGTTACAGATGAAGCTTCTTGTGTCGCTTTAGAGCTGTCGGACGTGCTGTGGCTGATGGTGATGCGGATCAGCCTGTCCTCCCGCGGCATGCTGGGAAGTGTAGTCCTGGCCGTGGTCTTCTCCTTCTTCGCGCTGCTCACGGTCTCCATTCTGCTGGTGATGGAGGGTCTGTCTGTGTTCCTACATGCTCTGCGGCTGCACTGGTCAGAAGAAAGCTCCAGGGTTCTGCACAAAGTGTTGGGAAATGTTGGGGGGAAACTGCTAAGGGTGGCGGTGCTGATCACAATAAATACACATAGACAATATTTGCAATCCAACAGAAATATTATTCTAAAATAATGAAAGGCAAGGCAAGTTTATTTGTAGAGCACATTTCATACACGAGGCAATTCAAAGTGCTTCACACAGCAGGAAAAATGCATTAAAATCACAAAGAAATTACAGAAACAGAAATACAATAAAAATAACTAAATAAAGAATAAAAATAAAAAACACCTGGCTAAATAGTAGTTTTAGAATTGTAGAGAATTTCTCTAAAGAAAGACCTTTTATTTGAACACATTTAAAAGGTGCTATTTTTAAGCTAAAATTTAAAGGTGGGGTACTACCTCAAAATGGTCCCAGATTTAAAATGTCAAAAATGTCAAAAATAAAAAATAATAATAAATAAAATTAAAGCAGCAAGCGGCAATGATCGGCCCTCGCCACGCCGCCGCCGCTACGCCGCCATGCCACAAGAGGAGGGGGCGCTAACGCGCCCCAATTGTCCTTTTATTACGCCTACTGCTGAATCTGTGACGCTGTCACATCTTCTCCCCTTTGTTTTACCATCAAAAAGCAATTTTATTTTGAATTCTTGGCAAAATGTGCGGCTTTGCCGCACAGACACCGTGACTCTTTGAATGAAAATGTGGATAACTTTTGATGGTCCACCCCTGAAGATGAGTCTCACCAAATTTCAGGTTAATAGGGCGCCAAATTAATTTATTTCACTTTGTGTAGGTTTAGGGCAAAGAGTTTAACAACTGATTCTAATTTGACGCAATTCGGACTTTATCTGGGCAAACGGCAGAAATGTTAAATTTGGGAGATTTCTGAAATTCTAGCTAAAGTTTGCGGCTTTGCCGCACAGAGACCGTGACAGGTATCAATGTAATTTGAATAACTTTTTATGTCCCACTCCTCAGTACCATTTTCACAAAATTTCAGCTTTTTAGAGCCAACGCCCTGGGAGGAGTTCGTAAAAGTATGACATTTGAAAAAACTCCCGAGTCATGCTTAGCCATTTTTGAACCAATATGGCCGACATTTAGTTGGGCGGACGGCGTTGCCGTAATAATATTTTTTACTTCTCTTGTCACCATCTACCTCTGCGCCAAATTTCATGATTCTACGATCAGATTTTTTTTGGGTCATTTCCCATCTCTCAATGCATTTTTGGTACATTTGGGGGCGCTGACGCGCCAATTTTTTTTTATTTTAGAAAAGGGAAATAGCCAGAATGTAGAGAGGCACGATTTTTAGAGGTGTGCAAATTTTTGTGAATGAATTGAACTTTTCGTCAATGTTCACTGGGTGAAAAATAGGGGGGTTGGTCCCGAGAAGAAGAAGAAGAAGAAGAAGAAGAAGAAGAAGAAGAAGAAGAAGAAGAAGAAGAAGAAGAAGAAGAAGAAGAAGAAGAAGAAGAAGAAGAAGAAGAAGAAGAAGAAGAAGAAGAAGAAGAAGAAGAAGAATATTCCGATGCGAAAACAATGTTTCCCATTTTTCAAATATCATAAACTATACATTTTCGGAAAGCGCTCGCGCTTTCCTACCTCATGGTGTGGGTCCCTGGTCACTGACGGGTACTTTCGTTAATTTTGAGTGGGCTCCGCCCACTTTGTGTTTTTGGCCCTCTATACAGTAATAATGTTCAATTTTTGCATTACATGTTTATATGCACGGAACATGCAAGAGATGGGGAACGTATTCGTGAGCTACTTAGCGCAAATGAGTGCTTTATATGGGGATGATGTAAAGTGCTCGTTTAATGCGCACTTTTGCACGGGCTTCGCCCGTTTACAACGGTAATGTTCCATTTTCCTACTACTAATTAGTATGCACGGGGCGTGCGTGAGTGGAGGAGTGCCTTAGTGAGTGTTTGGAAGTGGGCGAGCGCTTCGCGCTCGATTTCGTGCGCACTACGTGCGCACTTTCGCAGCCGTGCTTTGCACGGCCTTACGAGATTAATAGGCCTCTCGCCAGCTTGTGGCGCTCGGGCCTAATAAAAAAGGATAACGTGTAAATAATTTAAGACATAAAAGAGAAGAGAGAAGAAAAGAAGAATCCTTTCAGTCATATGCACAGCTAAACAAAACTGTTTTTAGCTTAGATTTGAACATTGTCAGAGTAGAACCTGTCTCACATCTTCAGGAAGACTCTCAGGAATACAGAGAGTTAGTGAAGCTGGACTTGTTTCACTCTTTAGAATCATTATTTGCCTGGATGTCTCAAAACCTTTATCATTTAAACTGGCAGAAATGTTTGTAAATGTGTGTTAATATTCTTTTTTGGGGGTAATTCGGACCCGAAAAAATCAGGAGCCATTGGTTTACAATGTCTACAAAGGAATGTGCATTTAAGAGTTAAGAGTTTTAGTCCAGATCGAGATTCAGTCATTTCCTATCGTCAGTGATATTTGTTTGCTTTGGAACAGAAGTCGGATTTTGGAGGAAGAAATTTGACAAATTTTTGTGATTCAATAAAAAAGACAAGTATATGCCAAATGGAATAAGTAAAGTTTTAAGGTTTGGGATGAATAAATATAGATAAATAAACTTTATCTGCTTGTTGAACTTATTTGACACATTTATTCAAAGAAAAAGAAACAATGTCACACAAAACCTTTTCTCTCTCGGCCCTTTCAGCAGTGAACAGTCAGTGATTTTAAATAGACGTGTTCTTTTAATAGTTCTGTTGTTTGTTTTGTTTGTGCAGGGTGGAGTTCCAGAGTAAATTCTACAGCGGAACTGGATACAAGTTTAACCCATTTTCCTTCAACCACATCAACACTCAACCATGAGACTTTTTTCAATAGACTTTTAAGATGATTTTAGTATCCATTGTATGATCTGTAGCTATGTAATTATGTAAAATCATAATAAAATACATTGCACCTTTATTACAATATCACAGAGCTTCTTTGTACATTTGCTTTATTGATTTACTGAAGAGTGAAACCTGAGAAGTAGAAGTAAAAATAGTGTGTAACAATAATAGAAGCAAGACAGGCTTGGTCCTAGTTTGGTCCCGGCTTGGTCCCGGCTTGGTCCCGGTTTGGCCCCGGTTTGGTCCTGGTTTGGTCCTGGCTAGGTCCTGGTTTGGTCCTGGTTTGGTCCTGGTTCGGTCCTGGTTTAGACCTGGTTTGGTCCCGGTTTGGTCCCAGTTTGATCCCGGCTTGGTCCCGGCTTGGTCCCGGCTTGGTCCCGGCTTGGTCCCGGCTTGGTCCCGGTTTGGTCCCGGTTTGGTCCTGGTTTGGTCCTAGTTTGGTCCTGGTTTGGTCCTGGTTTGGTCCTGGTTTGGTTGAGGGTTTAGTTCCAGTTTAGTCCCAGTTTAGTCCAAAAACTCCAAACACACAGAGAGAGAATCACAAAACAAGTGTAGCAGGTGAAAAATATTGAAACAAAGTCTGGCATTTGTCCATTTTTAAGTTTTTTTCACCAAATGTGAATCTGTTGTTTCCATTGCAGGAGTTTTATGTTCGAGATGCGTAGTTTTAAAGTCAAGTGCGATTAAGAATAAAACAGTCAGACAATCTCAAAATGCATGGAAATGAAGAAGTTTCTGGCCGTCACAAGTTAGACTAAAGATGTGGGGTTTGTAAAAGTGTTGTTGAATTAAAGGTGCTTCATGTAACTTTTCTCTTTCTCTGTCACTTCACTTATTAATGCTTTGTCCGGAATTTTCCATAGTATGAAATAAACTTGTCGATCTTTCATTTTACTTTTTGCGTCTCCTTTTCAGTCTCGTTTATTTGCCATTTGCAGTAAAACAACAACAACAACAACAACAACAACAACAACAACAACACATAAACCAGTAATAGACAATTCATTATATTATATTTTTATAGAGACATTTATTATTCCTGGAAGTATGATTAATGGTGCATTCAAGTCACATATACACTAACAGGATTCTGAAACACATGGATAACTTTGCCCCGTGGAATCACCTGCTTGTTTCCAGGCATAGCTAGAACGTCTCCATGGTGACAACAGGCGGCAGACCTTTCAGCAGTTAAGTTACACAGCCAAGTGCATCTTTAAGTAGTGCTGCTTGTAGCCTTATATTTTGTGTTACTCAGGAGACTATTTCTTTAGTACTTTTACTTGTATGTGAGCAGTGTTAGTACTTTTACTTGTACGTGGGCAGTATTAGTACTTTTACTTGTACTTGGGCAGTATTAGTACTTTTACTTGTACGTGAGCAGTGTTAGTACTTTTACTTGTACGTGGACAGTATTAGTACTTTTACTTGTACGTGGGCAGTTACTTGTACGTGGGCAGTATTAGTACTTTTACTTGTACTTGGGCAGTATTAATACTTTTACTTGTACGTGGACAGTATTAGTACTTTTACTTGTACGTGGGCAGTTACTTGTACGTGGGCAGTATTAGTACTTTTACTTGTACTTGGGCAGTATTAATACTTTTACTTGTACATGGGCAGTATTAGTACTTTTACTTGTACGTGGGCAGTATTAATACTTTTACTTGTACATGGGCAGTATTAGTACTTTTACTTGTACTTGGGCAGTGTTAATACTTTTACTTGTACGTGGGCAGTATTAGTACTTTTACTTGTACGTGGGCAGTATTAGTACTTTTACTTGTACGTGGGCAGTATTAATACTTTTACTTGTACTTGGGCAGTATTAGTACTTTTACTTGTACTTGGGCAGTATTAATACTTTTACTTGTACTTGGGCAGTATTAATACTTTTACTTGTACTTGGGCAGTGTTATTGTCAGTGAAACCTCCTTCTTTTCTTTCCAGTATAAAATCTGACCCAGTGGCATTTCTCTGTCTGAGGCGCTGGTCCAACAGGATCTGGGACTGTAGGTTTACAACGATAATATAATACATCCATGGTTTACAATCACAAAACAATGGGCCCAACAGGCTCCTTTACCTCTGAATATTCACAATAATTCGAACATAAAAACACATGAAAACAAAATTAGCGTTTAGATCTGATTCCTTTGAAAAAGTGTGTTTCTATTTTTAAATGTTATGTTATTACACGTTTATTTTGTACTGAAATAAAAACACCGCAGAAGCTTAAAATAGCACTCATTTAAAATCACAGACAATGTTCACATCACATTCCTGTACGTGGTTTACTCATAGTAGAAAAAGCTTCAGTTGTAGTCATCTGGACTCAGTTAGAAAAAATAGACGTTTCGACTCTCATCCAAGAGTCATTGTGACTCTTGGATGAGAGTCGAAACGTCTATTTTTTCTAACTGAGTGACTCTTGGATGAGAGTCGAAACGTCTATTTTTTCAAACTGAGTCCAGATGACTACAACTGAAGCTTTTTCTACTATGGAACACGCCTGGACGAATGAGGGATTACACCGACATACGGGGTTTACTCATCTAAAAAAACAAAACAAAGTACACTATTAGTTCCTATGCCCATATCCGTGCGTCGCGTGTTCTCTGAACGCAGCACGGGCTCCTCTTCTCCCTCAGTGAGCCTCATTCACTCTTCCATATTTCACATAGTAACCTTTATGTCCTGAGCTCTGCCACAACGAGACAAATCACCAACACGAGGTAAGATGGCGGCTCTTTATGCTTTTTAAACGACACTTTTCCCTCTTTTTGAGCCCTTTTCCCACGCGACACACGCTGTTTATGGAATAAAGAGCCGCGCGCGCTGGACCGGGCTCAACAAGCGAATCATGTGCAGAAAACTTGTCGCGAGCCCGTTGCATTTAGAGCATTTTTCAGGGGACAGAAGTGCACATTGTGTCGCTGGTTGCTCGTCATGTAGTGTTTACACTGCGAATTTGCGTTTAATGGAGAAAAGTGTCTTGTGTTTTTGTCATTGCTGTCGTCAAATCCCCATTGCTCTCCAAATGTTTCGTACGTTTTCTGGCTAAACGTCGATTTCCCTGCATTTATCAATGTGTATTATGATTATGTATATACTAATGTTGCGTGTCTGGTGTAGTTTGTTAGGCGCCGCTCCGCCCGCGTACAGCGCCTCTCAGTGGAAATTGAATTACCGCGATTTTGTGTCATCTATGTGGACGACCTTAAGCCGGCCACACCCCTGCTCTGGTTCATCGCGGCGTTTTTCATGTCTATTTGCACCGGAAACGTTTTAAAGTGCGTAGAATACACTGTTTGGACGAATTGTGGTCGCAGTTATCGATGCATTTGTTAGTTTTTCGCTCTCGTTGAGTGTTTTTCTCGCATACCATCACGTCCCACCGGGAGCGACTCTCCGCCCAGGCACAAGCAGGCCCCGCGGTGCGTTCACTGACCCTCAGACCTGTTAACTACTACTACTTGTACTTCTGCCAATTCTACTACTACGTCTACTTAGACCTGTCACAATAACACATTTTGAAGTGCGATGATGTATAAAGTAATTTATGCCAATGTAGGATTAATCCCAAAAAGCTATTCTAAATGTACAATATCATTAAAAAAAGAAAACAAGAAAAAACAAGAGCTGCAATAGATGAATATTTTCTATTGCTCAATATGATACATATTAAATTGTTCCAGTCCAGGTTGTCCAAACCTTTTAACTTTTAAAAACATTTTCAAACCGAAGCGCCACAGATCGGTGTGTAATTCAGGATGTATTACACTTCTTTCACAGAGCCATTATACTTATAATAAGTCTGTATTATAATACAATGATTGTTGTTGAGCTTATAGTGATACAATTACTTATTTGTCATGAAAAGTACTGCCTATGATCATTTGTTCTTATGCACCAGGACAGGAGGCCTGAAGGCCAACAAAGATTTGTCAGAGGTCACAGAAAATTAATGGAAAATAAACAAAAGGTGTAAAATAACTTATACTTACTTATTTATAGCCTTATTTTAAAAGTGACTCTTCCGAGTTTGTTTTTCCCTGACATGTAGTACAATTGGAATTAGATTTATGTTCAGTGTGAAAACTTTAAACACGTCCAAGAGCAGCAACAATTGAGAAAAGATTGAAATGACTGCATGCAGTTCAAAACCATTTATTACATGAAAAATATGGTATATTTAGTTGTTTGTACAGGAAATTATTTCATTCTACTTTGCATCATTTCCAATTTACAAATTTCAACTTTGCATTTTTTGGGAGGCGAGAGTGCTAACAGCTAAAGGCTCCAGTCACCCGTGACTCCTTAAGGGGAACAAGCGGTAGAACATGAAAACATTGCAATTCTGCAATTTTGATTGAGTGACAAATATCTTGCAGCCCTTAGTGAAACTGTGAAAATGTTCAATAAAATCAAGACATTTTTGTCAAAAAGTTTGTGGTGGAAGTCAGGATGTCAAGATTATTCAGTTAATAGATAATCGTGATTATTCAGGTCACAATATAATCATAATATAATCATAATCAAACTAAAAATAATAATTGTGACTATTTTAGAAGCAAAATGAATTAATAAAAATACAAGTGAATGTAAAGTACTTTTTGAACGGCCTGTTTTTGTCACAGTAACTTTACTTTAATTTTGATTTTGTAACGGTCTCGATAATAATAACAGTTAAATTGCTATGTTTTTTTTTCACAATAATCAGAACACTAAAATTTGACTTTGAACTACAAGTAATTGCTAGTGTCATGAGTTTGAATGATCTCTTAACTGCACAATGTCTCACCTCTGGTCAGGAGCAGGTCATGGATCGATAAACTACTGTGTGCACAAAAAGATAACACTGAGAACTGCCATATTCCAGCGGGATTGTTATTTAGTCAATGTCTGCTGCAGAAATATTTACTTAAAACACTTTTACTTTGTAGAGGTCAACTACTACATACAACACAATAATGTGTACCGTCACAAATGAAAAAATTATTAATTTCATTTGTACATTGAGGCTTCTTTTGATTTATTTTATTTATTTATTTGAGGATAGCCCCTTGAGATGATCCATTTATTTTTCAAGGGGGTCCCAGAGCACACAGATGGCTTTTACATACACAATATCACAACACATTCCACATCATACAATAGACATGTGACAATAAACACTTAACAATTAACAATGGTCCTGCTCTACACCCCTGTTTCCTGAATATCCTCACCTTTTGGTAGTTTTAGAATACAGCATTCTGATACATACACAGAAAATAGAGTAGTAATACAGAACATGGTGATAATATTACAGTAGTCATGTATCACATCAGTAGAAAGTACAGGAGAGTTTTAAATAGGAGTTTACTGAGGATTTATGTAATTGAAATGTTGTTATAGAACGAAGATCAACTGGCAGGTTATTCCAATCTGAAGGAGCTTTAAAACAAAAGGCCTTCTTTCCTACGACTCTTTTTACCAAAGGGACTCTAAAGAACGGCGATGTTAGATTTCTAAGAGCATGTGATGAGCTAAATGCTATCAGGTAACAGGGGAAGTCATCGTGGATGCATCTGAAGATTCAAATTAGCCAATGGCGCTGTCTCCTTTCTTTCGGCTGTTGCCAGTTAAGAGAGTTATACATTAAACTGTGATAATAATAATAATAATAATAATAATAATAATAACTTTTATTTATATAGCGCTTTTCAGTGATCCAAAGACGCTGAACATATATAAAAAAGGGGGGGGGGGTATTTACAGACAGGGGGGGACAACACGTACAATACACATTAATATACAGATAAAATGAACAAGACAGAAGAAGTAGAGAGAAAAAGATGGGGATGTAACAGGGGGTAGAAGAGTAGGCAATGGGGTAGAGGAGGCTAGGGGTAGGGGAGGTCATAGGCTTGGGTGAAGAGGTATGTTTTTAGGCGGGATTTGAATGTTGTGAGTGAGGGAGAGTGGCGGACAGGTTGGGGGAGGGAGTTCCAGAGTCGGGGTGCTGTTCGGGAGAATGCTCTGTCGCCAAAAGTTTTGAGTCGGGATGTTGGTGCAGTCAGGGTGAGAGAGGAGGAGGATCGGAGAGCTCGGGTGGGGCGGTGGGGGATGAGGAGGTCAGACAGGTAGGGGGGGGCAAGGTGGTGAAGAGCTTTGAAGGTGAGGAGGAGTATTTTAAAGTTTATGCGCTGCTTGATGGGGAGCCAATGGAGAGAGCGGAGAACGGGAGTGATGTGATCACGGGACCGGGTGTGGGTGAGGAGGCGGGCAGCGGAGTTTTGGACCATTTGGAGTCTGTGGAGGGAATGGGAGGAGATGCCAGTGAGGAGGGAGTTGCAGTAGTCGAGGCGGGAGGAGATGAAGGCATGGATGAGGGATTCAGCAGCGGGGAGGGTGAGGCAGTGTCGGATTTTGGCGATGCGGCGGAGGTGGAAGTATGAGGTCTTGACGATGTGGCTGACATGGGGAGTGATGTTTTTGTTGCTTAGAGTTTGAACCTCAAGCATTTCCGTCCGACTCTTAAAAACCACATTGTTCATTGTCTGCGGCTTGTGACATTAGCTGGCAGAGAAATGTTGGATTAGGAATTTTAAGGTGTCAAGTGTCAAAGTTTTGCCCTTCGAGGCAGCTGCTGCGGTGATTTTGGGCGAATAAATTTAATTAAAAGTTGTATGAGTTGTTACATGTTTTTTGTGTATTTCTCTATAAAGCCATTCTTTTCTCCAGTCCTCTTTTCCTCTTCACCAAACCAATTCTGATCGTTTCAAATTAAAATGCACCTAAACTTTTCAGCTTCTTAAAAGGCTTCGGCGATTTGAGAACGCAGGCGGAAGTGCGCATGTGCACTCCCCCGTGCGGACTGATACAACACACACGTGCGTTTGTTTATCAGCAAAACGGAGCGCATCGCATCGCTCGTCTCCCGTAGATTTCTGTCCACTTCTGCGTCAGCTCGAACTGTCTTTCTCCGTCTTCATTTTGCCCCGTACGCTGAGGGAACTATATTATGATAGATCCATGCGCTCAGGCACGCGAAACGTGGGGACGAGCCTGACGCGGCTGCAGGTGAGCGATAGGTGCGTTTTATGATTGATACGTGGCAGGACTAATCGGCAGTCCACGCCACGAGGAAATAAGACTTAGATTTGTGCCAAAAAAATCGTCCATTCAACCTTTAAACTACCTGGCCTTTAAACTGCTCCACTTTTCAAAGGGCTGCACAATATATGCAAAAAATATTGATTACACAATAATAAATATCGCAATTGCCCTGCACAAAGGTCCTCCATCCTCCATCTTTAATATCTAAAGATTGAAAAAAGCGTTAGTGTTGGCTAAAAAGTAGATTAAGAAATCAGATTTGATGGAAACTTTGACCTTTCCTGGACGGTTTTAGAATGATCTTGAATGGTCACATAAATATTGTTGAGTCTATTGTCTAAAAAGACATATGGATGTTTTTGTATCTTAAAGGTTGATATTATTTCATGATTTTCCTTTATTCAGTCTCAAATAGTCTTGATTTTGTCTTTTTTTAATCTCTGTTTTAATATTGATATTTTTTTATATTGATATTTGTTTTAAATAAACTGAAATTATTTTGTCAAAAAGTTTTTTAATTGCCATATCACAGTATTATATTTTTAAATTTACTTTTCACTAACCTACTTAAAAAAAAAAAAAAAAAAAGTCTTGCAAACAGATTCAAAGACCGGATCTATTCAATCTTTGCAACTATGCACCCTCAATTTTAACATTTATGTTTGTGAATCATTGTACATTGTAATTTTGTTAATCCTGGAATAATATTAATTAATAATAATAATAATAATATTAAATCTTTATTTGTTCTAAAGTTCCAAAGCACTTCACACAACATAGGTTAGAAAGAATTAGAAAACAGAAAAAATATTACACAATGTTAAATGCTTTTTTAAATATTTTCAAATGCTTCATAAAACTCCAGCGACTGTTTGTCCCTTTTTTTTCCCAAGAGGCCGCCTCCCATCAAACCTGGTGTGGAAGCACATAACAGCCTCGATAACAGCCTCGCTGCTACACGTATATTTGTTCATTAGTGCGACAGATCACATCGCATCTCTCGTCTCTGCAGATTTCCATCTCTTCTGAGCTCTAACATGGTCTTTCTGTCGTCATTTTTGTACTGTACACTGAAGGATCTCGCTAAACACACACCAGCATATCAACCACGCATGCGCAGTCAGGGAAACGTGCTGCTATCCTGGGAACGAGGCTGCAGGTGTGCAGTAGCATGCAGGGAATGATTGACATGTGGGAGAACTACTTGGCTGTCCACGCCACAAGGAAATGAGACTCAGATTGCGTGCCAAAAATCCTCTATTATTCCTTTAAGTTTACGGCTTGATCTTCATTATGTATACCATTAAAGAGGTCAGTAAATCATTTCAGAAGAATCACTTGTTAGAGTACGAGAGTAAAAGGATGATGTAGTCAATCATTTATCTTTTACTGCTTGTTCCCGTTAGGGGTCGAGGAGCCTGTCCCAGTAACTTTGGGCCTTAAGATGATGTATATTTTACAGAATTAAGTGGCTGCAGTGTTTTATGGTCGTAGACATCAATATCATCAATGCCAGAAAGCAAATGATAAGATCCAGCACATGTCCTTTGTCACGTGTCGGTCTATCAACAATTTGAGTTTAGTTCAGAAACTATAAAACCTGTAGAATTTGGTGGCCTATAATTTCAAAGGGGTGAGCAGATGAGCAGGTGTTGTAGGCGTATAGGTAAAGCACAACGCTTCGAACGACTTAAAAGCACCAAAGGAAATTTTAACTTTGATCAATTTTCTATCTCAGTCCTGGTTTTCTTTTGCAGATGATGTGGGCTGTGGCAGGCCTCCTGGTGACTGTCCTCGCCGTGGGTAAGTTAAATCTAAACATTCATGTGTTTTCTTAACATTTGTCCTGGTTTGATCCAGGTTTGGTTTTGATTTGGGCTTTTTATTAAGTCTTTAGTTATGGATTTAGTCTCAATTTTGATGTTGTTTGTGTCATTTGGAAGTCCTTCCTCATTGTGCTCACAGACTTTGTTAGGAATAAAGGGCAAGATATATATTGACATAAATAATTTCCTCTTTCACTACATCCTTAAAGGCATGGCAAATTTTATTAGCATTTACAGACCCGGAAAATATGCAACAATAAAAACATATCCACTGATAAACAGAACTTTTAGTATACATTTGAACATTGTCAGAGTCGAGGCCTGTCTCACATCTTCAGGAAGATTATAGCTGCATAAAACTGAAACATATGTTAAGACCTGACTCTGGCACCAGCAGGAGGCCGGTCCATGTTTAGTCCTGACTCTGGCACCAGCAGGAGGCCGGTCCATGTTTAGTCCTGACTCTGGCACCAGCAGGAGGCCGGTCCATGTTTAGTCCTGACTCTGGCACCAGCAGGAGGCCGGTCCATGTTTAGTCCTGACTCTGGCACCAGCAGGAGGCCGGTCCATGTTTAGTCCTGACTCTGGCACCAGCAGGAGGCCGGTCCATGTTTAGTCCTGACTCTGGCACCAGCAGGAGGCCGGTCCATGTTTAGTCCTGACTCTGGGCACCAGCAGGAGGCCGGTCCATGTTCAGTCCTGACTCTGGGCACCAGCAGGAGGCCGGTCCATGTTTAGTCCTGACTCTGGCACCAGCAGGAGGCCGGTCCATGTTTAGTCCTGACTCTGGCACCAGCAGGAGGCCGGTCCATGTTCAGTCCTGACTCTGGGCACCAGCAGGAGGCCGGTCCATGTTTAGTCCTGACTCTGGCACCAGCAGGAGGCCGGTCCATGTTTAGTCCTGACTCTGGGCACCAGCAGGAGGCCGGTCCATGTTCAGTCCTGACTCTGGGCACCAGCAGGAGGCCGGACCAGGTTTAGTCCTGACTCTGGCACCAGCAGGAGGCCGGTCCATGTTTAGTCCTGACTCTGGCACCAGCAGGAGGCCGGTCTCTTCTCTGAGCCACAGGGGCCAGTGCAGAGACCTGAGAACAGGACTAATGTGATGGTACTTCCTGGTTCTAGTCAGGACCCGAGCAGCAGCGTTCTGGATGTACTGCAGCTGTTTTACAGCTGGTTTGGAGAGACCAGTGAGCAGGCCGTTACAGTCTAATCTACTGGAGACAAACGCATGGATAAGTCTCTCTAAATCTGGTTTTGACACTATATTTTTGATTTTGGCAATGTTTTTTAGATGGTAAAAAGCTGCTGATGTTGTTGATTTGATGTGGCTATTAAAGTTCAAGTCCATTATTACTGCCAGATTTCTAAATTGATGTTTAGGTTTTAGAGCAAAAGACTGGAAGAGACCGCTAACACTGTTTGTGTGAGCCGATTTCAATTCAGTTTCACACTGATCTGTTGGATCCTGTGACTGAATGAATCCACTGGTCCATATTCACCAGTCATCAGTGAAACATAGATCTGAGTGTCGACTGCATGGTTGATATGACATTATTACCTCATATTAACTGGTCTAACAGCAGTATGTAGAGACTGAGATCTCCTCTATGTCTCTTGTTTCCTGTAGCTCTAACCTCAGCACAACAGATGTTTGTCAGATGTTATTTCATCATGTGGTTGATTTTATATTCAGATATATGCAACATACATCCTCACAGGAGATGTTAATTATTCTGTTAGTGTTCTTATTAAATAAATCAGCCCCCATTTGTGGACTCTTTTGGTATCAGTTATTATTTTTGATGTTCATCATGTTCAGAAAATATAGCTGTTTTATTTCAGTTTTTGCCTGTAAGCTTTATTGGAGCTGAGAGTGAAATGGGGGATTAGAGAGAAGGGAGGACATGCAGTAAATAGTCAGAGTCGGGATTCAAACTCATGACACTGCGGCCGGCTGCAGCAGGAGCCTGGCACATGTGTGCTGTGCCTTAACCACTCGGCCACCAGAAAATATGGCTGTAAACCTTGGTTTAGTTTATAAGCTGTGAGGGAACAGTGTACAGATGTGAAGTGTGAACATCTGAACATCTTCAGTCATGGATCACAGCAAGATCTGAAACTTATGAGGGCCGGGTTTGTACGACGAGTGGCGACAAATTCATTCTGATTTCCTGATAAATGTAGATCAGATGTCAGCAGAAAACAGCCTCCTCCCTGTTGTACTTCATAAACAAACAAAGAACAGAAATGTATATCTTAACCATACCTGTTATAGCCGTCTTACGCACAATTTATGTGTATTTGTTTCTCTCGTCTCTTCTCAGAATCCTACATAGTTCGAGATGAACATGAGCGTCTGTCTCACGGTCGACAGTTAAAGATTTATTTGCCCAAAAGTACTGAGAAACTGGAGTTCATCCCGGCGGACAACCCTCGACAGAAACTGGTTTACTGGGACAAAATGCATTCAGGGTAAATCTACATTCATGCGCTATACTTTGAGGCATGCTGTGCTGCACAACTTTTTACCTCATAATTAGTACATCTTGTTTTCCTTTCCACAAAGTGTAATGTAATTTGTGAATAATCAGACCTCCACATGCTTTCTTCTAATTATTAAACAGTTGATCTCTTCAGACTTGTAAGAACACTGTAAGGCACTTTGGGATGCGCTGAGGCTGTTTAGGGACATCACCCGCTTCACTTTTTATATCAGAAAAAGCTGATAAAAGCTGACAAAATAAATTGATGAATGTATAAACTAGTGACGTGTCAAAGGATTTGTGACGAATTAGTTGGAGTGGATGAAATACCTACTTCTTTCATTTCATTGGTTGAAGATTATGTACCCCAGCTTTAAAATAAATTAAATTACAGACTGCTCAGGTCGCACTCTGTGTCTGCTCAGGGACAAAGGACAAGTACGTTTTTGAGCAAAGCTGTCTTCTAAGTATTAAGTAGAGGATTAATGACTTGTGCTTGATTCATTCTGGAATTATGAATTTTGTGGCAAGAAGCAGGGACTCCATCACTGAAAATGTGGAAAGAGAGAATGATAGACAGTGTTGTGTGTCTGTCTGTCTGTCTGTCTGTCTGTCTGTGACTGTGACTGTGACTGTTTTTGAATAATGTTTTTTTTTTTAGCACTCGAGTGCAGAGGGGTAAGGTGTCGGGGTCTGGTAATGATCGGCGCTGGTACCTGGACCAGGTGAGACCAGGCATTTCCATGCTTTTAGTCTGTAAAATAGAAGTCACTAAAGAGTCTCTGCACTGGTTTAAACTAGTCCTGGTTTAGTTCTAGTTTAGTCCTGGTTTCTTGCTCAATTACACCAGGTTTAGGTTAATTCAGTTTGTTCTAGTACGTAGTATGTCACATAGAGAATGTAATCCAGTCTTCCACAGTGTTTCTCTGTATTTCTGGATACAGAGTCTTTAACAGAGTCTTAACATTAATATGTGTCTTGAACAGGTGACGTTTGACGATCAGGGAACGTACATCCAGAAAGACTATTGGGACAAAGAAATGTCGACGCTCAAAGTGGCCGTGACGTGTACGTTTAGGGACACATGCGCCTGTCTTAAAAGTGAAGCGGAATTCAAATGATTTTCTGTTGATTGTTTTGCAGCTAAGAACAGCTACATCAAGCGTGTGCCGGGAAGAGCCCTTCACATCCAATTGGAAGGGCTGAGACAGGAGGACGCTACTCTGACCTTCTCTGGAGACTCTGCTAATGTTACACTGGTCAGACGCTTTTAGCATTAGCATCATTGTACTATTTTGCCACTTCTATCATGTTTTCTGTTTCCTTGTTCTATTCATTTGGATTTTAGGATACCGTGACATTAAACCTTAGTTTAATGTCACGGTATCCTAAAATCCAAATGATAAATTAAGCCTTAAAGAAAAATGATCAACTTTTCCATTAGGTTATTATTAATTCATGTTGTGGTAAACTATATCTGTTGCCACAAATGCAATGTGGAAAACGAGGAGATACATCGCTGCCATTCTGTTCTTCAAGCCTCATAGACGAGCACACGCTGCAACTACAAGCACGTAAAGAGTCTATATATATACACTATAGGTTTAACTGCTCTACATCCACATGCACAACAGCTGAGGACCAAACACAGCTCCTGACGGTCTAGCCCCAGCAGCATTGGAGGGTGGGTCTGATTTGGAGGATAAACAGGGACAATAAAGTGCATCTTAACCTTTAACCGCTGCATCCTGTTTCTTTGCTGTAGCTGTATTTTTGGAATAATAATAGTTATTTATGAGACAGTGTTGAGTGAATGAAAGGGCTATTTACTATAACATGTATCGGTACTAGCTTTCCCCAAGGAACAATTATTGACCATATGCACACTTGCTCACACGTTTGGCAACCATTCATCAAAATGTTTCTCTTTTATAATGTGCATAATATTTTCTTCATTTAGGTTCGAGATGGCGCCGTTGTGTCCCAGGACTTGTTTGAATATTTCGACAGAGTTCGGTTGACTCAAAAAAGCATTGAGATTATCAGTGTAAACGTGAGTGATGTGGGACGTTATCATCTCAATGACCGAAAGGGCCGCTTGGTGTCTGTGACCAGGCTGGACCTCAGCGGTGAGTGGGACGTTTTCAGCTTTTAAACTGCATTTGTTTTCAAATATTAGTCCTTCTCAAACGGTGACATGTACATTAACAAAAGTTAAAATCTGAATAAAGACTGAATTTGAGATTAAAGAATGAAGGGCAACCCAATTTCATGGTTGTGATGTTGTTCACCTTCGAACTCCTCTTGGTCCTGCTTAAACTCTGTTGTGGAATATTTGCAAACAATTACCAAAAAAAGGATGAAGCAGAACAGTTTGTCTTTCTCAAAAGTTGGATCTTTATTCACTCGTGCACAGTAAATAACCACTGTCCCTAACAAAGGTTTCTGTCCCTACCCCAGAACAAATGACAACACACATGCTTTTAAAGGCAGTGACATAAACTGCCACGTACGACATCATCACAATCAAATCAGCTCAAAAAGAGATAAACCAACACGTCATGCATGTGCCGATTCGAGTCATCTTATTCAGAGGTCAATCGGAGATGTTTTCACACATAATCGAGTCCTGACGCACTGCCCGACCACATTTATCAGTAACTCATATTCTTATATTCACATTTATCATCTGCACACAGAAAAAACAAGACAGATATTAATTGCATGACATGTCATGGCCTGAAACGACATCGGAATGACATAACATGACCTATTTTCCCCATTACAACTCAGAGCGAAACATTTGAAGTTTTAAAATGTCACGTAGCCACTTTTCAAAATAAAAAACATGTAAAAGACAATCTGCTGCTTATTACAGTGAAATGTGACTATAAAGAGCAAAATAAAAACAAAGTGATTATCTACGTATGTTACCTGAGCATAATATGTTTCAGTTAAATAAATGTCTCTACAATGACTTTGATCGCATGTGTTTTGTATACTTTGGATATGTTTACGTTGTCCAGACAAAGATGACGAAGCAAACGGTAACCCGCTCCTGGCTCTGCTGTTGCTCCTTGGGATTCCGGCCGGGGTCTGCTGCTGCTGCCGCAAGAAGATATTCAAGAAAAAAGCCACCACCGCCCAAACGCAACAGGTCACACATATCTTATAGTTTCTTTTCTCTCTGAATGTTTCATCCAACTTGTCCAGCCTAGGTTTGAAAGCATTAAAGGACACATATTTAGCATTATTAAATATATGGTCTGTCTGGCCTTTAAACCTACCTTACTTTGGCATCTCATGTTTTTAACACAAAAGTTCATAATTGTGAGGCGTTTCCCACATCTGGAATTGAGTCAGAGCTCCATCGACTGGCTGCAGAGGGGATTACATAGGAGAGATAAACAAAACTAGCTTTCTCCAGAAAAGTGCAGAAGATCTTGGAACTCTAACTTTGATGTCACAAAACTGTAAAATTCAGAAAGCGAGGCAAAGAAGGACATGACTTCCTAAACTAGCTTCATCAAACACATTTGAATGATGGTAAATAGAACTTCAGGATTGTTTTAGATGAGGAAACAATGTTATCACATGGTTAAATGCTCACTTTGATAATATGTGCCCTTTAATCAAACAGCCGTGATCTAAACCAGCACTAAACTTTAGGTTTGTGTTTAGGCCTTTCCAGGTATTATAGTGTCTCCCTCTGGACCGTCTGGACCCAGCCCTCCGTACAACCAGCCTGGAGGAGTAAGAAATGCTTTTTATTTAGACGTTTACACATCTCCATGCCTGTTATTCTGATGACGTTTTTGTTTTAACAGGGATATTACCCAACACAAGGCACCGATTTGGTGAGAATTTACTTGTTTTCTATTGTAAGATGTGATAGTAGGTATAACTTAAGATTGATATTTATTGTTATTGTACAAAATGCAACACATTTTTGAGTATCATTATAGGTACATCGATTATCAAAATAAAGTAGAAATCTCATGTTTCTTTCCAGCACTTTTTAAAATTTTAATCTTCAGTTTACTGTTGTTGTTTCCATCTCCATCCATTGTCTCTTTATCCACCACATATATGTTTGCACTAGTTTTGTCAAGATAATAACAATCTTGAATTTAAATACATATTAATAGTACATTTACTAGTTCTGATAGAGCTCAAGATAATTTTGAAATTGTTTATGTAATGTATTTAATATTGATACTTTTGACAAGTTGGTAGTCAAAGCAGCTTTAGTCGCAGAACAGCAGCGACACAAATGTAAAGTGTTGCATGTAAAATAGTGTTCTGCTTCTGTGTGTGTTTTCCACAGGGTCCTTCCGTCCACCCTCCTCCTGCCGCCCCGGGACCAGGACAGTGGAACGGACCTCCTCCCTCTCCGGTCAGATTTACTTTGACTTTATTCTTAATTATTTAGTCCTGTTTTAGTGGTCTTGGTTTAGTCCAGGTTGGTTTTGACATGACCTGGTTTTGCATCAACTGGCCTAGTTTTGTTTGGACATACTTGTTCATACAGGTATTCACTCCTCCATTGACTCCACAGGGCTTTAACCCTGCCTACCCAGCTCCCAACCCGGCGTACCCGGCTCCAAACCCGGCGTACCCGGCTGCAAACCCAGTATACCCTCCTGCAAACCCGGTATACCCTCCTGCAAACCCGGTATACCCTCCTGCAAACCCGGGATACCCTCCTGCAGGAGCTCCTCAGTGGAACGGTCCACCTCCAGCCGCAGGACCCTACCCCTCTGCTCCAATGGTAAGACCCGGGCTTTACATTGGCTCAAAGGAATGTTGGGCATTTTCAGGGAATCACCTTTGACCTTTCGGGACAAAAATAGCTTCAGAACCACAGACTGGAGCAGGAACATTGTAAAGCTTAAATGTCGGTGATAAAGCAAATATCATTGCAATATGTGCAATAGGCTTAGCTTTATTTTCACTTGGTAAAACAAACAAAACATAATCCATTAAACAAGAGAATGTAATGGATTAGTACCAGAAACCTTCAAGGGGCTGAACCTGTAGCACAGACTTAACTTATAGGAAGGACTGGAGTGGACGTGTCTCCACTGATGTTGACAGGCGACAGTCCCTCCAATATTTAAGTCAGCCGCAGACCTCAGATGTTCAGACAGAAAGATTCTGTCTAGCAACCCAAATTTTCCCTTTTTTATTTTCTTCCAGTATGTGCCATTGATGAAGGCTGTAGGCCTACACTTTCATTTTGGAGCAGGTGCTTGTGAAACAGTGCTCCACAAGCCAACACGCGGCCCTCAGACCAGTGTTCTTGACCCTCAGGCTTCCTGGTGACTTTTTTATTTTTGAAGTTTAAACCTCTACCATTAAAATCTCAATTTCTAACTTTTTGGTTTGGTAGCACTTTAAATCTTCAGATAAAATATATATATTTTAAATATTCTACGAATACTGCAACATTCATTTGTTATTAAAAAAGGGCAAAGAAAACTGAGTCTACGTACACAGACTGTATAATCACTATAAAGCAGGGCTGGATTTGCGTATAGTTTACCCACTACAGATCACTAATACATAACTGACCAGCACTTTACTTTATTTACTTACATTCTTAACTTCGCTCGGTTTTGCTGCCTCGAGGTTTCTCCTTTTTCTGGTCTCATTTTAGGAGCAGACTCTAATAAAACAGAGCTTAGGTGCGCTTGGAGAAATGACAACACAGCCTCGTTCTACTGGTGACAAGTTTCAAAATGCTGTTTTATGTGAGAACGATTAGCTTCAGCCACATAAATAAATACATAACACTTGATGAGCCGATAGTCATCAAGTCTTTTTAAGGTAAAACATATGTTCAGCCATCCTAAAAAAAAGTTTGCTGCCTGGAGCCTCTGTCCCTGATAAAATAGTACATCAAGATATCACCAAATTACAGGAAAGATTTGCGCAAAACTTTGTGAATGATAAAGTGAAGTTAATGTGACATATTTAAGCACTTAACATTCAGTTCAGTGTTTCGGGAGCAGCCCCACATATTGAGCTTAAACTTTCCTGAACATTTCTAGTATAACACTGATAATATTGTGACCTTTATAATCACTTTTTTTACATGGCTGCATGTTTTAGGGTTATGCTCCAGCTCCGGTGATGTACAGTGAAGCTCCTCCAAAAGAAGACATTAAAATGGAAAATATGGCCCCGGCTCCCACTGATCCTCTGCTGGCTCATCCTCCTCAGGTCTGAACATAAAACCATTATTCATTCATCTATTTTTGTTTTAAATGATGTGTCTGCAAGAGTGTGATGGTTCTAATCTTATCTTATTTCAAGTGTAATATATTACTACCATGCTATGCCTACCCTCCAACTGTGAACACTAACGTCTAATGGGAAATGAGGTAAAAGAAAGTGAGCGCCAGCGTAGCTTAATACATAGCAGTGCTTTGTTTGTGTTTGAACTACATTAGTCAAAAATCTATGTAAATATAGTTTTATGTTTGAATTTATGGTCCTAATTCAACCCTATTTAGTCGTAGTTTACCCTCTGTTGTGTTTTGAATTTGATTTTAACTCTATATTTGAGAAAACATTAACAAGTACTTGATTTGATTCACATTTCTGACACGTTTGTACTAAAGGACTTGAGATTTAGGTTAATTAAACATAAGATACTACATATAAGGTAATGCAATGATAATTATATGGTATTTATTATGGCTGCAACTAATGATTTTTACATTTAGACTTTCTTAAAACATTTTAACCAGAATAAGATGAAATATTCAGATTGAAGACTTCTATTTAAACAATATAAAACAAGTGTGTTATATTTCTTTGTGTTTAATATTTTTTTTATTATGGTTTGCCTTTTTGATTTAGTAATGCCGATGTCTTTGTTCAAAATCGTTTTAAAGTCTGTATCATCCAGATAACGATTAACATCTGTATAATATTATTCTGATTACTCTTCGCAGCCAGAATATTTATCAAATAATAAATCTAGCCTCAGTCTACATGGAGCATCAGATACTGCTTTAGCCACGTCTGCCCTGAGACATTCTGTGCCCACAACCGCCAACAAATTACGATAAAAACTGATCATTATCTGATTTTTGGATTTATCAGATTATTCAAATGTTATTAAGCAGTCGCTATATATATATATATCGTTATATTAAAATTAATTCTACTTCCAAATACAACAGTTGCTCTAAAATCCATTGATAGACGGACACGTGTTTTTGATGACCAGATTTAGTTTGTGCTGTAAATACACACTAAAAATCAATATTGGGTCATCAGATTTTTACTGTTCAATGTGGCACCTTTAGAACATGTAAACGACTGTATTCTCACTTGTCTTTCTGTTTCTCTTTCGTTTCAGACCTCTCCCTCCGCCGCCTCGGCTCCTCCAGTCGCTCCGTCCACCACAGACACGCTGCATTCGGCCGACGGCGCCGCCACCTTCGATATCGGCAAAAACACCAACAACTTTCTCTAAATCCTCTTATGTTTTTCTGTTCCCGATTGGCGTACGGTAGGTGTGGGCAATAGTGACACAAATGAATATCAGAAAAACATGAATGGACTGGAAAAATAACCACTAAAGTTCCAATATATTGCTTTAAAGATGTGTATTTAGCTCTTTTGCAGCCTTTTTTATTTGTTTTTATTCTAGACTATATAACTGATATTGTTATTTTGTGTTTCTCCAGAGGAATTATTGCAATATGATTATTTTTTTTAGATATATCTCACAGCACTTGTGTACAGGCCTTAATGGAGTTGATTGGAATTCAAACCCATTTTGTTCATTTTGTTTGATTTTATTTTGTTTTTATATTTGGAAAGTGGTTATGGAACTCAATTGTCTGTTTTTGTTGACATTTATTGTATTATTATTGAAAACGGGAAAATACAACAAAATTAAATGTGTTTTTCAAGAAAAGATTTTTATTGTATTGAGTTACAACAAATTACAACAAGTTACAAGAAATCTCTCTATATCAAAACTAAATTGATCTGGACATTTTAAGGCCTTGAAATTACAAAACAAAATGTACCTAAATTTTGTGTAAAAAATACAGAAAAATATCTAAAAAGAGAGCAATGTTAAGTTAAAATAATGTTAAAATTTTGTCATTAGGTCATTGTTAAAACTGTTTCGAAGTGGGATGATCCAAGGACTAAACCCGACACATTTCTAAATTATTACCAGGATTGTTGCTGAATTGAATTTGAATCTACAACGCACCAAACGCTTCATAGTATTTTTATATTTTTTAAACCTGTATATCATAGCTTTATTTACATGACACCACAATGTTTCAGCACATTTACAGACTGTTACATCGAGTTTAGTTAAGAAACACGGGTAAATCAGTTTTTTTTTATTTTAAGAAAGACAAAGTCAAGTTAATTTCATGTTTTTGTTTTGTATTGTTGTTGTATCAAATATGACTTTATGTTGGGGCCACCATATAGAAGGACATTTGTCAATAGCAAATTTTATGGACCTTTGTCTTTGTCAAAGTCATGTAAAAATGGTGGACTATTGTACTTTTTATTGAACACTTACAACTATCATCTCTTATCTTGTATGTCCATTGATTTAATGAATGTATAATGGCTTTATAGAACAAACCTGATACTGAGACATTGAATTTAACACATTTTAGAGTCAGAACAATTAGGAATGAACACTAACTTAATTAATTTGTGTCTAAAATCTGCTTTGTTTAACGGTAAAGCTAAGAATGAGCTGTGACGGCACAATCCTGATCTTTATCATCACTATTTACATTGTACTTGTGCTGGTTTAGGATTGGACAGTCTTTTGTGGCCCTAATATGCAGTGGCAACAAAAAGGTGCACTGTGTAACTTCTCTGATCTGCCCCCTGCTTGTAATTGAACAATCAATAATTAAATATTCTGGAATTATCTTATTATGTATTCACCTCATTATTCGAAAAAAGAAAAAAAAATTAAGAATTGACTTGTAACTGCAAAGACATGATTATATTTTCATGCTATAATACAAAGTTGATTAATTGCTTTTACTGACCAGTGGCAAAGGTAATAAATCAATGGTTTGCAGATTTAAAGTAATGTTAATAGCCAATATCTAATCAAACTTAGAGTTATCCAGTGTCCAAAACCAACCAGTAATGCTATACATACAGTCAGCACCCGAGGGAACGTCCACCATTAAAAACATAATTCTGTTCTGTTTAGAGTTTATTTCTAACGCAAACTTACAACTTTAAAAGCCCCAAAGAGCTGTACAGACAAGTACAATAAAATACATAGCGACACAAAATACAATCAATTAAAATACACAGAAATTTGATCAAAAATAATGACTCAGCTCAGTTCATGTCAAAACACAGACTTAAACTGCTCTAGTGTCTCAGCAGCTCTAACATGCAGAGGCAGGTTCTGGGGGGTTAGGGTGAGAGAAAGCTCGGCCCCCTCTGCTTTTCAGCTTTGACCTGGGCACATCCTGGAGGAACTGGGAGGAGAACCGCACGGTACGGACAGGAACATGGTGGGACAATGACTCCCGCAAATAACAGGGGGCTAGAAAAACCATGAGCAATTAAAATTTAAAATCTGTTTCCCGGGATAACTGGTGCCGGGACTGGAGTAACGTGTCACCCACTGTTCAACAACTGCAAGAGCAAACGCAGACTTTAGTTTAAATATTGTGCCGCACACAGACAGGAAGACACAGAGAAGAACAATGTGGTAGAATAGCCCAAAATTGTATGGTTATTCAAGAATACTAACAGTAGCTTTGGGCTAAATGCTAGCGCTGCTTGAGTATTTTAACTTCAACAGAACAATCGGTTTCCTTCTCTGAGTTATTGCCACGTCAACAACCTCCATTAACACTCAGTTGTGACTCGACTTTCATCATTTGTGCTTAAAATACACATCATTTACCAAAAAAAATGTCCTAAGGTAGGGAAAAAGTTGCATTTCCTCTTTAATCAACTTTCCGCGCCTCCCACTTTGACGCAGTAGAGAGATCTGTTCAATTACACAGGTTTTTATTTTCAGACCCTCCACCGGAAAAGGTACATAGTGCATCTTTAAGTACAGTATCCTTGTAGAACTTGACGGCGTCCAGTACCAATGTGTTCAAGTGTCTAGTTGTATTCATTATTTGTCTAACTCCAGTCAATTTTAAGATAAATATTTAATTACTAACCATTTGTCTGCAAGTTTATGCGCTGAACTACAAGTACCCACTTTTCTCTGAAGAAATGACACAGATAGATTTGGTTCTCATCATTTTTAACATGTTGTCTTTGTCATAAATTAATGAGTTTGTGCCTTTGAGTGTCATTTTTGTGTTAGAATCTGGTATATGATGTCACTAACAATCTTCAATGTTTTAAAAAGATTGTATGTTATTGTTTTATTGGAAGTGCTATTTTCTGAAGGCATCAATCAGTGATCCTGAACAATGTTATGTTACGTTAGTTAGACACCAAAACGACTCGATGTTTGTGAATGTAAAAGTAAAAGACTACGTAAAAATGCTGGTACAGTGAGGAAAATAAATATTTAGTTCTCCCACTAAGAAATTATGGAGGAATCTGACATTTTCATTGTAGCTGCATTTCCACTGTGAGGGAAATCTAATCTGTATGTTATTGCTGCAAATGAGTATTTGAACACCTTAGAAAATCTGTGTAAATCTTTGGTACTTTTTTATTGGCCTTTGTTTACAATTACAGAGGTCAAACGTTTCCTGTAGTTCTTGACCTTTGCACACACTGCAGCAGGGATTTTTGCCCACTCCTCCACACAGATCCTCTCTAGATCTGTCGGGTTTCAGGGCTGTCGCTGAGAAACATGGAGTTTCAGCTTCAAAGATTTTCTATTAGATTTAGGTCTGGAGACTGGCTAGGCCACTGCAGAACCTTGATATGCTTCTTACGGAGCCACTCCTTGGTTCTCCTGGCTGTGTGCTTTGGGTCATTCTCATGTTGAAAGACCCAGCCACGACCCATCTTAAATGCTCTGACTGAGGGAAGGAGGTTGTTGTCCAAAATATCCATGGCTCTATTCATTCTCCTTAATACAGTGCGGTCGTCCTGTCCCCTGTGCAGTAAAGCGACCCAAAAGCATGATGTTTCCACCCCCATGCTTCACTGTAGAGATGGTGTTCTTGTGATGGTACTCATCCTTCTTCTTCCTCCAAACACGGCGAGTGGAGTTTATACCAAAAAGTTCTAGTTTTGGTTTCATCTGACCACATGACTGAATCATACAGATGGTCATTGGCAAACTCCAGATGGGCCTGGACATGTGCTGACTAAAGCAGAAGAACCTTCCATGTGATGCATGATTTTAAACCATGACGGCACAGTGTATTACCGATAGTAACCTTTGAAACTGTGGTCCCAGCTCCCTTCAGGTCATTGACCAGCTCCTTCCATGTAGTTCTGGGCTGGTTCCTCTCCTTTCTTATCATCATTGAGACCCCACAGGGTGAGATCTTGCATGGAGCCCCCCTGAGGGAGATTGACAGTCATCTTTAGCCTCTTCCATTTACTAACAATTGCTCCAACAGTTGATCATTTGTCACCAAGCGGCTTGCTAATTGCCATAGCAGTTTCCAGCCTTGTGGGGGTCTACAGTTTTGTCTCTGGTGTCTTTTGACAGCTCTTTGGACTCTTTGCCCATGGTAGTAGTTGGAGTCTGAATAACTGTGGGTGGGACATGTGTCTTTATGCAGCTAACGAGCTCGGGTGCTACTAATTTAGATAATAAGTGGAGAGGAGGTGGACTTTTTAAAGGCATACTGACAGGTCTTTGGTATTTCTGTTCAAATAAAGTGGAAATGCACCTGTGATGAAAAATTCAAACCATTATTTCTAAGTGGGAGAACTTGCAAAATCGCAGGCTGTTCAAATATTTTTTTTGACCTCACTGTATTTTAGGAACAGGCATAAGCTCCTACCTCTCATTTTGTACTCGTGGGGAAAACTGTGAAAACAAAATGGTGCCGTTACACTCCTGTCATGATTGTGGATGCGTTTACACTGGGACAACAACAAAATCATGAGAATGGATTTTATTTTTCAGAAAAGCCAAAGTTTCATTGCATTTGCCATTGGTTTGGATTAGTTTGATCTTACACAGTGTTTTGTAACTTATTCTGTTTCTTGGTCTAATCAGATTACTTTAGTCTGAATACTTGTGCCGCTCGAAGCCAAAATTTCATGATCAAGTATCGTTAGGTATTTGTTTGATTTGAGGTAATACTGAGAAGAAGAAAAACAAGTAACGACTGGAATACAATCGCTTGAAATGAGTATTCTCTTCTCAACACGTATTTCCCAGTACTTATATTCAGTTACTGCTCTTAGATACAGTAGATACACTTTACTCTGTTCATTGAGGAGTACTTAATGAGTTCTCCTTGTTTTAGGTTGACCCAAAATGTCCTGCTGGTGCCATCAGTCTGTAGACGTCTCCTGACCTTCTACAGTGCAGTAAATGACAGACTTTTCAGACCAGTGTGAACGCATCCTCGTGTTCTCACCCGCAAACAGCCTTTCTGTAGACAACTGCCTCAGACCAGATTCTTTTTTGATTCTCTGACCTTTTTTAGTCTTTTACAATTCTAGTAAACACGAGCATGTACTGTACAACTTCTGAGTGGTGTCTTTCATTCCTTTTATATGTTTTATATGTTGTTTATGCAGATTCAGTTCACACAGGTTCACACATCTTTGAGCCAGTTCCAGGCCGATCTAAACTGAAGCGTGTTGTGAAGTCTGTCGTTAAAATGGGAGGTTTTATTGGGAAAAAATATGAACGAAATTATAAAAAAAAATGTATTTCAAAAATGTACAAATGGATTATTAAAAAAACAGGAACTTTTTCTGACATTTTCATTATCGATCTTTAAGCACGAGAATCTTTACTACTCAGTATATCAGTATCGATATAACGATATTTGGTATTGATCCGCACATCACTACTTATAGTTACCCTCAACAGTATCAGTCCATACATTGTACATTTGAAATACCCACTTTTAACACATTTCAGAGTCTTCATTCAGTTCAGAAATGTGGAAATACAAGAGTTTGAAAGTGAAGTTACAAACCACTTTTATTTAATTACCTTTAACCACAACAAACACGCAGTCATTCCTTGAAAATGCAGTATATAATTTGTGTGGGCCTCCAGTCACACAATGGCATTCATAGAGAACATGTGTGGACTTGAATAACCTTCTCTTCGTGCAATTCAGTAAATATCAGGAATCAAAGTCATGCGAGGTCAATCTTCAGACGGATTTCTGAATATGGTTTTTCAGTTTTACGTAGGCTTCCTTCCTCTTCCGCCCACGTGCATTAGTGAAGTGGTGACGGCAAAATGCCCACAGAGTAAAATCTATCATAACAATGCACATTTGAGACCAGGCCAAAAGGAAGAAGGCTGAACATGGGATTTTGAATTAAACATCTAGAACGAGGATTGTTTTTTTTAATAAAACAGCAATAAAAGTTAGATTTATTGCCCTGTATAAATTGTTTTTGATAAAAAAAAAATGCATCTTTTCTTCCATCACCATAAAACACGCAATTCCTCCAACTAAGTTTCCCACTCCTGGTCAAAATCCTTGCTCAGATCTGGAAGAAACCCAACTTCAATTTACCAAGAAATAAGGCACAGTTTTAAGAAAGCGTTTTATTTTTAAGTTAAAAACGACGTCCTCATGTGCATTTAGTTCCCTTTGTTTTTGCACCATTATTCTATAAATAAAAACTTAGAAACAAATGAGGATTACATTACACACACATCATTTGACATATTGCAAGATTTAATAAGTGCCGACGGCAAATGGACGGAAAGACAATAAAAGCAGAATACATTAAAATTGCATATAAAAAAGAACAGTCAAGATAAAGGTTCAAGTCAGGTGAGATTTAAGACTTAAGGCACAACAAACAGCATAGCTATTCTGGTGGAGGGTTATTACAATGCCTGGAATGTTCCACGTATCATAGCATTAAATCTATCTCCATGGAGACAAGCGGGTGACGGCATCTCTGTGGGATGGCGACCCCGCTCACTGCACGGCGACAGTTTCCAAGGTCATTTTTGAGCACTAATGACACCAAGAGTTGCAAGATGAATACTGTACATTTAATGCCAGACTGCGGAACATCCCAGGCAAAGCAACAGCATCTCCATGGATACGAGCAGGTGGCAGACCCCTGACCAGTTCAGCAAAGTTATTCCAGCATTTTAAAATCGATTTTGTTGCCATTTATCCAGCAAATGAATGACAGCAATAGTAACAATATTAGTAATATTTTCAAAGAGCAAAACACATGTACAAGTCCTGAGATGTTTAAAGAACACGGGATTGTGGGAAAACTGAGAGCGGGTTGGTTGTTGGCACATGTTCGATTTGAAGGAACAGAAAAACAACGACACTCGGTATGAACTGGTATTTTCACAATAGTAGTCGCTTGTATTGGGAATGATACTACAATTAAGTCCACTCTAAATTTGGTCCGATTTTGAAGGTTTTGATAGTGTGAATCGCCACTAAAGCAGAATTAAGCAGCGGTACACATGTCTAAATATGTACAATTAATCACAACTAAATGAATGAAAAACAGTGTTAATGTAATGGACAGTTGAATCTATAACATACAGTTGAATCTATAACATACAGTTGAATCTATAGCATACAGTTGAATCTATAGCATACAGTTGAATCTATAACATACAGTTGAAGCTATAGCATACAGTTGAATCTATAACATACAGTTGAAGCTATAGCATACAGTTGAATCTATAGCATACAGTTGAATCTATAACATACAGTTGAATCTATAGCATACAGTTGAATCTATAACATACAGTTGAAGCTATAGCATACAGTTGAATCTATAACATACAGTTGAATCTATAACATACAGTTGAATCTATAACATAAAGTTGAATCCCGGTTTTCTGATTCCACAAAATTGTTCTAATAAAGCACCTCTTTTATAAATATCAAATATAAGACTATCCCTTTAAAAGTCCAAACTCACACCCAGACAAATATTGCATTAGTACATTTTTTAACATATCTGTTTGGACGTAAAGTGTGAGAAAAAAGTTACTAAAGGCTGCACAAAACTACAATTTAAAGAATGAATTTAAAAATGACTTGGATGTGTCTGGGGTATGAATCATTTGGGCTTTTAGCTATTGGTCGTTTTGCAGATAATCTTCTCTTAGATCATGGCAGAAGCAGTATTCTTCTAGCAATTTGATGGTATTTATTTAAAACATATATTATTGCCAAGATCCGTTATCTGGCATCACAAATCTGCAATAAATCTAGGGCTGGCGTAGCATTTGGATTTGCAAAACATCAAAAACTGTTTTATCGACCCTCTAAACGTTTTGAAACAAAAACATTCTAAATTACGGAATGGAGGCACAAGTGGAGTGGAATATAAGGGAATTCAATGGAGAAACTGGGAATAACCTCAGACTATCACAATATGAAAAATCATGGTGGTTTTGGAAAATTAAAAACACTCAGACAAATGTGAGCGTTGGAGCCTGGTTTAAACACATTTATACTTGTATTTTATACTATCTGTTAATTTAACATGGAGATCTTGACAGGCTCTTATCATTTTTAATGAAGGCAAAATCCTGATTTTAAAGGCGTTATTGTACATACTTAAAGGAATCGCAATAGTTTTTCATTTTATTTCCAAATATTTACATACTTCACCACATATTTGACTGACTGACGCACAAATAGCTGGAAAATAGTAGTTTTCCTATAATTTGTTTGAGAAAAGTAAACTAATTGACCGTTTCAACTCAATCAACTGTTGCCTAATCTTATGTTTTAAAGACTGAAAATCATTAGGATTTACAGATTTGATATTGATTAGTTAATGTACCGTTATATTTTGGAATTTTTTAACATTCTGGCGATGCTTTAATTACTATTTAGGGTCATTCACACTTCAATAAAATTGTCAGCAAACTTGGACCAGACCTCGATCACACTGGGACTAGAACAAGTCAAAATCAGGACTATTAGAGTCTGATATATAATGTGTGAATGCAGCCCTATTTGGCCTGCCTCCAGCTAAATGAAACAAGTGATTGTCGTTTTATCATTTGAAAACCAACAATTACTCGTCCGTTTTCCTCCACCTCTCCATTTCTCGCAACCTCCTTTCCAAAACCCTCACCTGCTCCTCTAAATCTCCAGTTTTATCTGTAGCGCCGGACCAGCCTGCGGAGCCCACGCCCAACAGGACGCAAACCAGCACCAGCACGCTCAGCCGGACGGCCATCGTCTCCGTCCCCACGCCGTAGTCCCTCAAAATGAGCACAAAGAAGAACAAGGCCACGCCGATTTTGAGGAGCCAGAGCGCGCGTCTGAGCGTGGAGGCGACGAGCTGGAACGTGAGCGAGATGATCCAGTACGTGAGGAGCGCCACCAGGATCCACTGCGCCACGAAAATCACTCCAGACGGCGTCACGCGAGCGGGTACGGTCACTGCAAAGGGACAAAAGACAAAATAGAATGACTTATAACCAGGATTTGATATTAACCACCTCGTTTACCACTTTTGTCAGTTATTTTCAAAAGTAATCAGTCAAATTATTATTATTATTTTTAAAGTCTATACGACAAGTTGGACTACACATTTCACTAAAACGTAGTGAACACAATTATCATTCAGATTTGACAAACTTTTTGCCCGTTTGTCCCGAGTTTGTCCATTTTCGTAAAGTTTATCATTTTACTTCCTGGTTGGACATGAGCAGCAAATAAGACATAGGTAGAGGTCATTCCACAACAGTTACCTAGCAACCAGACTGTAAACAAGAGCCGTATATATATTTCACAACAGTTATGATTTGACAAACAGTAATACCACGTTATATTATAGCAGCTTTATTTTGTTGAATGATCATTTAAACTGTCGGGAAAGTGTGTGAGGTAAGTGTAAATTGTCTCAGTGTTTTCAATGTCACGTCGCATATTGATGACATCACAAGTGGATTCCGTTTTAGAATTCAACTCCTTTTTTTCAAACTACCTTCACAAACGGCAAATTAACTGTAAAGTAAAACCATGATAAATATTGACCGCAGGTGCTATCCCACCAAACTAAGTAATAGTTAGCAAATCAGGAGAACCATCATAAGGATTTAGGAACAATTTACTATGTATTATTTTTACTTTAAATTCACTATAATCTGTGACGTCCTGCGTAAAGGTCGTCAAAACAATTCTTTATCGTTGTTGAAATCGTTATCAAAAATTCATGTGGAATACTTTTTCAACATGTAGTTAAATACATCCCTGCAGCACATTTTCATACGTGATACTTTTACTTCAGAAACAAAATGCAGTACTTCTTCAATCACTGGGTAGTAACCAAAATGACCAGCATCAGTGTTGGAGTCAAGCGCTGGTCCTAATGTGATCAAAGTGTGTGTTTTTGTTGGATTCATGGATGGAAGTGTCACGTTTCAGGGAATAAAACTATCGGGCTTAACCCTTTTGATACTTAATAAAATTAAACTGAATAATACAACGTAGTTTAACATGTTCTAACAAGTTGGATAATGAAACCGTTTGCAAAAGCCAGACAAGCTTTCATACTGGGTGGTTCTGAAAATGTCCACGATATGACATGATGCTCTCGAGTAAAATGTAGGAACATTTACTTAAAATTACCATTGATTCCAGCCGTTTCAAACAAGTGTGAAATATACTGAAGGATCACGTTGAGTCCGCCGGCCACATTTTCTGCAACGACTTTAAAAACCTTTGAGAAAGCCTGAAAAAGACAAGCGGTTTACAAATGACACCATTATTTTGCATAACCTCCTACTCTGTATCCAAAGGTTTCAGAATGATTCAGAATGGTGAAAAATGAGGACAATTTGAAACACCTTATGCCATCTTTTGACTGGTAAAACGATGCATGGGTTTTAGCTTCCTGTTGGGCTGGGCAATACGGTGATAGTACATTTAAACGTGATCTCATTCCCTTGACTATCTGCCATTTTGGTCAAATTGACACATCACGATTCAGTAATTTAGTTTAAAATGTGCAAAATGTGTGATTAAAAGTTTGGATTGAGGTTCAAATGTTGCGCAAAACATAAATGGGCCATTAAAATAACCCGAAAAGAGCAGAAATATTGCCATACCCTTCTGCTTTCTACTACATAGTCTAATTTGCATATTTCCAAAACAACAATTGTGATCTGATTCATCTTTAGATGTATCTCCCACCTCTACTTGTATCTAGACTACGGGTGTGTGATTTATAAAAATCTGAATTGGCCTCAAGAAAATTGTGGAATAAATGTTTTGGCATATTGCCCAGGTCTTAATCAGTTTTAAATCGTTATGGAACAACTTTCTCATCATTCTGAACCCCACTGGAAACAGGAAGCTGAACCCAATGAATATGAGCAACAGGGGTTGTTATGTTTGTTTTTTAAGTAGTTAAAAAAACAGGAAGTTAAGATTCTCCAGTGGATTTGCATAGCGTTGACTCTGTAAATGTACATTTACATAACACTTTGTCATTTTGTAACCCTTATAATAAAAAACAGCCCTATAATAATAATAATCAGGTAAGTTTACAATTATAAATGGGCAGAAGTAATACAAATGTGATTTCCAGTGAGTTTACAACCTCTTCCACGTGGATACACCCATGTGCGTTTACCTTTTGAACCGAGAGCAGCGTCTGTTCCCCGGCCAGCCTGCCCAGGTAAGCCCTCCCCTCGCCGGCCAGGTCCCCCAGAGCGGCCCGCAGGTCCTGGATCATGGAGCCGGAGCCAGAGGAGGAGGAAGAGGTGTGGGACTCCGCTGAAACGCAAAGCATCGTGGAGCAAAGTCCCGCCAGCACCAAGAGCCAGCGGCCAGAGGATGGTCTGCGCCTGTCAGAGATCCACATGGCGAGATTATGCGTCAAAACAAGAGTGAATAAAGTGAAACTGAACGCGGAGGTAAAGAGTGAGGAAAGGGGGGAGGTGCGCGACTAAGTTTTTCCAACAGGATGTGGAAAAACTTATGAATGAGATGTAAGACTTCTGCCATCTAGTGGACTAAAAAGGGAAGTGGATCTGAGGGGAAAAAAACAATTAAAGATATATTTTTTAACGATATTTTTTCTGACTAAATTGCAAAGGTGGGTTTCCGCATTTACACAAGTGACTTAAAATAATAAATTGTACTTGGTTCCTCGTCCACTATAATTCGCACGTTGTGTTTTGTTTTCAGAAATAAATAAATACACACACACATGAGCAAATAAACACATATACTATTTTATCTATATTACCTGTAGAGGGCGCTCCAGCCTTAGCATGATAGCGTGCTTTATGACATCTCATGTGCTCTGAAGATAAAGGTGGTAGTACGCGTCCGCCAGAATACATCCATGAGTAATAGTACCAAAGAACTGCAGTCTAAAGTCGAACTCCAGTAGGTGGCGGTAATGCGACACTTGGATACCAATCGCCATAAAACACCAACGAAGAAGAAGTAATAGTACACGCCCCCGGATGTGACGAATCTGTCGGAGGGACGTTCCCCGGTCTCGATGCGAGCCTTTGTGCGCGTAGCCTGCTCTCGCCCGTGTTTACTGTCGCAAAGAGCACATTTAGCGCACTGTAGCTTAAATGTTCGCTTTTATCCGACTTCTTTGCACGCTTTGGCATTAATCTGAACGCAGCACGAGCAACAATAGCGTCATGTCGAGCCGCTTGGCCTTCCAAACGCAGCTGGCGTCCATCATGGAGGTGCTGGCGAACGCCGCCGTGGCCGAGATCTGCAAACTGGTGGACGACGACTACGCCGTGGTGAGTCTGCAAATGTCCCAGTGCCAGAAGGAGAACAAAGCGCTGAAGAGGAAAGTACACCTGCTGGAGCTGAAGATGGCCCGCGGGACGGCGGAGAGGCGGCTGCGGGAGAGCGCCTTCAACAGCGGCCGCCTCCGGGTGCAGGTCAGCGGCGACAACAGGCTCCGGGAGATATCGCCCTCATGTGCAGGTAAAAGGAAGACAAACGGGCACTAAAACGCGCTCTGGCATCACAAAGTACAGGGTTACTGAAGGGAGACAACAACGAGTGAAAGAGTCAGCTGGAATATATTCTCTAGACTGAATTTAATGTCTTTACAAAAAATAAAAATGCCAAAGAAAAGATGATTTTCATGGTATAAATGTCAGTTTGTTTGACAAGATGCTAAGATAGTATTTTCTAGCCTCATAATTATATTTGAGCGTCACAATTTGATTAGAAGTAAAGATTGTAATATATCCTTTAGATAAAATGAAAAACTATTGTGGGGTCAACATTTGTAGCTACATCTAAAATGAGTTATTTCTTATTGTTCGGTTCACACGTGTGCAGGTTTATATAAGGAAAATAATGCAAAATAAAAAAATGCAGAATTCTGAAATAATAAGGCTCCTTGACTCGTACGAGATTGGGTAACACGCAAACGCGTGTTACCCAATCTCTTACTTGTGGTGATCAGTTTCCCTAATTCAAAATTGCACTGCCAGTTTATGGCACTGGATCCAGTCCCCAAAATACACTGACACAGCACCCTATATATATATATATATAGAGCGATATCTATCTACATGTGTAATATATATTAACCTGTGCAGGTCTTGTTCAAGTCCTGTATCCAACTGCACTTTTAAACTAATGACTGCATAGTAAATGGCTTAATAAATAGGTGAAAATGTGCTACTTGATGATGTCATCTTTATCGAATGAGAATGTAACAATAAATGTCAAGACTCACTTTATAATATATAATGATTTTTTGGAAATGTCCGCTGTTTTAAAATACACCATTATTAAACTTTATTATCAACTTCATTCTCACTTCATACATACATCTATTTTTAATCCTATTTTTTTGTCCCTAACCTCACAATTTAAACGGAATTCACATTTCTCTGACTGTTCTTATGCAACTTACTCTCGGAAAGTTGTGTATATAAACGGTTTACCCTACACCACATTAAAGCAGCATCACTTTCCCCCCTAATATTACAATAACAAGAACATTTTATTGTGTTTGTATGTATGAGCTCGTGGAAATAATTGACAAAATATATATTCTTTCTAGATGGCACATTCGAGCAGCAGACGGCGTCTCTTTGGCCGCACCGAGCGCTCCCAGCCTGTGCCACAGGAGAGTCCCAACACCCGCAGAGCAAAGTGAGTGCAGATCCAGGCAAACTGTTACATCGACAAGCTTCGGAGTTAAATTCTTTTCATTGTTTTAAAAATGGAACTGTGTTAATTGCTGTTTGTTTGTCTCAGTCTCCAGATGTGCAGTTTGTGGAGCCGGAGCCGGTGATGGTGAAGGAGGAAACCAAGTCGGAAACAAAAGAGGAGGATGTGGTCCATCTAATTGAAGACAATGGTGAGTTTAAATACAGTGTTCATTACGACACACAATTAAAACACACTTTCTTTCATAACGGTTTACATTTACATGCAATCAACGCAAAAGGGCTCTCTGTTAAAGACGGTGTACCTGATTCTCACAACGCCAAAGACAATAATATACCCTTTGGGAGAAAACACAACATTTACTAGACAAAGTAGGGCGGCCCAGCTTTAGGCTTAGTCTTCAGTGTATGACACTAACGTTACTGTCGTTTCCGCTCAGATTCTAACTCGTATCTTTTGTTGCAGACGTCATGGAGCACATGGATCACATGGAGCAAGCGCCTCCTGCAGCAGAAGGACCCAAACTCGAACAAATCCAGACCTGCCCCAAGACCAGGACCCAGACCCCACCGGGACCCCTTCGACGAAAGAGCGCCACCAACAGGAGAGTGGAGGTCAGTGACTCCTCTCCTCAAACTCACAATAACAGTGACTTACCGTTCGACTTAATGTACAACAACAAAAGCCCTATGGCGCTGGTTGAAGATCTTTTAAACAAGGCGACGGTCATCGATGCAGAGAAGCCCACGTGTTCTTACTCGATGTCCTCCAGCGATTTCTCGTCGACGTCTTCAAATCTGAACGAACCCTCTCCCTACATCCTCGAGTATCCAATAGCTGCAAATTTCCCGGAAAGCGGCAAACCGTGGACTCAGCCGCCGCCCAAGCAGAGACTATTTGTGTGCAGTTTTTGCGGCAAGACATTCAATCGTCCGAAGAAAGTCGAAATCCACCAGCGGATTCACACGGGAGAGAAGCCGTTCGAGTGCGTGACGTGTGGGAAGAGTTTTTCCGAGGCGGGGAACCTGAAGAAACACCAGAGGGTCCACACGGGCGAGAAGCCGTACAACTGCGACCTCTGCGGCGCCTCGTTCGCCTGGATCCGGAACGTCAAGAACCACAAGATCAAGTGCCACCCCGAGGCCTGCAACGACGACGAGAATGAGACTTAATCCATGTGTCCCATATTTGAATATCCGAACTGTTAAAGGACACGAGGGCTCAATTCTAGCTACAAAACAAATAGTCTTTTTTTATACACAATGTTTTATGTAAATCAACACTTTGTTTTTTCTCTGATTTTTTTTTTTTATTAATACGACCAATGAAAGGCATTTTTCTTTTGCCTTTTAATGAGTGTTTGTTGAGATCATTCACACCAGGAGAAACTCGCACAGAAAGCCCCGGGAGTCGAACCTTGGACCCTTCTTGCTGTGGCTATTGTCAGTTTATTTTACTCTGAGCAACAAAATATTGAAAAGATCGTCATCTGGAGATTGTTTTTGAAATCAAGATGTTTCTACTTCCAACTGGGAGTCATTTGCAATCTGTTGGTACTGTGACGCGAGGCATTATAATAAACACCATCCGGATAGCTCAGTATCACTACTTCCTGTCCAAGTTTATCTCTATGGTTATTCATAAACTTAGTAAATACTTAAAACATCACACAATGAGCTGCAGGTGGATGTGTCGACAGGTTTAAGACTTTACAAAGGTGAATTCTTTCCCAATGGAGTTTGTGCTAATTTAGAGGCTTGATAAATATTAAAACTACATAAATTAAATTAATACACTAAAGTCATCTAAATACAATCAGGCAATCTTTCTTATAGGATTGCAACGACTACACATACTCTAAAACACATGCGAAACGAGAGTGGCATTATTACTGTAGGTCACAATTTCAAAAGAGAAACTATTATATATATTTGTTTCAATCGTACTTTATTTGTAAATTGAATCCATAGAAACCTTCTGTCATAAGGTCAGTTATTTAAAAAGTCTGACTAGAAATAAGCGTTTGACAAGTGGACTACTAAAATAATTGTTTAGTCATTTATTATGCATTTCATTTGGTGATTTAATGTCTTTGATAAAAGTGTAGGTGTTAAACCTGCGACGAGCTGGGCCCTGTCCAGCCCCTGTCCAGGGGTGCCCCGCCTAAGGCCCAGAGTCACTGGGACAAGCTCCGTGACCTCGAACGGGAACAAGCGGTAGAAAATGAATGAACAAAAGTTTGCGTTAGCTGTGAGTGTTCAGTGCAGTATAAAGTCTAGAGTCGCGGGTCAGTACCATCAGATTGAAAGTGTCTTCTGGAGTCAAAACCTCTTGATTCTTGATCAGAAAAACTGTCCTAATGACGACACGTAAATCCTTCTACCTTGAACTCTTCCTGGACCAATGAAGGATTAAACTACTGACTTGGTAATTCTCTCGCAAATGGCTTTTTTATCCTTTTATTTTTTATGGTTCAATGATTTTTACTCGTGTGAAACATGATAAAATGAACACTGTAAATAACTGTTGGAGACCAACTGAAAATAGGTTTATGCTGCAGAATATATTTAGACTGACGTGAGGGACCAGCTGTTTGAGGGCCACAGTTTGTCAGGATAAATGTAAAACAATGCTTTGTTTAAGATGCTCTGTATCAATGAAGATTTACAGGAAATCCTATTGCAGCGAAAATATTAATGCTTTATTACATTTGTTTGTTTAATGAGAAGATTAGTTGTAAAAGTTTTATTTTTAATGTTTTAACTGTTTAAAATTGTTCTCTTTAAATAAAAGTGAATAAAGTATGGCATTCAGATGAGTTGTTTTTTGTTTTTTAGAACAATCCCAAAATCCAGTGAAAAGCCTCATGTGAAGGTAATTAGATAATAATTAGCTAAGATAATAATTGGGTAGTAAAATGATGGGCCTGAGCACTTCGAAAAGACAGTTATTATGGTTGCACACGAAATATAAATAAATTAAAATGGTTAATTTGTGAACTATTTTGAAAAGTTTTTTTGATCACATCTACATATTAATAACTGTAGAGTGTATTGGATTTGCACAAATGGTTTTAGATACAAAGAGTACGGCAAATTATGAAACTTTTTTTTTTTAAAGAATCCTCATTTGAATCATATTATGAAGTTGAAGTACCGTATTTTCCACACTAAGTCGCACTGTCAATGGTCTATTTTTGATCATTTTTCATATAAGACGCACCGGATTATAAGGCGCATTAAGCAAAACAAAATCACTTTGAGCTCTGTAAACACAACCAGAATTAATCCATATATAAAGCGCACTGGATTATAATGTGCAATATCGTTTTTTGAGAAAATTAAAGGCTTTTAAGTGAGCCATATGGTGCAGAGAATATGGTATGCAAAAAAAAAACACTGACAAAAAATATTTAATTAATATTTTTGGCCGCTTTCTTCCAGTTGGCTCATTACGGATTATATACTTATAGTACAATGTATGATGTACTGACCACCTTATGCTATAACTAATTAAAACTATGATTTTTCCATCTTCATTCTGACACATTGAGCCTACAATGAAAATTGCACGAATTTTCTTTGCATTCGTCCTTTTCCCTCGTGTAATTCGTGATTCTAATGGAACTTCAACATTTACTTTGCCTTTTTTGATCCTGATTTCATGTTTAATGGCACGATTTTACTATATATTTTATTTTCATGTCACGCAGCCTTGTTCCTGAGTCTTTAGTTTTGAAACGTAAAGTCCCGTGTATTTGTTTTGTGTGTTTTTCAGCCGAGCGAAGAGCCTGATCTGATGCTGGTGAAAATGGAAGAGCAAGAGGAAGCGAGGGACAAAGCAAACACGCCGAGCCTCAACATCCAAGAAGGTCCAAACACACTAAACTCTAGAAAAACTAAAGCATTTTTATCACGTTACTTATCACTTTCACAAACAGCTTCCTCTGGACTGCGCTAAAACCTGAACTAGTCCATCTCATAATCACTTTTACCATCATTATGTTTCTCTTTTCAGGTCTCGTCGAGTCCAGCACGGACGACTTCAAAGCTGGGCTCCCATTCGCTGAAGCGTCACAGATTTCAGCCAATCAGGTTCAAGAATCCAGCCAGGGTTTATCTGAGGTTAGCTTCGGTTCTGCGTCTCTGTGGACTAATGATCATTTTACTAATTTCTCCCAAGACCCGAGCCTCCCTGGTCCTTCTTCACAAATGGCAGCTTACAACACCAATGCAAATGTATTTTCCAATATCCAAGGCTCTGGTCCTATTCTAACTGGAGTGCTTCCGGCTGAGTTCCTAGACCCACACTTAGGTACTCCGGCTAGTTTCAAGGCGAAAAGGGCCAAAACTGAGCGTAAAAAGAATTGCGCTTGTGATTTCTGTGGTAAAGGTTTTAGTTCGCCGGCAAATTTAGAGTCCCACCTCAGGACGCACACGGGGGAGAAGCCGTTTGCCTGTAACATTTGTGGAAAGCTGTTCTCTCAGTTTTGGAACATGAAGATTCATAAGAACATTCACACGGGCGAGAGGCCGTACCAGTGCGCTTACTGCACCGAGAGGTTTTCAGACCCCAGTAACCTCAAGAAACATGAAAAAAGACATGCAAAGTAATAATGTGCAAAGTAATAATGTGCAGACGCATAACATTCAGTAAATGAATGGAATTATGCAAATTGCACTGCTCTTAAACAATGCTAGAACATTGTAACCTGAATGCCAGATTGATTTGTGCTGCAGTAAGTTTGAGTGAGTTCTAATATTTTTATTCGATTATAATTCTGGGATGGCTGTCGCTGAAGAATCTTTGCCTGATCCTGAAAAGATTTTAACTGGGCAAAGTGTCAGACCTCTTTCTTGTCCCCAGTGGTTCCATCTGCAGGTTTTTCAACTGCAAATTAGTCTGTAATTCTGTTCAAATAGACCTAAGTCCATCCGTTCCACAGTGTTTATTTTAGTGCTTCTTATTTGCTTTTCTTCTGATCATTTGATAAAAAATCATAAATAGTTTAAATAATTGAATGGGAAAATCAAGAATGATAGAATTTGTTTGACTAACACCAGTCCATGGTCTTTTCCGTGAGGCTGAGCAAAATAATGTCTGTTTGCCGTAACCCGCCGACTCACCGACCAGTCTTTCCTAAACCGCCACGCTGGTAAACTTATATTTCATTCCAAAGGACTGCTAACGCACTGCTTTTACATATTCAGTCCTCCACATGCGTTTGTATCCAAACAGAATGCGCTTAACAGACTTTATATTACCTTTTACTAGTTGGTTTACCTGTCAGCGCCACTAAATTGTCCATAGTACATGTCAAGCTCTATCACGGTGTCTTACGCAATGCATTCTGGGATTGAAACACGCCCAGCAGCGTCATTACAACAAACATGGCGGCGCCCGTGTCCCCAGCATGTTCCCCCCGCTTTTTCTGCCTTCAAAGTAAAACAAATAATAATTTGCCTACCGTCCGACCCATTTGAAAAATGTTTGCTCGGGTTACAGCAAACAGACAGTTTATTTGGGGCAGTGTATGTATGTGTGTATGTACAGTGAAAGTTAACTTTCACTGTACATACAATGTTATAGTTCATTGTGTTTTATGTTGCCTCCTGACGTCAACACAGCTTTGTTTCTTCAAGATTCAGCAACTGTGGAATGTTTTGTCGGATTATTTAGAATTTGTTTTTTTTACTACTTACTATAATTGTATTATAACACGTTTATGTCATGTTATAAGACTGGATTGTGTCACAATTTTGTAATATTTAAACTGCATTTTCATAATTAAAATTCTAAAATGAAAATGTTTGGTTTTGTGTGTTTTATTGTGATCAACTTTGCCAGTGTCTTGTTCAGGAAAGTAAGAAGTCAAAATTGTGACACAATTGCAGATCGTTTGTATTAACAATATCGGGCTTTTTCTGAATATACATTTGGCAAAAGTAACAAGGCCACAGCCGGGTCTATAACACTATTCAACATGGCTCTTGCTTGTGGATGGGACATTTTGGACAGCGGGGAAACGGATAAAGCAGAGGAGCAAACAGAACAGGGTCAGGTCACATCTCTGACACTACAGCGCGGGGTCAGTCCTTAATCAGTTTTGGTTTGTTGCAATTATTATTCTGTAAACTAATGTCACACAGGGATGTCGGCACCAACCTGAACCTATCAATCTAAGCACTTAAAATCACATAAAACTGATTTAATACTAATCTTTTGGATGAACAGTTAAAGGTTCACTATGTTAAAACTAATTTCATTTTTAAACACCAGTGGGCTGCATATTTTTGTGCACTTTTCTACATCACCATGAAGGGCCACGGTTCTAATTCCCTTTGAAGGGTATGACCAGGTTGTCACATAAGGTCAAATGTGTTTTGCCTCTGTACAGATATTGTAAAAGTAGCTTCCGGTATTTGGATGAAAATTAGTCCCATGTGCTCTCTTTGCACATATTTATAGGGTGTTTTATTCTCCGCAAAACAGGAAGTGCTGTTAGCATGCAAGTTGTTAGCTTTACCGTGGTTTTTGAAAGTTGTGAAAAGGTCTCAAAATGTGGTGAATAGTTAGAATTCCCAGAAAACATTAGGTAAACGGGCAAAACATGCGCGTATTCCTGCAAAAAGTTTTAAAAGAACCAGTTTTTTAAGACAGCAAATATCAGGTACTGCCCCTTTAAGGCACCCACCCATACCACATGTGGTCCCTCTGAAGTATTGTTTCCTCCTGTGAACTTTGTCAGGGGCCTGTGCTGCCTGGTGTGCTGGTGGAGAAGCTGTTTAAAAAATAGTTTAAAAAATAAGTTTAAAAAAAAACATTGATTTGATAATTGTCACATTTTTGTCTCTTTTCTTTTCAGTCCAGTGATGTCCCGTTGGTGATTCCCGTCTCCTCACACTCTGCCACTGGCCACGATTTAGCCTTTTACGAACTGGAGCCGTTTTTCACGCGTTGGGCCCCGGAAAATGGACCGACAATGTCCTCTGATTGTGTGTTCAGCGCCAATCCTCCTACAGCGAAGGATAACGATGCGGTTACTGCGGAAAATGAGAGCGGCAACGCCAATGAAGAGAAGTTTAACTCGACAAGAGTCAATAACCAGCTACAACCCACTGTTTCACAAGGTAAGAAAGGAGCATAAATGATATTTACAGAGGAGAAATATTGAATACATGGTTATAGGGAGCTGCCAGGAAACATGAGGCGTAGCAGAAAACCAAAGAGGAGATTTAAGGAGATGGAGAAAGAGTTAGTTGTAGAGGAATTTAATTGATTATTACATGAACCATTGAATACAATACACACTCAACAGTCTTATTCAAAGAACCCCGACCTTTTACAAGAAAGTATTAGACAACTTATAGCCTAGCAAAAGAAAACTAGAACATTAACACAAACAAAGCGCAAGCGAAACACAAGCGAAGCACAACTTTTACCTTTATTTGGTCAAAAGTGATAAAGCTAATATGTAAACTGGACTTAGTTATACTGTAAACATTGAGAAGCACTGCTCTACACCCTTTAGTAAGTGAATCTGACTTTTTTTGTCCTTTCTGCAGTTCTGCCTTCAGCTTCTCCATTGTCTTCAATACGGATCCAGTCAGTTCATTCCCGATGGACCTCTGCCATGTTTAGAAACTTCCTTTCCAACGCTAGAACACCCCAACAATTGAACACAAGCCTGACAGATCCTCCCAATGCAACCACGAGTGCCTCTTCTACCTCTGCACCTTCTACTAGCACGCATTCAAACCATGCATTTCAAACTCTGTATTCTCAAGCACAAAAAGCAGGGAGAAAATACATTTGCAAAATTTGCGGTAAGCCATTTCCCGCTTGGTCTAATTTGGAGATTCACCAAAGAGTGCACACGGGGGAGAGGCCTTTTAAATGCGAGACTTGTGGGAAGTGTTTTGCAGAGGCGGGGAATTTGAAAAAACACCAGCGAGTTCACACCGGAGAGAAGCCGTTCAGCTGCAACAAATGTGGAAAGACTTTCGCTTGGATCTGTAATCTGAAGACGCACCAACAATCGACAACCTGCTGCATGCAACAGTCCAGGGGAGGGACCTAAAGAGAGAAGAGGGGCGTACTAAAGAGAGAAGAGGGGTGTCCTAAGGAGAGAAGAGGAGGGACCTAAAGAGAGAAGAGGGGTGTCCTAAAGAGAGAAGAGGGGCGTCCTAAGGAGAGAAGAGGAGGGACCTAAAGTGAGAAGAGGGGCGTCCTAAAGTGAGAAGAGGGGAGTCCTAAAGAGAGAAGAGGGGCGTCCTAAGGAGAGAAGAGGAGGGACCTAAAGAGAGAAGAGGGGCGTCCTAAGGAGAGAAGAGGAGGGACCTAAAGAGAGAAGAGGGGCGTCCTAAAGAGAGAAGAGGGGTGTCCTAAAGAGAGAAGAGGGGTGTCCTAAAGAGAGAAGAGGGGCGTCCTAAAGAGAGAAGAGGGGCGTCCTAAGGAGAGAAGAGGAGGGACCTAAAGTGAGAAGAGGGGTGTCCTAAAGAGAGAAGAGGGGTGTCATAAGGAGAGAAGAGGAGGGACCTAAAGAGAGAAGAGGGGCGTCCTAAGGAGAGAAGAGGAGGGACCTAAAGAGAGAAGAGGGGCGTCCTAAAGAGAGAAGAGGGGTGTCCTAAAGAGAGAAGAGGGGTGTCCTAAAGAGAGAAGAGGGGTGTCCTAAAGAGAGAAGAGGGGCGTCCTAAGGAGAGAAGAGGAGGGACCTAAAGAGAGAAGTGGGGCGTCCTAAAGAGAGAAGAGGGGTGTCCTAAAGAGAGAAGAGAGGCGTCCTAAAGAGAGAAGAGGGGTGTCATAAAGAGAGAGGAGGGGCGTCCTAAAGAGAGAAGAGAGGCATCATAAAGAGAGATTAGGGGCGTCCTAAAGAGAGATTAGGAGCGTCCTAAAGAGAGAAGAGGGGCGTCCTAAAGAGAGAAAAGGAGCGTCCTAAAGAGAGGAGAGGGGCGTCCTAAAGAGAGAAAAGGAGCGTCCTAAAGAGAGATTAGGATCGTCCTAAAGATAGAAGAGGGCGTCCTAAAGAGAGAAGAGGGCGTCCTAAAGAGAGATTAGGACTACCTAAAGAGAGAAGAGGGCGTCCTAAAGAGAGATTAGGAGCGTCCTAAAGAGAGAAGAGGAGAAGAGTGGCGTCCTAAAGAGAGAAGAGGAGCGTCCTAAAGAGGAAGAGGGCGTCCTAAAGAGAGATTAGGACTACCTAAAGAGAGAAGAGGGCGTCCTAAAGAGAGATTAGGAGCGTCCTAAAGAGAGAAGAGGAGAAGAGTGGCGTCCTAAAGAGAGAAGAGGAGCGTCCTAAAGAGGAAGAGGAGCGTCCTAAAGAGAGATTAGAAACCGCAAAGTTAATAGTCACATATATTAACTGTCAGGCAGGTGCACAGCTTTAGAACTGACTTCGTCAGCTGACAAAGAGAAACTGAGGTGGACCACCTAAGCACAGCCAATCAGAGTGCTGCTTTCAGCTCTTATTTCCAGGATCATGAGACATAAAATACTTTATTATTAGAAGCAGATAGTACGCAGCAGTCACAGTTTAGTTAAGTGCTGCTTTGACAAGATATTCTTTGGTTGAAAACTTTTATTTTTTTGATTAATTTGCCTAAAATAAAATGCTTATGCTTTGAATGGTTCAAATTAGTTAAAAGTTTTTTAAACGTACTCTGTTCATTGGTTGACTATAGACTACCAAAACAAAACTCCCTCTTTTTTGTCAATAATTATAGACAAACCGCAAAGACAACCCTTGACCTGTTAGCGTTCGATAAATACACTAAGTACACTCAGATATATTAATGCATATATTAATGAATTGTATTGAAACCCAAAATTATTTGCTAGATCAACATACAGTAGAATAATTAAATATAAAAGGTAAGATAATATATTTATTTTAAGTTTAAATTCAACACTATTTATTACTATATTTAATTTTTGTGTGTACATATTTAAAAACGTGTTATTGTTATAGGTTATTGAGTCAATAATACAATGATTTCAGAATCAGAAAGGGTTTTTTGTCAATGAACAGAATTCACAAACATTGAACTGGTCTTGGGTGATTTGGATTTGATCTTTACTTTAACACTACAAGGCTTTAAAATACCATAACCAAAAATGAAATGTCCTGAATATGTAGAAGCTTGTGGAAACAGTCATAACAAAGATTTCAATGTATTTATTTAATAATTTACATATGAATAATATATTTTCTAATTTTTTAAAACTTTTTTCATCAGACTAGAATAAGTAAAAAGTAAATATTTTTCTACAATTATATATTTAGGACTTTCTGGACATTTATTGCTGCTACACTGTTTTATATGTTTATAGTTTTCTATAAGGGAATAAAACTGTTTGCTGTGAACACTTCAGTATCTGCTTGATTTATTTGTCACTGCGACTTTATGGACATTATATGAGGATGCTTCATCAACTCTATTATTATCAAGAAAAACTCTTAAGAAGAGAATAGGAAATGCTGATCTTAAAGGTGATTTTCGATCCATCCATCCATCTTCTGCCGCTTTATCCGGGGCCGGGTCGCGGGGGCAGCAGTCTGAGCAGGGACTCCCAGACTTCCTTCTACCCAGACACTTCCTCTAACTCCTCCGGGGGGATCCCGAGGCGTTCCCAGGCCAGCCGAGAGACATAGTCTCTCTAGCGTGTCCTGGGTCTTCCCCGGGGCCTCTTCCCGGTGCCTGAAACACCTCCCGAGGGAGGCGCCCAGGAGGCATCCGGAACAGATGCCCGAGCCACCTCAGCTGGCTCCTCTCGACGTGGAGGAGCAGCGGCTCTACTCCGAGCTCCCCCCGTGTGGCCGAGCTCCTCACCTTATCTCTAAGGGAGCGCCCAGCCACACGGCGGAGGAAACTCATTTCGACCGCTTGTATCCGCGATCTTGTTCTTTCGGTCATTACCCAAAGCTCATGACCATAGGTGAGGGTAGGAATGTAGACCGACCGGTAAATAGAGAGCTTTGCCTTTCGACTCAGCTCCCTCTTTACCACAACAGTCCGATGCAGCGACTGCATCACTGCAGCCGCTGCACTGATCCACCTGTCGATCTCACGCTCCATCCTTCCCTCACTCGTGAACAAGACCCCGAGATACTTGAACTCCTCCACTTGGGGCAAGGACACCCCACCCACCTGGAGAGGGCAAGCCACCTTTTTCCGGTCGAGAACCATGGCCTCGGATTTGGAGGTGCTGATTCTCATCCCAGCCGCTTCACACTCGGCTGCAAACCGTCCCAGTGCATGTTGCAGGTCCGGGTTTGATGTAGCCATCAGGACAACATCGTCTGCAAACAGCAGAGATGAGATCCTGTGGTCCCCAAACCGGACCCCCTCCGACCCCTGACTGCGCCTAGAAATTCTGTCCATAAAAATTATGAACAGAACCGGTGACACAGGGCAGCCCTGGCGGAGTCCAACATGCACTGGGAACAGGTCTGACTTACTGCCGGCAATGCGAACACAGCTCCTGCTCCGGTCATACAGGGACCGGACAGCCCTGAGCAAAGGGCCCCGGACCCCGTACTCCCGGAGCACCCCCCAAAGGACACCCCGAGGGACACGGTCGAAAGCCTTCTCCAGATCCACAAAGCACATGTGGACTGGTTGGGCAAACTCCCATGAACCCTCGAGCACCCGATGGAGGGTATAGAGCTGGTCCAGTGTTCCACGACCGGGACGAAAACCACTCTGCTCCTCCTGAATCCGAGGTTCGACTATCGGTCGGATTCTCCTCTCCAGTACCTTGGAATAGACCTTACCCGGGAGGCTGAGGAGTGTGATCCCTCTGTAGTTGGAACACACCCTCCGGTCCCCCTTCTTGAACAGAGGGACCACCACCCCGGTCTGCCAGTCCAGAGGCACGGTCCCCGACCGCCACGCGATGTTGCAGAGACGTGTCAACCAAGACAGTCCTACAACATCCAGATACTTTAGGTACTCAGGGCGGATCTCATCCACCCCCGGAGCCCTGCCACCGAGGAGTTTGCGAACAACCTCAGTGACTTCAGCTTGGGTGATGGATGAGCCAGCCACCGAGTCCCCGGTCTCCACTTCCTCTTCGGAAGACGTGACTGAGGGATTAAGGAGATCCTCAAAGTATTCCTTCCACCGTCCGACGACATCCCCAGTTGAGGTCAGCAGGCCTCCACCCGCACCGTAAACGGTGTTGGTGAGACACTGCTTCCCCCTCCTGAGGCGCCGGACGGTTTGCCAGAATTTCTTTGGTGCCGACCGATAGTCCTCCTCCATGGCCTCCCCGAACTCCTCCCAGGCCCGGGTTTTTGCCTCTGCGACAGCACGAGCCGCGGCTCGCTTGGCCTGCCGATACCCGTCGATGACCTCCGGAGACCTACAAGCCAGAGTGGCCTGATAGGCCTCCTTCTTCAGTCTGACGGCATCCCTTACTTCCGGTGTCCACCAACGGGTTCGGGGGTTGCCGCCACGACAGGCACCGGAGACCTTGCGACCACAGCTCCGAGCAGCCGCATCAACAATGGAGGCGGAGAACATGGTCCACTCGGACTCAATGTCCCCAACCTCCCCCGGGACATGGGAGAAGCTCTCCCGGAGGTGCGAGTTGAATACCCTACTGACAGAGGGCTCCACTAGACGTTCCCAACAGACCCTCACAATGCGCTTGGGTCTGCCAAGTCTGTCCGGCTTCCTCCTCCGCCAGCGGATCCAACTCACCACCAGGTGGTGATCGGTTGACAACTCTGCCCCTCTCTTCACCCGAGTGTCCAAGACACGCGGCCGGAGGTCTGATGACACGACAACAAAGTCGATCATTGACCTCCGGCCTAGGGTGTCCTGGTGCCACGTGCACTGATGAACACCCTTGTGCTTGAACATGGTGTTCGTTATGGACAAACCGTGGCTAGCACAGAAGTCCAATAACTGAACACCGCTCGGGTTCAGATCGGGGAAGCCGTTCTTCCCGATCACCCCTCTCCAGGTGTCACTGTCATTGCCCACGTGGGCGTTGAAGTCCCCCAGTAGAACAACGGAGTCCCCGGTTGGTGCACTGTCCAGTACCCCTCCCAAGGACTCCAAGAAGGCCGGGTACTCTGCACTGCTGTTCGGCCCGTAGGCCGCCACAACAGTGAGAGACCTGTCCCCCACCCGAAGGCGGAGGGACGCGACCCTCTCGTTCACCGGGGTAAACTCCAACACGTGGCGGCTGAGCTGAGGGGCTATAAGCAAGCCCACACCAGCCCGCCGCCTCTCCCCGCGGGCAACACCAGAGAAGTGGAGCGTCCAGCCCCTCTCGAGGAGATGGGTTCCAGAGCCCAAACTGTGCGTGGAGGTGAGGCCGACTATATCTAGTCGGTATCGCTCAACCTCCCGCACAAGCTCAGGCTCTTTCCCCCCCAGAGAGGTGACATTCCATGTCCCCAGAGTTAGTCTCTGTGTCTGGAGATCTGGTCGCCGAGGCCCCTGCCGTCGACTGCCGCCCAGATCTCTCTGCACCGGCCCCTTATGGATCCTCCTGCGGGTGGTGGGCCCACGGGAGGGCGGCCCCACGTCGCTCTTTCGGGCTGTGCCCGGCCGGGCCCCGTGGGGTAAGACCCGGCCACCAGGCGCTCGCCATGGAGCACCCATCCCAGGCCTGGCTCCAGGATGGGGCCCCGGTGACGCCGATCCGGGCGACGTAACTGGCCTTCTTCTTGTTGTCATCATAGAGGGCTTCTGAACCGATCTTTGTCTGACCCGTCACCTAGGAACTGTTTGCCTTGGGAGACCCTACCAGGGGCATGAAGCCCCCGACAACATAGCTCCCGGGATCATTCGGGCACTCAAACCCCTCCACCACGTTAAGGTGTCGGTTCAAGGAGAGGGTGATTTTCGATTTCTTACTCAAAATGGTGTAAGACAAATGTGCTCCTTGTGAGGCATATTATCCTCTTCTGCTGCTTTTCCCATCAGGGCTCACGGGTGTAAATTAAGTAAATAATAGTAGGTCTTTGTAAGGCCTAATATTTCAGTCTTTTTAGTTTGGCCAGAGATAAAACTTTTTCATTGGACTGAATGAAGATTTAAAATAGGCCTACTTCATGTTTTCTTCTGTAATAAGGAAAGGTAAACCTAATTAAGATTTCAAAAGGCAAAGGCAAGTTTATTTGTAGAGCACATGTCATCCACAAGGCCAAAGTGCTTCTCACAACAGGAAAAAATGCATTAAAATCACAAAAAAATTATATAAATTATAATTTCAATGCATTTTACATTGCAGTAGATGTTAATCTTGTGTTTTCAATCCACATTTAACACTATATTAGTGCTTATTATTACAAAGTTATTATAGCAAAACTATAGGTTACACAATTGTAACTTAATGCAATCCCACTAAACATTAGGGACTAGCGTAGCCTGTATTTAGATTTGTCATTTTTAAGCTTGTGTTACAACAAATAACATGAATATGCCAAAGTTGAAAACTCTTTAGGTTTTTAGTTGGTAAGATAAGATAAGATATCCCTTTATTGTCCACACATGGGGAAATTTCATTGATACAACGCAGTAGATACAGAGGAAAAGGACAGATAACAGATTGTAGGAAGTTTAAAAAACACTCTTAATAGAAGAACTCTTATGAACAAAAACTCCTCTAGACAAAACCTCCCATTTCACAAAAAGGGATGGAGGGGGAAAAGCCAGATGTCCGCCGGGATAATGTGACGGTCTCCGGGTAAGACGATGGTTCTCCGCAGGTGTAGATGTCTTCATAGGCTACTGTTGATCTGACATTGCAATGCAATATATTAAAAATGTTAATTTATAAAACTGAGATTTAAATGGTTAAAATATTTATATTTTAATCCCATAGCCATTGATTGACAGTAAATTTAAAAAACAAACGCCCCTTTTGTCTGTTTTTTTTTGTCAGATAAGATATGAACCGTCAGGACATGTCAATAGAACCCTTGACCTCACGACCTCACTGATAAGCCGCTGGTTAAAGCTGGAAGAAAATAAGCGGCACTCCTGGGTTTACTGTGTGGTGCATCAGGTTGTTTAATACTTTCCCTTTAACGCAGCTCAATGAAGCAGCATCTGCTGTTATTAATATGTGCTCTGCCACTGATGTCCAGTGCAAAGGAGACGGCCTCAAGTGGTGAGTCCTTTGTTATATATCTGTCATATGTGCAATTGCTGTTGGAATTCATGTGCAATTACTGTGAAATTCATGAGCAATCTATGTGCTGTCGTGACACATATTCATGTGCAATTCGTGATCACATGCAATGGTATTTATGTATTTATGTATTTATTTATTTGTCTATGGGAGTTTTTATTTATTTATAGGAGATCTTCTACTGAAAGTGTTTTTCAGACTTCCTATAAGTGATCTGTTCTTCTGTATCTACCTCTGTATCTACCTGCGTTGCACCAATGAAATTTCCCCATGTGGGACAATAAAGGAATATCTTATCAATTCATTGCATTTTAGCCTAAAACTTCTCTCCAAGCCTGGTGCTGTCCCTGTTTTTTAATTCATTGCGTTTTGATCAATTTCCTTGTTTGTTAATATTTTGGGTATGAATGTTGAGCAATAAAGAGCTTGTCATGGCATTGTTACGGTACTTCAAAATTCAAGTTACTTAAAATTACACTGTGATGCCATAGTATAACATATATTAGTGATCAATGATAAATACTGTGCTTCATAATTTAGATACAACACATTAAACATACTTGAGAAAGTACAGTACAGTGGGGCTGTCCTTTGCTTAATAAACGGGGCCCATGGCATTTGATACATGTATATTAAAATATTACTCTTTTCCACATACCTATCTAATTTGTTAAATGTGCACTATGTAACTTTTGTGCTTCTTGTCCTTTTTGTGCTTGTCCTTTTCTGTTTTCAGGTGTGATTGACGCGCGGCTTGTGAACGGAGACACTCGATGCTCGGGACACTTGGAGATGAAGCACCAGGGGCAGTGGAGGACCCTGAAAGTAAGATCCAACCGTGAGTCTTCTCGGGTTGGTTTCGCTGAGCTGGCCTGTCGTCAGACGGGCTGTGGTTCGGCCGTGTCTGTTCAATTCCACCGCAACGTCACGGAGCCTAAACCTGCCTGGGAGGTTTACTTCTCCTGTAAGGGCACCGACCAAACCATCCGGCAGTGCAAGGAAACAGCGTCCCGCCAAAAAGTGGATGACGTGGAGTCGTGTGTTTCGAGCAGGAGGGTGGCGTGTTCAGGTATGATACAGATATTTAAGGAGTCACTTGTTCGACGTAATACGCAAAATCAACTGTAATGAGCGGTTAACCTTGTTGAAATGATGTTCCCTCCCTCATCATTAGCTGTATTTTGATTAATTACTGCCTGTTTGAGGCTCGAGTGCTTAGAAAAATCTTGTTTCACTTACCCCTACCCCCGCCCACATTCATGTACTTAATAAAACTAAAGACTCAAATGTCACACAGCCGCATTTCAAAAATAAAAACATGTACATGACTCATCCGCGGCTTTTTACAGTGAAACGTCACTGTGAAGAGGCGGGGCTTATCAGTTCGGCCATTTTGAACAGGAAGTCAATGGAGCTGTTTCTATTACTGAGCCGTTTTCGATCAATGTTGCGATTTATAATGAGCAAAATGTAAAACGATGATCTTCTTATGTTATTCAATACTAAGTGCCTGTAAAAAAGCACAATATGTCTCCTTTAACATGTTTGAAGTGGTTTATAGTGGTCATTAACTCACATGAGCTTTTATTGATTCACGCGTGTCCAACTAGTTTCTATAATGTGCCTTAGAAGTTACTTATCATTCACTTATTAGTTAGAGGTAATAATAAATAATAATTAACTTAGAAGTTTCTTATTAGTTATTAAGTTATTCAGAAATACGGTACTTTAATATTTCTACATAATTTATTTTGTGAATATAAAAAAGTCTAAAAATGATTGAAACATTTCCCCACAAAAGCAGTGTTATATCTACTTTTGACACCAAAATGTTCCTGGTCTGACTGGAAAGAATGAGCGGGAGCTAAAAAGAAAGTGTGGTCCCAGTCCCTAGTTCCTACTCTGTGTCATATCCATCAAATGGGGACAGAAAAAAGGTTCCTACAGTGTGAAAAAACCCTGAAGTAGTCACACAAAAGTGTCTATTTGATCCATCCATCCATTTTCTACCGCTTGTTCCCTTTCGGGGTCGCGGGTGACTGGAGCCTATCCCAGTGACTTCGGGCCTTAGGCGGGGTGCACCCTGGACAGTGGCCAGGGTGGGAGGCAAGAGCTTTAACCGCCTTTGCCACCGTGCACTACCAGGATGTATTTGTTCTCTTCTCTTCTTTGTAGAGACCCTGAGAATCTCGAGCGATCATGCTTCTTCTTGCTCTGGGACTGTAATGGTGAAGTCTGATCAGGATTAGCTCCACGTTTGTGTTGCGGACACGCCCAGAGTCGACCCCTCGATGGCCAAGATGATGTGTGCAGAGTTGGGCTGTGGGAGTGTGAGACGAGCCGAGCCCTCCACCAGACAAACAACCGGCCCCTCCAGGAACATTCAGTGTGTTGGGAACGAGACGCAGCTGCAACAGTGTCGCTCTACGGCGCACGGCGACTGCCAACATGTTCTTAGACTCAGCTGCGACGGTACAGTCCACATTTAGATTTCATTTCACAGTTTAAAGTTGAGCTGTAAAAATGACCTGGTTCAATAGTCTAAATCTTGCTGTAATTACTGAATATGACACAAGAAACTGCCACCAATGTAAATCTCTTCTCTGTCAACACAAAAACACATAAGTTTGAATATTTCTTTCAAAAAATAGTAAATCTCTGATAGTTTGTTGAATCCAAATTGTAGTAGTATTTTGAACATTGTAAAGTATAAGGTTGATGAATAGTGGTGATTTGAGAAAGAAAAGACAGGTATCAGTGACGAACCATTCACTATGAAAGGCTGATCAATGCATAGTTTAAACCCTGGACCACAAAAAATACATATTCACATAACATAAAATGACGGATTAAACAATGGATAAAATGATAGAAGCATAAACATGAATAACTTGCAAATCCCTAGAACAGAAATAGAAACGGTGAACAAAGAAACTAACTGGACATTGTGTGACGCAAACACGACGAGCGGAGCTTTTATTGTCAATGTGCAGTAATGTGTCAATGTTTTATGAAACTTAGCCCGCCAAGTAACTTACTGTTCCATGTGGAAGATCTGTCCTTGTTTAGTCACCGTGTATTTCTCGTGTTCTGCTGCACGTCCAGACCCGTACAGCATCAGGCTGGCTGGAGGAGACGGCAAGTGCAGAGGGATTCTCGAGGGGAAGATCGGCGTGGAGTGGAGGCCTCTGACTCCCAGCTGGAGGTCCTTCACAACGTCACAGTCATCAGGACTGTGTGAAGAGCTGGGCTGTGGGAGCATGATCTCCTCCACTAATCGCTACCTCCCAGAGCAACTGCCGCTCCCAGAGCAACTGCCGCTCTGGGAAGTGAGCAGCGAGTGCGACGCTCTGTCCCTGATCTGCAAAAGGTGGAGGCATCGAGAAGCCCAGTATGTCATGAGTATTTCCTGCACAGGTAAAGATCAGATTTACTAAAGGTTATGCACTGGCTGGTAAAATCTTAACTTCTTTAGCTTGTCTGCTAACGGTAGATGGAGAAAAAGGACACTTCAACTCAACACACAACAGCTACTTTTCTCAAATGACACAAAATCACCTTATTTTAGCAGAGAAATGTCTGTATCAGTGATAGATGTGAGCGTAGCGGCAGTTTTCCAGTTGTTAATCTGTAAACCAGCTCTTTCACATTTGAGATGGTTTTTGAGATCTTACAAATCTGAAAGCTGCATAACCTCTATTGCTGTGAAAGTATCGCAGCATGCAGTTACATGTCAACATCCAGATTCAATGCAGTGTATTTTCAACTTGTTTGGAGCATCGTGCTGCGTTCCAGTCGTCGTTGGAGGTTGAAACTCAGACCGTGGCGAGACTTTTTCAGCCTTTCTGTGCTGATAAAAACAAATCTGGAAAGTGCTGAAATCAGCCTACATGCTGATCCAATGTCATTTACAAACAGTGTTATTACATTTACAGTTTGTAAAGTATCGCCTGAAAGTAAAGTTTAGCTTAAGCTTTAGTTTAAATACCATATTAGTGCAAATGAGGTTAATTTGCAGCTTTCTGGTCTGAAATCGAGTGTGTGCTGCGATCTGTGGTTAAACTCTCAACAGTGACTTTTAGCTTTAACAACTTTGACTTTATATGAATGGATGAGTGGATTATAATTTTTATAATATATCGTACTTTCAACTTCCTGTTTCAGCCTATGCAACATTTTGAGGATTTGACCATTTCAAAAGATATAGCTAATATTTCATTTCCAAATTATTTGATATGGCAAATGTCATATTTCTCATCCATTTGGCTACACATGAATAATTGGAGACTTAACTATTTACACATTTTGATTTTATACAACATACACATTTTGTTTATGCTAAAAAATATTTTGGTCAATTGAAGAGTTTCAAAGGTTGTCATGGTCTACAATGGATTACAACATATTGGTCAATTTACTCTTACTCTTAACATCTTGAGTTATTTATTCTGTTTTTATGGCTTGACAGAGGCTGTGAGGTTGGTCAGGGGCAGTAACAGATGCACTGGATACGTTCAGGTCAAGCACGACGGCTCCTGGCGTCAGTTGTGTCACGACGACTTCGCTCTTCCTCACAAGCTGGTCGGGTGCAGAGACCTGAGCTGTGGATTTCCTCACTATTCCCCAAATCGGAGAGACACTATAATAGACCCTCTGAATATAAGCTGCAGTGGTCATGAAGAGCACCTCGTGGACTGCCCTGTCTCCTCCCTGCCAGCGGAGGGCAGTGATTATGAATGCAGCCCTGCTTTTCTCGACTGGGACAGTAAGTATCGACTGTATCTTTATTAAATACATTTCAGTGCTGCACTATGGTCCCCTTTTCATGGTCAGAACTAGATCAGACACCAGCTGGCTCACGGAAGTCAGAACTGGCTCCAATATGGCGGGTTAGCTCCAATATTAGTGTTAGGGTGCACTTTGGATTTGGACCCAAGAGAGAAACTGATTGCCTGAGCTGTGTCAGCCGCCATGTTGGGGCCAGTAACTGCTGTTTCGGTCGCCGCCATATTGGAATTCTGACTTCCGTGAGCCAGCTGGGGTCTGATCTGGACCTAACCCCCTTTTCACCCCATTTCATGCAGCTAAAAAGTCCCGTCTAAAAGAAAAAGCCTGTATTCCATTTGGTAACATTTAACTTGACAACGATGACAGAAAAGCAACATGGCTGACTTGTCTTTTGGTGAAGTTTAGCTCAGTGTGATATTTTGAGATGGTGTAAGACATTTAAAGATCAACCAATATGTTTTTTTTGTTTTGTTTTTTCAATTCATGTAAAGTAATCTTTATTCTCCTTCATTCAAGCCGTACCATAAAGAGGCAGGTGGAAGAAAGTGCTCCAATTTTCCACCTGGAAGTTCTCATTTTTCTTAGCCTTTTTAGATCAATATTGGGATTTCAAATGTCCAAAATATACAATAATGATCCACGGATGTATATAAAGCAGACAAAAGCATATTTCTTATTTATAACACAATCCCAAGATCTGTTTTCCTGTGACTAATACTGGATATTCACCAGAGTTTTTTGTTTTTTTTGCAGATAAACCAATGGCGCCTGAAATGACTATGTTTTCCAGCTCGGCAGACAAAGAACTGAGAGGGTTAAGTGTTTACAGAGGTCATCGTGTCCTTGTGGCCTGTCACATCACCTCACCTTCTCCAGTGAACTCTTTTACTCTGGAGTCGACTGTGTTGCGGGAAAACAAAACTGCGGTGGACAACGCTGCTCACTTTGTGCTGGACGCAGCTGACCAGAGTCAAGAGGGAGAATATTACTGCAGCTACGACTACGAGTCCGATCCCGGGACCTTCTCTGAGCCAGCGCAGTTTGTTCTCAGAGTCAAAGGTTGAAGACACACACACACTCCACAAACACAAATTGAATTAATATTTGCCAGAAGTGATTTTATGCCTAAAGGAATAATAACATGTATTTAGACAGTTTTTGTTTTGTTGCTAGCCTCAAGTAAATTGTATTTCCAAGCAATAAGTTAGTTCAGTACTTCTGATCTTTGGCTTACATTTTTTACATTATTTGACACATTGATATTGCCCTTCACAGAGGCGTCGTATGTGCGTTTGGCTGGAGCAGAGAGCCGGTGTCTGGGCAGCCTGGAGCTGCAGTATGAAGGAGAGTGGAGGCCAGTGAGCCAGCAGCAGTGGAGCCTGAAGGAGGCAGCTGTGGTGTGCAGACAGTTGGGCTGTGGCTCTGTGGTGCACACACAGAGCAGAGTGAAGGAGCTGCAGCCTGTGTGGAGGTTCTACTCTGACTGTGAGGGCTCTGAGAGGGCTCTGCTGGGCTGCGGCTCCACCAGAGAGGGCGTGTCCACCTCTACTGTCCACGTGCTCTGCTCAGGTGCTGATAACACTGTAGCAGCTCAATGTCTGTTGAAGGTCGGTGGTTCAATCCCAAGACATTACCGTGGCACTGTTCAAGTCTCATTGTGATCATCAAAGCCCTTGAATACTGGGCATTGTGATGATAATTATTGTATGATTATTATTATTATTATTATTATAACCATTTTGTTCTAACAAATCTCTTATCCTTAAGTCATTAAGTATTTTTTTCTATACGCAACATTGCTGTGTAACATTAAAAGCTTCTTCACCCATGTGTGCCTGCACTGGAGAGGAGTGAAGTGTCTTGCTAAAGAGCACAACAGTGTGTATTACTTGTAGGTTGAGTCATACCACCAGGCTTAGGGTAGTGGGCAAACTAGACCACAACGCTTTATATTTGCTTTACATGTTTGTTTTTGTCCTTTGCAGATCTTTTGGCTTCACTGAGCATCTCTGTTTTGGCAGACAGACTTTATCCTGAAGACACTGAGCGAGTTTTAGTCCCTGAGGGCCACAGCGTCTTTGTGAACTGCTCTGTGGAGGCCCTATTTCCTGGAGGTCAATTGTCTCTCCTCTTCAATGGCACCAAAATCCCCACATTGAGTCAAATTTCAAGCGATTATTCAGCCATTTTCTTTTTACAAAACGTCAACAAGGCCCAGAGTGGAAACTACAGCTGTGTTTATTACAACACGGTTCATCAGCTCGACTTCACTTTTCAGAGCCAGACAGTCACCATCACAGTCGAAGGTTGTATAACATCAAATCTAAGTAGTGGAGAAGAGATTCTTTGGGAGAAAGAACATATCTAATATAAGCACGCTGGTGTTTTACAATAATTGGAGCTTTGGAAGACTAGTTTTGAACCCACAGTCAGATTCTGGTCCACCGCACCAGCCCAGTTCACAGGAGGAGGCATGACTTCAGAAGGGTCCCGTATAGCATCAGCGGAGCCCTTATTATCATACAGGGGGCGGGGCCTGGACATAGCACACGGCCCAGGACCATGAAGGCTAGTATGTACTTCCTGGTCGGGAGTAAAGTGATCTCATTGGCCACTGGACACCGCGTGATCTGGATTTACAGGCTTGTGGTTTAGAAACACATCTAGTGGCAAGAAATACTATTCTGGAGCAGAATAAAACATTCAAAATATATGTATTCATGAGTATAACTATAAGGAAGTATATTTATGCGTTGAATAATTCCTGCCAAAACGTTTTTCAATTGCTTCTTCAAGTGCTTTTAGTGTTTGAAAATGAGAAAACATGCATTCTTATTTGGAAACTGACGTTGCACAAGGAGAAACTCTGATTTTAAAGCTTATTGTTTAATTTCTCAACAGAGTCTGGTGATATCATTTTGGATGATGGACAACAGCGAAATGTGGGCACCAAAGCCTGCTCCGGGACCCTGTTCATGAGGAAGGGGACGTCCCAAATGAAGATGGTGACTGCCGAGACTTCAGGCTGGGACATAAAACACGCCTCTATCGTGTGCAGACAACTGGGCTCTGGAGAGGCTGTTTCGACCTCAAAAAAACAGCTCCAAACCTTTGAATCAATGTGGCGTTTCTTCTCTGACTGTGTTGGACCAGAGGCTGTGCTGCTCGACTGTGGACATATCGATGAGTGGTTTTCTCCCACTGCCATTCAAGTGGTCTGTGCCAGAAAGAGATAAAAGCCCAGATGTTTTAAAGGAAATACATGCATTTGAAATCTAGTGTTCAGAAAGGTCATTTGTTTAATAGTTGTATTCATGTATTATTGTGATTTAAATAATATAACATAGGATATGAGTTAAAAATGCACTATATATATGTTTTTGCGTTATGTTTTTTTTAAATAACCAAAACAACACAGATGAACACAGAACAAGACACAGCGAGTTAACATATAAACATTATAATTAGTCCTGAACATGAGGTCTGGCATATTTTTCCCATTTGATCAAAAGTCCCAAAAAATTGTCAATTTTCTGATTTAGTCCGAATCCTCTCAATGTTTCGAATGTCTGCTACACTGTTGGTCCAGTCCTTGATTGCTGGTTGTGTTTGTGTCATCCATTTCTTAGTAAAAGCTTCATCCCTGCTCCCATTTTACATTAGCTGAAATCAAAGATATGAAACTTTTTCTATTTACACACAAAAGACCCATTTATCTCAAGTAATGTTCTCAAATCTGTCAAAATGTGTGTCAGTAGTCCAACATTTTAGTTACAAAAAACATGAGCATCTCAATTAAATAAATATATAAAGATAATCAGATAATAAACAGATAATAATAATTCTTGTTCTTGTTCTTGTTATCTTTAAAACTTTCTGCTCTTGAAATAAATAGTGACACCCACACATGAGAAGAGCACAAAATCACTTTAGAAATATATCCTATACATTTAACCCTCTGAACTTCAGTTCCTCTGAACTCGAGGTCTCCAGTGATAGTTTCCAGGGGGACAGGCTAAGTTCCGGGGGCCGAACCACAAAATCGCACCCTAATTTTATGTTTTATCTGTAAAAGATCCACAAACAACTCACAGTTGCACAATTCATCAACAGAAAGCATCATTACATAACTAAAAACAGCATTCAAACGCAATGAAAATCCAGTGTTTACCAGAAACCTGACTCGACTAGTGCAAAGCAAACCTAAGACAAGACCAGGTTTAAACCAAGACTAAACAAACCATATCTACCAGAAAAACACGGATGAACTATAAAACAGGACTAAAGCAGGAGTAAAGCAGGTCTAAAGCAGGACTAAAGCAGGTCTTAACCAGGACTAAAACAGGACAAAAACAGGACTAAAACAGGTCTAAAGCAGGACTAAAGCAGGACTAAAGCAGGACTAAAACAGGACAAAAACAGGACTAAAACAGGTCTAAAGCAGGACTAAAGCAGGACTAAATAGCAGGTCTAAAGCAGGTCTAAAGCAGGACTAAAGCAGGACTAAAGCAGGACTAAAGCAGGACTAAAACAGGACAAAAACAGGACTAAAACAGGTCTAAAGCAGGACTAAAGCAGGACTAAATAACAGGTCCAAAGCGTGACTAAAGCAGGACTAAAGCAGGACTAAAACAGGACCAAAGCAGGACTAAGGCAGGAATAGGTCTAAAGCAGGTCTTAACCAGGACTAAAACAGGACTAAAACAGGACTAAACCAGGACCAAAGCAGGAATAGGTCTAAAGCAGGTCTTAACCAGGACTAAAACAGGACTAAAGTAGGACAAAAACAAGACTAAAGCAGGACTAAACCAGGACTAAAGCAGGAGTAAAACAGACTAAAGCTAGACTCAAGAATGATTAAAGCAGGACTAAACCAGGACAATTTTTAAAATAAATGTCATTAGAATAGTTGGTTCAAAACATTGTAGCCTACAATAGTTGTAAAAAAGCTCACTTTGCTATTTAGTGCAAAAGAGCAAACGCAGCTGTCACTAGGCCACATACACAGCATCATGCATGTTTTTGGAGTTCTCTGACCAACAGTAGCCGCCCCGCACCACGGCATCTATTTTTTAAACCCACTTAACTAAAATACCCCACACTGCGCATAGAAATATCTACAACGTAAGAAAATGGACAACGGGAAAACGTACCTGAAAGCACCAAACTGGTGACAACGGATCTGCACCTGAGAAATAATGTATTTGTATCTTTCACGCACAGCGGTCTGACGTAGCTCACACTCCACGCAGGCCTTTCAATCCAACGACGAAGCCTGGAAAACACGCTGTCCCCCGGTGCCACGGCACGCAATCTTCCTTGTTGTCAAGCAGACTTCAATACACTCTGAGCACACAGTCTTTACACATGTTACATTTACACCAAATCATCAATGAAGCTGTTATTTAATATCACACGTTTGTGCTTTGACAGCAATGTTTCAGACAACCTCTCTGGCCGTTGTGAGTGCAGCGCATACAGTGCAATTTTCTTTTTTAATAATACATTTTTAAGAAACTGGGCTGCAGGCCAGACCAAATTGCTTCAGGGTCCAGACTATTGGAGACCCCTGGTTGAACTATTTTGTCAACATGACCTTTGTATTGTCCAAATTCAAAGTCCTCCTCAGGCGTTCATGTTGTCAGAGCAGCGGTGCGTGTACAGCTCATTCCAAACTTTGTCTCTACTTCCAGATAGTATCGCAGCGATGAGGCTGATTTTGGGGGTATTGTGTTGTGTTTTTCTGATGGCAAATGTGCTCCATAGTAAAAAAACGCGGATCAAGTTCAAAGCCATCGAAGCCCAAAGAGAAAGGTGTGACTTCTTCCAAAGGTAAGTAAGTCTTAGGTGGAATGAAGGGCACGTCACAAGAGGTGCATCGTACTCAATTGAAATGACTTTGTTACATTTACTTCCAATGTAAGAATAAAAGAATTATAATAATTGGATTCAGTGCTGGCTCACTACCTGACCCTCCAAAACGTTGCCACAGAAATAAAAGGTCAGAGCAGGGAAGACTGTCATGATACTTTCATAATGTTTTAATGTTGTTAAAAGTTCTAAAGATGTCACCATAGGTCAACACCAGTGACACTTAAAGAGCTTAAAATCCTCACTTGCTCCCATCTCAAAATACATAATTAACACTATAGAATGAATTGTAAATAGCCCATGTTAATTTTTCCAAGGTCTTAAAGGCCTGGCCCTGCCATATCTTATTGGATTGATCTCCACTTATGTTCCAGAGGGATGAGGTCCACACATCTGCTGCCCTTAAGTGTCCCAAAAACTCACCTCAAAACTTGAGGCGAACAAGCTTTTTCTGTGGCTGCTCCCAAGTTATGGAACAATTTGCCTCTAAACATTAGAACCGCACAGTCTCTTAACATTTTATCATCATTACTGAAAACCCATCAATTTTGCTCTGACTTTCGATCTCTCAAAGCTGAGTTACACTTTATGTAATAAATGTTCCAGTTTTTATTGGATGGTTTTTATCAGCTCATTCTATTATAATTCATAATCCACCGTGGCTCCTGTGTCAAACACTAAAAACTCACCAAACAGAGGTTTAGCAGCAGTTTCCTGTTTAACAAATTCTGGCTGTCTCATCTATATGTTATTTTTCTTTTTTTCAGAGAATATGCGGCTGTTGGAGGGTTATAAAGATTGTTATGGTTTTTTACAACTCAAATCCAATGAGATTTGGCACTACGTTTGTGACGTAACATTCACGACACAGAATGCGTTTGTCGCATGTCGAGACTTGGGCTGTGAATTCAACATCTTTAGATACCCTGGGTTCACTGATTCTGATTCTTGGAGCTCTACATTTAACTGCAGCGGTCAAGAGAAGCATCTCCACGACTGCCCCATGACACCACTGGAAGACACCAGCGACTGCAGACCCGTTTTCCTGCAGTGTGACGGTCAGTATATATCTGGATTAGTCCTGTAAGTCTAGATAAGATCAGGCTGTGACCTGGTCTAGTCAGTAGTTTTGTGTAGAACGTATTTAGACCTGACTTTGAAATGGTTTGTATTGTATCATTAAGTGTGTCTTTTACACCACCACAAGCAAAATGTAATGTGTATTTGAAAATCCAAATGCATGCAATAATCCTGTATGTGACTTTCACGTGACAATGTGAATTTGACGTAAATTGAAAAATAATTCTAATGGTTTAAAACCATGGGAGGGAAAGCACCTGAACATGAAGATTTACTCATGTTGTAATAAAACACATTAACCCTGGTTTGTTTTGATGAGGAAGTAATAGTACGATTGTAACTTTAAAACCTTTGGCCTATATTTAGCAGAGCATAATAAAGCCTCCTTTCTCCCACAGAAAAGCCAGGGTTCCCAGAGGACAAAGTCTACTCCATGATGTCAAAAGATGTGGACTTTTACAACGTTAAGGTGTATGACGGTCATCTCAGTGTGATCATATGCAGTATTGATGGACCATTGGACGGGTACAATGAGACAGAGTTCATCCAAACGGCTGAAGACAACGCAGCGTACTTCGTTCTGCCCCCGATCGATGGCCCGCTCAGAACCCTCTCACGGCAGTGTCTGTACAACTTTGAGTATATGCCAGACATCTTCTCCTCTTACAAAGAGAAGGACATTTCTACCTCAGGTAAAATAGTTCTTAAAGGTTAACATTGGCCAAGCCTCTGGCCAGCTCCAGGTGTTGTCTTATTTTATTTAACCTTTATTTAAAGGTCTAATTGAGATCAAGCATTTTTATGATATATACAGTGTATCTATGTGCAGCTGTGAATGAATACGTGTTTTCCTTTCCTTATAAAGAAAAGTTGTACATGTACAACCTCATTTTATCTAGAACTAGGGAAGGATATGTTCCTAAAATAATTGGAAGCTGCAGTAAAAGCTTACAGTAACTAGATGAACAAACACCCCATTTCAGCTGCCATTAGAACTAATAAGTCTAATAAGTTTGCATTATTATGTAAGGGAGTGTCTACAGAGCCGCAAAACTGCCATGTTATTTTGTGCCGCGGCTCCTGAAACTGCTGGGCTATTTGCCCGCGGGTTAGGGTTAAGTCTTGGGGTTAGGATTAGGTCTTGGGGTTAGGGTTAGGTCTTGGGGTTAGGGTCAGGGTTAGGGTTAGGGTTAGGGTTAGGGTTAAGGTTAGGGTTAGGGTTAGGGTTAGGGTTAAGGTTAGGGTTAGCCATGAGGCTATATAGCCGTGCCGCGGCTCCCGAAACTGCTGGGCCATTTGACCACGCCGGGTTAGGGTTAGGTCTTGGGGTTAGGGTTAAGGTTAGGGTTAAGGTTAAGGTTAGGGTTAGCCATGAGGCTATTTGACCGCGCCGCGGCTCTGCAGCCACGACCATTATTTAATGACAAAGTTCAGGGCACTAAAATGCTCTGACTTCCATAAGGCAAATGATAACTCAAAAACCACACAGACAGCTAACTCACTTTGCACTTGTAACTGACAAAACTGTCCAGGAGACCGTCACCGGTCATAAAGCCTCTCCTAAAGAAGAGCAGTCTTGATGCCTCAGTACTGAGTAATTACCGGCACATCTCTAATCTGCCGTCCGTGGGATCCTCTCACAGAGACTAGAGGACTGGGTGGGCATCACTGGCACTGCCCTAATCTGGAACCGTCTTCCTGAAGACTTGAGACAGGCTTCTACTCTGAAAACGTTTTAGCTGTGCATATGACTGAAAGGATTTTATCAGCCCTTTCCTCTTTTCTTTCTGTTTTGTAATTTTAATGCAAATGTTTTATTTATTTATTTGTTTTCCTGTTTGTGTGAAGCACTTTGAATTGCCTTGTATACAAATAAATTTGCCTTTGCCATGCCTTCACAGAGGCGTCGTATGTGCGTTTGGCTGGAGCAGAGAGCCGGTGTCTGGGCAGCCTGGAGCTGCAGTATGAAGGAGAGTGGAGGCCAGTGAGCCAGCAGCAGTGGAGCCTGAAGGAGGCAGCTGTGGTGTGCAGACAGTTGGGCTGTGGCTCTGTGGTGCACACACAGAGCAGAGTGAAGGAGCTGCAGCCTGTGTGGAGGTTCTACTCTGACTGTGAGGGCTCTGAGAGGGCTCTGCTGGGCTGCGGCTCCACCAGAGAGGGCGTGTCCACCTCTACTGTCCACGTGCTCTGCTCAGGTGAGACACACACAGCAGCAGTAGTCAGGTGGGTCAAAGTTTGATTTTTGTGCGCTTGGGCAAGTCACTCAACTCACCAAACCTCCGCGTCTGCCTGCACATGGGAACCCAAAGTGTGTATTTAATGTGTGTGTGAGCTCCTGTGATGATGAGTGCCAGTCGGATGGGTGAGTTACCACGGTATTGACAGTCTGAGTTGAACCTGTGTCATGTTTCTTTGCAGACACGCTCCGCCCGGTCGTCATCAGTGTTGAATCTGAGAAGAACTCTACAGGAGAAGACCCCGTAGTTGTCTACAGTCCCTACACATTCTACATCAACTGCTCAGTGCCTCCTCAGTTCCCCGGAGGTGGTTTTAGTCTGATCTTCCGTGGAAACAATGGCATTCATACCATAAACCAAACAGCTGTCAATCACTCGTCCATCTTCAGCTTTGATTTGGCTCAAAAGGCTCACTCCGGGAACTACAGCTGCATCTACTACAACACGGTGTTTGGACACTACTTCTCTTCTCAAAGCCAAGAGCTCTCTGTGGCAGTGGAAGGTACACATTTACAACTAATGTACGAGGGGAATGTATTGGTTGTGTTGGTTTGTCAGTGGTCCTGTTGGTTGCCTCTCCTGTTGCATAAGTCTAATGCTGAATGATGCAAATACAATTCCTAAAAGATGAGGTACACATTTTTTTTCATTTTGCCCCATTACAAATACCTATATTATAAAAGCAGTTCTTCGGATCAAAATGAAACCGCTGTGGGCTGTCGGCGTGTCATTCTAAAGTGTTTTATCGTCTATTGTTTGTGATCCAGAAGTGCACTGTTAAAATCTTATCAGAAAAAGGTTTATTGCCATTGTCAGTGAAAAATCTTCTGTGATAAGGTGTAACATGAAACAATAATATAACGCAAAATATACATTAAAAGGTCTGAAGAAAAAAATTGTTAAAAATAAGATAAGATAAAAATAATCTTATACTAAATACTTTGACTTAAAATATACACACAATTTGCAGTTTAGTATTTAGCTTCATTCACACTAGTTTTATGAATCCTGTTTAGACAGTCCTCTCCCCTTCGAGCGTCAAAAACAATCAAATGAAATTCTGAATTATCCTGATCTGGGATTTGTCAATCAAACAAATTTTTAGTCCTTGTTTAGTGCTGAATCTGGCACCAGCAGGAGGCTGGTCCATGTTTAGACCTGACTCTGGATGTGTACTATTTTTGTGTTCTTCTGTTCTGTTTTATATATTCAAAAACTGAAAAAAAAAGAAAAGAAAAGGCTGACTTTTCAAAAATAGAGGTTAAACATATATGAAGTTCCTCTAATAGAATTGTAATTGTAACGTGAAACAATGAAACAAAAATCTAGGAGAGAACATTATGTATAAGTCACTTTTTTCTGTCTTTTTGGGCAATTACGTTTGTTGGCGATTATCCCAATTTACAAAACGTACCACTAACAATTACTGTCCATGTTTTTAATCACAATTAACAACTAACAACTAACAACATGATAGTTTAATTTCCCATTCCTAATTGTCATTACCCTTAGACAAGGCATGAGAGTGTGTGTTCTTTTGTGTTTTTTGTGTTCTAATAAATGTAACTAACTGATTTGACCACTGAATGTATTGAAGACACAATACAAGCTTGTGTTAGATGCAGCAGATGTTATGTTGGACGATATTGCCGGCACTTTCTGCTCCGGGACGCTGTTGGTGAAGGATGGAGCGTCCGAGATGATGATGGTGTCTGCAGAGACAGTTAACTGGGACATGAGACACGCCTCTATCGTGTGCAGACAACTGGGCTGTGGCGAGGCCGTTTCCACCTCCAAAGTCAAACTACCTAGAGTTACTCCGATGTGGCGCTTTTTCTCCGACTGTGACGGGTCAGAGGCAGTGCTGCTTCAGTGCGGAGATGTTTTCCCCTGGTTTTCTTCCACAGCCATTCAAGTGGTCTGTGCCGGGAGGATGTCGAAAGTATAAAGTGTATGAAGGGATTTTGAGAAGTCATAGATCTGTTTTACATCTGTTTTATAATAGATTTTACGATATAAATATAATTTCTCAACATGCAACAAAGAGTGATTCATAATTATTGCATTTTGTGAAATATTTTATGAAAAGTTTGCAACTTTAAATTTTTTTTGTAATTATTTGGTTATTTCAATTAAAAAAACTTGTTGTTTTAAGCAATATGAGCGATGCTGTTATTGTTTTTATTTTTATTTATGGCTCGTGCGCGCCCCTGGTAGGCAAAAAGAAATTGGCCGTAATTTCTGTTGATTTCCACTTAACTGCGGGAAAAGACAACCACAAATACACACTCCAAATATGTCTAAACCACAATCGCAGTACTGAAGAACTCACTGTTGATTTTCAGGGGTGGGCAAACTACGGCCCGCGGGCCCTTTCAATCCGGCCCGCCAAGCTTGTCCAAGTAATATTAAAAAAAAAAAAATCCTTTTTTGCCCTCAGGCATCTGTCTGCACGTGTATCCTGAATACATATGACGTGAAATCAATTAAATAATAGATTCAATAGCCTATATTTGACAGAAAAATTATATTTGATTTGATATTTAATTTTTTTGATTTTTTTTTTTTCACATCAATGATGGCGAGCCGGCCCTCCGCTACTTGCCTGGATTCGAATATGGCCCTCGGAGGAAAATAATTGCCCACCCCTGATTTAGATCTAGTTTAATCCTGGTCTTGTGTCTAGTTACAGGTTAAGTCCCATTTTTGTGGTGGTTGTATGCATTTGTGAACTCATTCGTTAATTTTTAGCCATCTGTAAGAAAAGGAAAAAAAAGAATGTTTTTGTCCCAAAGTTTAGAGCTATATTTATAATTATTATAATGTTACATTCCGGAAATATAAATAGTGAGAGCAATAAAGAGTTGCCCCTCAAGTCACTATAGTTACTTGACTTCCTTACATGAAGATGTTTGAGTGGAACAAGAGGAGTTTATTTGTAGAGCACAATTCACACAGGAGGCAATTCAAAGTGCTTGACACAACAGGAAAAAATGAATTCAAATCACAAAGACATGAGAGAAATCACGAAATAGTTTAAGACATAAAGGGAAGAGTGCAAATAAAGTTTAGATTTGAACATTGTCTGAAGTAGGGGCCTGTCTCACATCTTCAGGAGTCGGATATGGTTCATATGGCACTAACATGTCTGAGATGTACTTTGGTGCTAGGCCATGGAGAGACTTGTACACAAGCTTTAAAGTCTATTCTCTGAGCCACAGGAGCCAGTGCAGATAAAGCAACTGTTCTTAAACTTGACTTCATTTAGCTTATTACATGGACTGGGCACAACACTTCTCATCTTAATACATGATCAAATATACATTTACATAGCTTGGAAATATATATAAATTATCTTAATACTTTAACATCTAATAGTACTTCTGAATAAATGCTTCTTGTGGACAAATAAGTGCATTTAGCCTTCTCAAACCTGGATCCAAATACTTAAAAACTCAAAGGCACTTAGTTTGAGTTACAAAAATAAAGTTCAGTGCAGTATTTATGAAGTAAAACCGTAACACCGGAGCTCATGAGATGTAAATATCAGCAGAAAAGTACCAGTAACAATAGTGAAATAGTACAAAACACTGATAAAACATTGAACAATGTACAATGTAATGTATGGGTGATTGTACCATGTACTGGCCTGAAAATATATTAAATTGTAAGAATTGTAGTGAATTGTAGTAGAATGAAGAAATTTATAGTTTATCTAAAAAGCACACAAAACAAAGTAACCCTGCACACTCATCATTATTATAAATGAGTTTGCGCGGTTACAAAGTTATGAAACAGTGCTTGAAACTACTTTTTTTCAGCTTTCTGTCAAAAATAGTCTCGATTGTATCTCTGAATATTTAAAGAGCTACATGTGTACGTTTTCATGGAGATGTATTGCACTGCCTGGAATGTTTCATAGCACTTCTGAATACTATTGTGATTTCCCTGAGTATTATTCCAGGAGTGGTATTTGTCCACATGTTTCCCCCGCCTCACACCCCAAGCAGCTACAGCAGGATTCACACACAACAGCAGCAACAAAGGAAAGTGTGTTTTTCAGCCTGCTGGTGGCAGTGCAACACACTTCCTGTAACAAAGTGATTTCCATGAGTAGATTGTGGCAGAGGTCAGGTCCACATTGTTGGTTAAATAATCTGGTTCAGATGACAGTTTGCACGGATCTGATTCTGGAGCCATTTCCTGTAACACATGAATATTATTACAATGACACTATATATTAAGGCAAATTTAGCTTACACTAAATGTTTGGGGACACTAAACTACTAATACTTCACATCACTATTAAACAACATCACGATTATTGAGACTGTGACCAAACAACGGTGAAATCTTTCATTTTGATTGTATTCCCGTGGTCCAACATGTTACTGTTCATTGAGTTTGTGACATGGCTTTATGAAATTAAACTTTCTGAAAGACAAAAAAGTTGATTGTGACAAAGACAGCCGGATAAAAAAAACATTTAGGTCCATTTTTGGGCTGAATACTGAACATCCATACTTAATAGAACCAAAAAATAATAATCAGGACAATCTAGGATAATCTTCACGTCCCTGTTGTGAGTGGTTGATTCTATGTTCAGTTATTTGTCCCTTATTATTAATGTCTTATTCTGGACAACAGTCTGCTACTAATTCAATATTTACACATCGCTATTAATGAACTCATTATGGTTCTTGAGGATGTAAACTGAAATTGTGATCCTAATACGAGCGTAAATGTTTTTTGTTAAAAACACATTTCCATGTGGCACAAACCCTTAAAAACACCCTTATTACTAAAAGCCAATTCATGTAAAAAGTTTAATATCATACTAATAAGTAGTAATAAGATGAATAATAATAGGAAAGTGAGGAAAGGTCTAATTATCAGTAGAATAAAGACACTTTTACAAAAATACATTTAAAAATAACTTCTTAAAAGTATATGCAAATTAGCAGCTAAAGCTATAGTTGTCTTTATGTATTATGGTCGTGGGCACCAGAGTTTGTATTTGCTTACCCTCATCATTCTTAATATTTTAATAAATAAACTCCATTAGCCTCACCTTTTCCAACATGCCATAACGGGAACCACAATCCCGGCCACAGTGAACAGGCCGGGAGCGATGTAAGCGGCCTGGTGATGACCTTTTGTCTCCAGTGGGTTCAGATATTCAGTTGGTTTGGCAGGATCTGAATGAAAATAGAAAAAAAATAAACAGGTTTGATTTTTTGAATGCCTTTGTTGTATTTGTAAGGCAGAACTCCCCAGCAGTGGCGCTGACGCATTTTGATCACTTTTGATGCCCCTCTCCTCAAAATCATGTCACCAAGTTTTTTGGCTGAAGCCCAAAGAGGAGTTTGTAAAAGTGTGACGTTTGAAAATGTGCAAAATTTAGAGATTTTCCTATTGGGATAACATTAGAGGTTTCTGTCATTACTACGGCTACACCGTAAGAATTATGACGTGGGTCCAACTGGCTTATTTGATCAGGACACCAAAATAGCATTTTGTGTAAAATTTCATGAATATTTGAAGAACAAAATTGTTAGGAGGTTTTTGCAGTGCGTGAGAGTGGAGGGGCCCCAGCACAGAGCCCCGGTCACGTGACTCCACCCAGAGCCCCGGTACGTCACGCGGCTCCACCCAGAGCCCCGATACGTCACGCGGCTCTACACAGAATCCCTCTGTGATGTCATCAATGTGCGACGTGCCAATAAAAATGTGACAATTTATACTTAGCTGATTCACATTTCTGACAGTTTGAATGGTCATTCAACAAAATAAAGGTGTTATATGGTACTATATGGATTTTGGCTTTTGTTTACAGTATGGTTGCTAGGTAATAGTTGTTGAATTACCTCTACCTATGTCATATTTGCTGTTAATTTAGAACCAGAAATTACAATTATAAACTTTACAAAAATGGTCAATCTGGCCATAATCTGAAATAATTGTGTTCACTACATTTGAGTGAAATGTGTAGTCTAACTTGTCATATGCACTTTATGTTTATGCCTCTCTGATAAGAATGCAGTATGGTTCATCATGTAGATGGGTTCTTTACCTGTAACTTGAGGCAGGCGCTCAGTCACATTGAGGTTAAAGTTGTTTATTGTCCCTGGATTTTGGCCGATGTAGATCTGGAGCTGGTAAACGACGTTGCCGTCGTTCTTCTGAACGTTGCTCATGACGATGGATCCATTCTCCACGAGGATGTTGGGTTTTCTGATTTTTATCAAACCATTTTCAAAGAGCAGCAGAGTGACATCGTCACTCTGCTGCACTTGGGAGAGGATGGCTTGGGTTTGGTCGTTCAGCTCTTTCCAAAACGTAACATTCCCTCCTTCTGGTGCTGTCAGTGTTTTAGTGACAGTGACTGCAGCACTTGCAGCAGCTGAAAGGAAAAAGAGTGTAAAGTTAGAGAGAACAAAACTTGACTTGACATCTTATATTTTGACAATTAAAAAAAAACAAAAAAAAACTGAAGAAATAAAATGTAACGTTTTTTTCTTTTTTAATCTTAGTACATAGGTTGACTACTGGCTGAATGTTAGTTGAGGTGAGATTGAGAGGCTTTATTGTAGTGAAAGAGGTGAGGGAAGTGAAAAGGGCCGCGCACACAGAGAGTTTGAATGAGGCAAGAAGGCAGCTGAGCACGAGAGACAAAGCCGTGTGCGCACATATTTACATATTTACATATTTACACAATTAGACTGGACTGTGGTCATCTTCATCTTCATCATCTTCCCAAAAGCTGAATGCGCAATTTGATCCAAAGTTTCAGAGCAGTTTATTTACAGACAACCGTGTCACATCAACACAAAAACGACTCAAATGAACAACACTAACACATCCATAGTTCGCAGTGCGTGATTACGCCTTATGTCCATGTGTGGATCTATTCAAATACATGATGGAAGTTGTCCTGGATATGAAAGTGGACAATGTGTATGAAACTCACCAGAGCAGAAAAGAGCTAAGAGTAAAATCCACATGTTGAAGGTGTCCTCTGACTCCTCTGACGCGTCTGACGCGTCTGCCAGGAACAGTGGAGGCTTGTGGGAGGATTTCACCGGCCGCTAGAGGGAGTGGCTATTGGCCAAAGGGATTTTCCATACAGAAATTTTGGCTGTGATGATTAAATGTAAAATGATACACGTAGTTCAGGATAACTAATGTCACTTAGAAGCTGTTTTATGAAACAGGCATCAACAATTGTTTGTGTTTATTTTCTCTTAATGTAGTAATTGCTACTCTGCAATATAGGGTACAGTATCACTGAGATTGTTGTATTGCTATTTACAATCTGATATTTTATAGCCCTACAGCGCGTGGTCCCGGGCAGCTCACGTGGTACGTCCTGAGCTGGAGATGTCGGTAGCCTAGTGTTCAGGTCAGGTAAAACCAGATCTCTTCTCAGATGTGAGTACATTAACTCTCTTGCCCTGCCCTCTGTTGTTATGTACCCTCTGTGCAGTGTTTGTCCAGGTCCACTGAACTCTGACATCTGAATACGAACTGTGACTACCTCTACTGGGAGCTTGTTATGTAAAAGTATTTATTAAATTAGTCGACTGTTAAATAAATTACATTTGTCATGGAACTGGAATTGGCCTCTGTGTAATCAAGAACGAACCTGTGTGATATTTTTAGTTCGTTTTGACGTCAAAGTATTTCAAACATTTATACTATCACCTGGATTGTGTCTGTGTATGTGTCTGTGTCTGTGTATGTGTATGTGTATGTGTATGTGTATGTGTCTGTGTCTGTGTCTGTGTCTGTGTCTGTGTCTGTGTCTGTGTCTGTGTATGTGCATGTGAGATATGACTCGTGTAAACGGATCTTAATCCGAATACAAGTCTGGTGTAAATGGGATCATGTGGGGCTCAGTGAATGTTAATGCTGCCTTCAAACCCTTCAAACTACGTGTGTCATATCTTCAGGTGCATTAAATCATAATAATGTCACACTTACAGGAGCAGAAGTGAGTGTCAGACCTGTGTAACTCTGAGAAACATAATGCTCAACTGCTTTATGATGTGTAATTGTTCATTTAAGGCAAGAGACACTGCAGGTGAACAGGAACAAATCTAACATTTAGAGCGACCAAAGAGAAGCTTCTTCTGTATACAATGTTATACATGCATTGTTGTAATGTTTACACTTAAAACGCTGCATAAACATGAAGCATTTTATGTGTAAAAAAAAAGGCATTGTCCCATATTTGGGACATATAAAATGGACAAAGTCAGGTTTAAATTTCTTGTTGACATATTGGTACAAACATTTACAAAGGGGATTTTATGTGACTTTATACTGACTGAACTGGGAAAAGACAAGTGCAAATCAGAGTAAAATTCAAATTTCACGTAACTTTTTGGAAAAGGTTTCGAATTAGTTATCAACAAATCTCTTCTGTGCTACTTTAAGGTTGATCTTTATGTTTCTGTGAGAGAAAACACACGTTGAGAAAACGACCTTTGAAGTCACAATGTCCCATATAAATCTATGAATGCAAGTAATCAATCATTTTCCCCCAGCGGTTTTTATGATGAGAGAGCAAACTGGCCAAAAACAAAACATTTTTGTAAAATAAAACTTTTCCACCACCGAGAGACAATAAATTTAACATTTCTGATCAGTGTTTAACTGAAACTGTGGTTCAGCAAGAGGCTGTAAACACATCCTCATCTATGACACCACAAACCATACACAAATCACATTATTTCACTACAGGTTATCACTAAATGCCTAAGTCTGAAAACTCCTCGGTGGCAGGGCTCCGGGGGTGGATGAGATCCGCCCTGAGTACCTAAAGTATCTGGATGTTGTAGGACTGTCTTGGTTGACACGTCTCTGCAACATCGCGTGGCGTTCGGGGACCGTGCCTCTGGACTGGCAGACCGGGGTGGTGGTCCCTCTGTTCAAGAAGGGGGACCGGAGGGTGTGTTCCAACTACAGAGGGATCACACTCCTCAGCCTCCCGGGTAAGGTCTATTCCAAGGTACTGGAGAGGAGAATCCGACCGATAGTCGAACCTCGGATTCAGGAGGAGCAGAGTGGTTTTCGTCCCGGTCGTGGAACACTGGACCAGCTCTATACCCTCCATCGGGTGCTCGAGGGTTCATGGGAGTTTGCCCAACCAGTCCACATGTGCTTTGTGGATCTGGAGATGGCTTTTGGGGGGTGCTCCGGGAGTACGGGGTCCGGGGCCCTTTGTTCAGGGCTGTCCGGTCCCTGTATGACCGGAGCAGGAGCTGTGTTCGCATTGCCGGCAGTAGAGGAGTAAAGGAGCTGAGTCGAAGGCAAATCTCGCGACCTATGGTCATGAGCTTTGTGTAATGACCGAAAGGACAAGATCGCGGCTAGAAGTGGTCAAAATGAGTTTGCTCTGTCGAGTGGCTGAGCGTTCCCTTAGAGATAGGGTGAGGAGCTCAGAGTAGAGCCGCTGCTCCTCCACATCGAGAGGAGCCAGCTGAGGTGGCTCGGGCATCTGTTTCGGATGCCTCCTAGGCGCCTCCCTGGGCATGTCCCACTGGAACGAGGCCCCGGGGAAGACCCAGGACACGCTGGAGGGTCTACGTCTCTCGGCTGGCCTGGGAACGCCTAGGGATCCCCCCGGAGGAGTTGGAGGAAGTGTCTGGGGAGGAGGACGTCTGAGAGTCCCTGCTTAGACTGCTACCCGGCCCCGGAAGAAGATGGATGGAGCTAAATCTGAATCAGGAAAGGGTTTATTTTTATTGCAACTTTGTGACAAAACAAACAAAATTCCAAAACTAGTAACTGGCTTTGACGATAAGCTGCAATATACAACAAATAATTATAATAATAGCAAAATATGCATACAAGTAAGAATTTACAAATAAAATTAAAATAGACTTGATAGAATATATACACAAAATTTACGGATGGTCAAATAGTGCAATTTTTTTTTGTTGGTTTGAATAATTGTTAAAGTGGCAGGAGTTATAAGGTGTTTATAAAATTCAACAGCAGAGAAAAAGAAACTGGTCTTGTGGTTCTGGCTCACGGATGAACAAAAAACAGAACAAATGTTATCTGTATTTTGTATGCACTGATAATATTTGACATTTGAGGGTTTGCTATATGGAATATTTGACATTTGTCACTGTAATCATAAAAAAGACACTTGGAAGAGGAGCTGCTGTTAAATTCTAATAATAAACGTACCTAACACATGCTCTGATATGACTCTGCTAGTTCATGTTTGTGTAGTTTACATTGTGCGTTCTTTCTTCTCTGTGGCACCGGCTCAGGTTCATGTGCTGCAAATACCTGAGAGAAATAACCTTCGGTCCTGGCTGATTGGGAGAATCAAGAATATCAAAAAATAGCTCTATCATTTGGTAAATATGTAACATTCTGTAGAGTTCAGTTCCAGAGACAAGAATGTAAAAAAGTGTGACAACATGCTCCCATCAATGTAAAATGTGTAATTTATCTTTTAGAATACCACCAAAAGGCGTAACTATTGAATTGATTCATCTATGAATACATTTTTGTACTGTGACAAAGCCTGCAATTTACACAATTATAAACGTCTTATAATGTTACTTCCTGGTTGACAATTGAATGAACATTTAGAACCTTCATGGACAAACATTGTGTATAAATACAATCAAATCATTTACAGAAACATTAAAAACACACAATTAAATAAATGTTTTTGAAGCAGCAGTGATGTTGTGGCTGATGTTTTTTAAACGTGTCAGTTTCAAAAGGAGGATTGTACTCCTTCTTAAACGTTCAGGACTGTTACTGCATCAGGAGAAGTGTGAGTTTGTTCAGGAGTTTGACTCGCAGCAGGGACAGAGTCAGTGAGCTGAGAGATACATGTCTGTGACATCAGGTCCCGGCTTCTTCTTCTCACAATGAGCTGAAAGCACAATGTTGTCACTTATAAAATGGTAGTTCATAATGAATAATAAAAGCCTGTGTGTTGATTAAGCTCCAGTTTGTTCTGACGGATGTCGTGGTAATCAAGGGTGGAAGAGAAATACTACTGTTACTGTAATCAGGGTAATTGTACTTTATAAACATGTACTTGTCTTTCTAAACCTACAAACTCACTACACTGCAGCGGGAGCTCAAAGGACATGCAAATTGTGGTTTGAAACTATTTCATTTTTCATATTGTGTATGAAATATTGATCTGAAATTGTGATTAAATGTAACTAACTAATACTACAGTACATTTTTATACTTTTGCCTGTAATTAAGTACATTTGTAGCCATTTAACTCTATTTTTACTTCTCTTTCCTCCACTTGTGAAGGTAAAAGCTGATTTGAGCCTGAGCTGAATCCACTTGAGATGAATTCTCACCTATGAGTAATAATCCAATGGAAACACAGAGGAAAAAGAAGCCACAGATTCCTTCAGTCCAGTGGTGTCTCGCCTCAGAGCCAGAGGTCAAAGGTGACTCTGGATGTATCACTGGAGCTGCGTCTGTCACATCAAAGACATGAATGACCAGAACGAACAGAACAGATTCATTATTAAAGGACAAATGTCTGAGCTCACCCACAACAGTCACATTGAACTGGACCTGGTGCATAAACCCGTCTCCACAGGTGATTTGTCCAGTGTAGAGTCCAGAGTCTCCAGCTCTGAGGTCAGAGATCTTCAGAGATCCAGTCATGTGACTCAGACGGCCTTTATAACTGTCTGGAGGCTCACGTCGATCCTGTCCCTGGTCAAACAGCACCAGGGTCTGTGTGTTTACGTCCCACACGACATGACGGGGCTCACACTGAGAGGAGACTGGACTGTCCAGTGTCACTCTGTCTCCAGCCTTCACCTGCAGAGGTTTGGGTTCTTCTGCTGCTCGGGACAAACCCACGAGCGCTGGAAGACAAGAAGGACAATATTTAGTTTAGTGTGTTTTAGTCTCATGTGTTTGTTAAAAGATGAATAATAAGAAAATGCTCAGTTTAATTTATTTAACAGTAAAACACACAAATACAATGAAACAATGAACGCAATCCAAGCAACTTAATCTAAAAAGCTAATTATATATTTGAAGTCACTGACTTCTGATATTTACAAAAGGTGGAAGCATGTTCCCCTCAGTGCAGTCAGAGTGAAGTGTGAGCTTCAGCAGCTGCTCTGTTTCTCCACAGGTCACAGGTCAAATGAAACACTATGTTTCTACTCAACTGGACTCTGGTTTATAACTTTCAAAAGGATTAACTCTACCTCACCCTCCGCAGTTGGTCTCTATTTCTTCCCCTTCAAGCTCGGGTCCTCTACCAGAGGCCCCTGGGAGCTTGAGGGTTCTTCAGTATCTTTTCTGTTCCTGAACTGCACCTTTCTGGACCGAGATGTCTGATGTCTGGGATCTGCTCAAGCCACTCCTCCAGTTTGGGGGTCACTGCCCCAAGTGCTCTGATCACTACGGGCACCACTGATACCTTCACGCTCCAGGCCTTCTCCAGCTCCTCTCTGAGGCCTTGGTATTTCTCTAGTTTCTCATATTCCTTTTTCTGGATGTTACCATCCTATGGCACTGCAATGTCCACCACCACGACTTTCCTCTGACCCTTGTCGACCACCACTATGTCCGGTTGGTTCACCATTACCATTCTGTCTGTCTGTATCTGGAAGTCCCAGAGGACCTTGGCTCAGTCATTCTCCACTACCTTTGGAGGTGTTTCCCACTTTGTCCTTGGGGTCTCCAGCCCGTACTCTGCACAGATGTTTCTGTACACTATGCCAGCCATATATATATATATATATATATATATATATATATATATATATATATATATATATATATATATATATATATATATATATATATATATACATATATATATATATATACATATATATACATATATATATATATATATATATATATATATATATATATATGTGTGTATATATATATATATATATATATATATACATACATATATATATATATATATATATACATATATATATACATATATATATATATATATATATATATATATATATATATATATATATATATATATATATATATATATATATATATATATACATATATATATTACATATTATATATTATTACATTATCCGGTGTAAGCTAAACGTCCAGATGAGGGTGGTTGTCGCAGTAGATGAGACTGGAGCAAAATCGGGTTTGGTTGTCACACTTTAGATACATTTTATCCCAAAATATTGTATTTTAAATATTGCTCATGAGAAAATATTGCTCACTAAAAACATTGCTGCTTTACAAACTTCAATAATATGCATGTTTTTTAATTAATTATGTGTTTTTCTTGCCATTTAAATCCTGATTCATGTGTTGCTGAATGAAAATGAAATAAAACGTTTAAAGATTAAATTGGTCAAATTTGCCACGTCTTCTCATTATAATATAATAATAATATTGGGACAAGCAACTCTGTGAAGTGGAATGAAATATATGAAATATTTGTATTTAGTGATAATAATAATAATAACTTTTGAACTGAATAAGATATAGTGCATCAGGTGAAATATTTTGTTACTTGAGACTTCATCCTTATTCTTTTAAAATAGACTTTGTAAGAATTACGCTGTCTTTTTGTTTGTTTTTTAAAAATTCAGACAAATTTGACAACCAAACCCAGCCTCCCCTAAAGAAGACAGGAGCAGTGCATTCCAGTGTGGATCAGCATCTCATGTCATGTCGACAATAAAAAGAGCTTTAAACAGTGATTATCACCAGCAGAGACTCATCCCGCACCAGGTTTTCTTTATTTCATGATTCTTCCATAAACGTTGCTCAAATCCTACTGCAGCCAAAACTAACGATTCAAATGCTGTTTTTAAGACAACTAAAGTATTTTTTAAAGGTTAAGATCGGAAAAAAGACAGAAATCATCACAAACCTCGACCTTTGTCAGTTGGTCACATTGCGCTCTGGGGGAAAAGACTTTCTGGACCGTGTCGCTGCAGCTCCAATGGACCGGCCTCTCACGGCAGGTTTAAGTCAGCCTATCAGCTAATGTATAGACACATGCCATAATACTGGTCTACAGCAAAGCAGGGAGAGAGGCCCTGAACGCCTCTGCATCTGAAACTGCTTTAACACCAGACAGGGATTAAACACGTGTTTATAACAGGCTAAATAAGATAAGGAGCGTGAGACTGACTAAAGAGAAGAGAATGAACGGGTTTGACTGAGTTGACAGTCACTGAGACTTTGCTCTCCGCCTCCGCTGTAGCGCTGTCTCTGTTTAAAATGCAGAGTGCTTTTTCAGTCTGTGGACCCAGCACAAGGAGCAGGTTTTACAGACGCAGAAAAACGGGTCCGTTTAATAGAGGCGTTAGCTCCAGTGTCTGTGCCCTGGTCCCAGTCCGTCTCAAAACTCAAAGAGCAGTGACTGGAGGACTTAGTTTAAGGAAATGCACCTTTTTAACTTCGAACCAAAATCCTAGGCAGAATCCTGCTCCTTGACGGTATAACAGTAACTGAGAGACTGCTGTTGTAGATAATGAGTCGGACTCCTGCTGCTATAATTTCTCTGCTCATTATACATTACTCCAGGTAATGTAATAGACGCATGTCATAATTAAGCAGGGAGAGGGGCCCCCAGAGGCCACGCTTCCCCTGCACCCTTTAAAAATAATATAGACTGCAGTGCTCACTGTGTGAAACACTGCACTAAAGCCACAAACCACAGCCTCTGCTTCTCCAGTGTTTGTAAAGCTAAAGGGAGGTTCTCCTGTGGATTTGTGGAGTCCTTGACATTTAGTTATACATTTATGAAATGTATTAAAATGCTGCTGATAGTGTGTGATATTGAACAGAAAGTAGTTGTTAAGAATAAAATATGTGATATGACTAAACACTGGGACCTATATTTCCTAAAACACCTGTAAAAATGAGCCCCATTTAAAAGTGAAGCTGTTCCTGAACCTCTGGAGCAGAAACAAGTGTCTGGAGCTCAGACTCTGTAGTTTTGGACTCTGATGTCTGTTTTACTCTCATTATATGTAGAAACAAGCTCTGCAGAATTCAGATTTTAAATCCCGCCGAGATTTTCTTTGTTAAATATATGAATGAGTAAAGCTGCTGTCTGGAGTGATCTGCTGATTGACACTAGATTTAGCATTTATTGGGTTTTGACAATATTCTCTAAATTCACTGAAATATAGTTTTGTAATTGAAAATGAATTGTAATAAAGCAAAAAATATCCATGTTGAATACAACTGAAGCACATTAAGTTCCAGCACCAACACGGAGTTTTCCTCTAAAAGAGAGCAGCAGAGTGGAGCTTCTGTCCTCGAGCTCACACACCTTCAGGACGAGTCACTCCTTTGGCCTCGGCCTTCACCGCGGACACTGTCCCGCACCAACGGGTTTTCCTCCCTCTAAATCTAATCTCCGCGAACTTGACACCTATTTGGCGATTTAAAAGTGTAATAATATGTCAAGTGTGCCGTTAAATGCCCCATTTCCATTTAGAGCTCATGCCATTGTCATGGGAAATGTGAACGCGCAAAGAGCAGAGCAGTGGCGGGGAACCGTTTCTTGCGGTTCATGTCTGGTGTTGTGCACTGACCCGCTCGGACACTGCTACGCGGCGTTTCGCCTCTGAAGTGCTACAGGGTTCTCTGCCGGCTTAAACACATAGTGAGTATGTAAATTCATTCCAAATTTCGTCTCCCCTTTGTTTCCCCTTTGCCTCCTTCCTGTGAAGGACCTCTCCGCTCCTCCGCGTTGTTGGCGCAGTTTAAGGCCTTCACTGAGCCCTGTGAGTTTGGCCTGAAGTGGTACCGCCAGTGCGCACTAAGTAACGTGATACTGGAATGTCCTTTCACCTGTGCATAAATTGCTAGTTCCTAAATATTTTTCTATTTAAAATGAGATAATTTAATCTCTGTCAAAATAAAGAATGCAACTTTCCTTCTACTTTGGTGCCCAAATTATAGTGGGCTATATTTCAGTTGGATTTCCTGGACCCCTAATCCCGTGGCGTTGCATATAATTTGGGATTGTGGGGAATTTCGTAGTCTAAACTATAATCCTACCTCTTGGTCGCCACAAATGCAAAGCTGATTGGTTGATCCACACAAAAAAGTCACTTGAAGAGTGTGGACTGTGTGGAGTAAAATAAAAGATAAAAAAGAGGCGCACACAAGTGTTCACACTCCTCTTCTTACTCCTATAAACTCGTGCTGAACCGTGTCACATCAACACAAAAACGACTCAAATGAACAACACTAACACATCCATAGTTCTGCGTGATTTCACAGCGGCGCATGAGCCGAGTCTTAATCATTACACACACGCGTCATGTCCATGTGTGGATCTATTCAAATACATGATGGAAGTTGTCCTGGATATGAAAGTGGACAATGTGTATGAAACTCACCAGAGCAGAAAAGAGCTAAGAGTAACTTCCACATGTTGGAAGTGTCCTCTGACTCCTCTAAGTCCGGGGCGTTTGTCTTCAAATGTACGTGCGTCTAACTTCTGCGTCGGGCGAGAATTGGGCTGCCGCGGTGTGTCCTGGGGCTTAACGCGCCTGCACTGACTGAGCGGGGCCGGGGCCAGAGACGGGCTCTTGATACATTCACCCACGTCACAACACCACGTGATCGCACACCGCTGCAGCCAGCGTGGTTGCCGTCCAGTGCTGCCTTGTTCCTGCGCCGCGCGAGTGAGTGAGACCGGATGATCGCAAAGAAGGACCGCTGCTCAAAATAGATATAACCAGACCAGATCTTAAGCAGGAGGAGCAGTCTGGTGTAACTGGGATCACGTGGTTCAGTGAATATGTTAATGTTGTGGGTAAACCACCCTTCAAACTACGTGTGTCATCTTCAGGTGCATTAAATCATAATAATGTCACACTTATAGGAGCAGAAGTGAGTGTCAGACCTGTGTAACTCTGAGAAACATAATGCTCAACTGCTTTATGATGTGTAATTGTTCATTTCAGGCAAGAGAGGTGAACAGGAACAAATTTCAATTTTAGAGCTGTCAAAAAGAATCCTCTTATATATTCACATAAATGTTATACACGATTACATAAACAAGGTTACAAATCCGACCAAGCGCGGAAGAGAAGTATCCATGTTTAGTGGGAGAATGACGACGTGCTCTTCATGGATTTGACTCAGACGCACTTCACTCTCATTGAAGAGTATATTATGCACATCAACATATAAACCAATATAATAGATCATGATACAAACACACGTGTGAAAGAGCCTGTTATATTTTCCTCTGCCTTTCCACATTCCTCTCTCAAACAAACGGGACGAGGAGGCGGAAGAAGCAGAACTAGTGCCCCACCCTCATGTGCCTCTTTGTGGAAACACAGGTAAATAAACTCTGTCAGTACAACTAGAGTGTGCAGAATGTGTGTGGTGTGGGCCTATAAGTAACATGTTTTTATACTGTACTTTCTGTTTATCTACATGCTTTTTTTTAACTGATGAGAAATGACATTCCATTGATTGATTCCACGAGCTCACATTGAAATGACAATAAAGTGCATTCATTCATTAATTCATGTTTTCTAAGGCAAACAGGTTAGTCCATCTTTCACATTCAAAAGATGTAATAGTTTATAAGTCTTAACATGGCAACAATGTTCACTCCTCATCCTGAAACCCATGGACCATGTACATGTATTGTTGTGATGTTTGCACTTAAAACGCTGCATAACATGAAGCATTTTATCAATGTTAAAATTGCAAAATGGCACATATTTGGGACATAAGCCAGGTTTAAATTTCTTGTTGACAGATTAGATACAAAGACATTTACAAAGTGAAGTTATTTAGTGTGAGTAAACTATACTGTCTGAGTTTAAAAAAGGTTTAAAAACAAATCTCTTCTGTGAGACTTTAAAGTTTATATTTATGTGGGAAAATACATTTTGACAAAACGACCCATTACAACGTCACATATAAATCTATGGATTAATTAGTAATCATTTTGTTTCCAGGGAAACGTTGTTATGTTGAGAAAGCGAACAAACGGCAGATCAATCGACATATGGCCCGTCCTGGTGCAGGTCTGAGGGGCTGATGGGGCAGATTGTCATCTCACTTCTGTCAGTCTGCCCCAGGGCAGCTGTGGCTACAATAATAGTTCACCACCAACGTGTCTCTGATCAGTGTTTAACTGAAACTGTCACGGTGTGGTTCAGAATCAGCTTCAGAAAAAGGGTCAATGAACAGGATTCAAAAACTAGGAACTTGCTTTGCCATTAAGGTGCAACATACAACAATGGATAATAATAATAATAATAATAACTTCAGAACATATATAAAAACTCTGACGCAATAACAAGCCAAAAGACAATATGAATTCATGTGACAACACAATTCATTAAACATTAGGACAGTTTGTGTTGAAAAAATGTTACTGAGCAGCAGTCTGTATTTTGTATGCACTCATAATATTTGAGGGTTTAACATATGGAATATTTGTCATTTGTCACTGTAATAATAAAAGGGATCGTTGGAAGAGGAGCTGCTGTTAAACTGCTCTAATAATAAACTTACTCTTATTCACACACCAGTGTGTGTGACTCAACACTGAAGCAAAGCGGTCCTAACCCAAAAGTGAAGAGTGACAGGTTCATTTGGGGCCACAGTCTCCTCTTGGTTGAGGAAATCCTCCGCTGATTGTTTGCATACATAAGTTTACATTGTGGGTTGGTTCTTCTCTGTGGCAGCGGCTCAGGTTCATGTGCTATAAATGAAGTGAAAAGTATGAATACAAGTGCTGTTTACTCTCAACACAAACAAGCAGAATGACTGTGTGTGATAAAACAATTGTCACACAGAGTCATCCTGCTCGTCCGTGTCCAGAGTAAACTGCACTTGCATTCATACTTTTCACTTCACTTTATTAAGAGTTAAGTTAAAGATACATGAGTTTAGGTCCACGGTCCACGTCTGCCACCCGCTTGTCTCCATGTAATTGTTCTGCCTGGAATGTTCCGCAGTATGGCATTAAACATATCTATTTACAGAGATACATACATCAAGCAGCTCCTGAAAAGTTACATAGTGCACCTTTAACACGTCTCTCCACTGCGATTAAGAATGTTCCACCTCGTCTTTAAACAACTCATACTTTATTCAAGACTAAGACAGGATTTGGAGCAGAATTATCTGAAGTCATTTATTTCAGATTTGTTAGAAGTCAACATTTAGTTTTCAAATACTATTGGAAACATTGCATAAGCTCAGGTTAAATACTTCATCTAAAGCTGCTAAAAGTGCTGATGAAAACAATAAACTGTCTTGGGCGTGGCTTTGTCTGGAATGCCCCAAATCAGAAACAAGTAATAAAGACCATAGCGTTACAATAGAGGAAAAATAAATATACAAAGTTAGACATGACGCAATGTGATTTACAATAAGTCACAGTTGGTTTAAACACTGCAGAGACACAAGTAAAATGGATACAAATGAAATGCCCTTATTTGTATTTCCTCCAGAGCCACGGGACAGCATGAAACACAAACAAACAAAGTGAAAAGGTCCTTATCCTTCAGAACAGATGCATTATATACAGTGAGGTGCCTTTTACTATGATTAAGACGTGTCCATTACACTGCACTGAGACACGTGCCCTGCTTTATGACACTATAAATAACAAGATCGGGAACAGCTTCATGCCCTCCTCTGTCTCTGTCTCAGCAGATGAAGTCCTGTGGTACTTTCCACCTCTTTCCCTCCTGCAGACTCCACAGGAAACAGAACTATGCACCATGTCTCTACAGAGCTGTGCAGAAGTGGTTTCTAACACAGCCACAGTGTCACACCCCTGGGAACTTCCACCTCCGGAAGAGCAAACCATTTCTACCTGAACATCTTTTGTGTGTTAATGTGGGATCTCCTCAAGAACCGTGAAATACAAACACTGGCTTTGTATCACAGTCCTGACCTGGTTCAGTCCTGGTTTGGGTTAGACCTGGTTCAGTCCTGTGTGAGTCCTGGTTTGAGTTAGACCTGGTTCAGTCCTGGTTTGGGTTGGACCTAGGTTCAGTCCTGTGTGAGTCCTGGTTTGGGTTGGACCTGGTTCAGTCCTGGTTTGGGTTAGACCTGGTTCAGTCCTGTGTGAGTCCTGGTTTGGGTTAGACCTGGTTCAGTCCTGGTTTGGGTTAGACCTGATTCAGTCCTGTGTGAGTCCTGGTTTGGGTTAGACCTGGTTCAGTCCTGTGTGAGTCCTGGTTTGGGTTAGACCTGGTTCAGTCCTGTGTGAGTCCTGGTTTGGGTTAGACCTGGTTCAGTCCTGGTTTGGGTTGGACCTGGTTCAGTCCTGTGTGAGTCCTGGTTTGGGTTAGACCTGATTCAGTCCTGGTTTGGGTTGGACCTGGTTCAGTCCTGTGTGAGTCCTGGTTTGGGTTAGACCTGATTCAGTCCTGGTTTGGGTTGGACCTGGTTCAGTCCTGTGTGAGTCCTGGTTTGGGTTAGACCTGGTTTAGTCCTGGTTTGGGTTAGACCTGGTTCAGTCCTGTGTGAGTCCTGGTTTGAGTTAGACCTGGTTCAGTCCTGTGTGAGTCCTGGTTTGGGTTAGACCTGGTTCAGTCCTGTGTGAGTCCTGGTTTGGGTTAGACCTGGTTCAGTCCTGTGTGAGTCCTGGTTTGAGTTAGACCTGGTTTAGTCCTGGTTTGGGTTAGACCTGGTTCAGTCCTGTGTGAGTCCTGGTTTGAGTTAGACCTGGTTCAGTCCTGTGTGAGTCCTGGTTTGGGTTAGACCTGGTTCAGTCCTGTGTGAGTCCTGGTTTGAGTTGGACCTGGTTTAGTCCTGGTTTGGGTTGGACCTGGTTCAGTCCTGTGTGAGTCCTGGTTTGAGTTAGACCTGGTTCAGTCCTGTGTGAGTCCTGGTTTGGGTTAGACCTGGTTCAGTCCTGTGTGAGTCCTGGTTTGAGTTAGACCTGGTTCAGTCCTGTGTGAGTCCTGGTTTGGGTTAGACCTGGTTCAGTCCTGTGTGAGTCCTGGTTTGGGTTAGACCTGGTTCAGTCCTGGTTTGGGTTGGACCTGGTTCAGTCCTGTGTGAGTCCTGGTTTGGGTTAGACCTGGTTCAGTCCTGTGTGAGTCCTGGTTTGGGTTGGACCTGGTTCAGTCCTGTGTGAGTCCTGGTTTGGGTTAGACCTGGTTCAGTCCTGGTTTGGGTTAGACCTGGTTCAGTCCTGTGTGAGTCCTGGTTTGGGTTAGACCTGGTTCAGTCCTGTGTGAGTCCTGGTTTGAGTTAGACCTGGTTCAGTCCTGTGTGAGTCCTGGTTTGGGTTAGACCTGGTTCAGTCCTGTGTGAGTCCTGGTTTGGGTTAGACCTGGTTCAGTCCTGGTTTGGGTTGGACCTGGTTCAGTCCTGTGTGAGTCCTGGTTTGGGTTAGACCTGATTCAGTCCTGGTTTGGGTTGGACCTGGTTCAGTCCTGTGTGAGTCCTGGTTTGGGTTAGACCTGGTTCAGTCCTGGTTTGGGTTAGACCTGGTTCAGTCCTGTGTGAGTCCTGGTTTGAGTTGGACCTGGTTTAGTCCTGGTTTGGGTTAGACCTGGTTCAGTCCTGTGTGAGTCCTGGTTTGGGTTAGACCTGGTTCAGTCCTGTGTGAGTCCTGGTTTGGGTTAGACCTGGTTCAGTCCTGGTTTGGGTTGGACCTGGTTCAGTCCTGTGTGAGTCCTGGTTTGGGTTGGACCTGATTCAGTCCTGGTTTGGGTTAGACCTGGTTCAGTCCTGTGTGAGTCCTGGTTTGGGTTGGACCTGGTTCAGTCCTGTGTGAGTCCTGGTTTGAGTTAGACCTGGTTCAGTCCTGTGTGAGTCCTGGTTTGGGTTAGACCTGGTTCAGTCCTGTGTGAGTCCTGGTTTGAGTTAGACCTGGTTCAGTCCTGGTTTGGGTTGGACCTGGTTCAGTCCTGGTTTGGGTTAGACCTGGTTCAGTCCTGTGTGAGTCCTGGTTTGGGTTGGACCTGGTTCAGTCCTGGTTTGGGTTAGACCTGGTTCAGTCCTGTGTGAGTCCTGGTTTGGGTTGGACCTGGTTCAGTCCTGGTTTGGGTTAGACCTGGTTCAGTCCTGTGTGAGTCCTGGTTTGGGTTAGACCTGGTTCAGTCCTGTGTGAGTCCTGGTTTGAGTTAGACCTGGTTCAGTCCTGTGTGAGTCCTGGTTTGGGTTAGACCTGGTTCAGTCCTGTGTGAGTCCTGGTTTGGGTTAGACCTGGTTCAGTCCTGGTTTGGGTTGGACCTGGTTCAGTCCTGTGTGAGTCCTGGTTTGGGTTAGACCTGATTCAGTCCTGGTTTGGGTTGGACCTGGTTCAGTCCTGTGTGAGTCCTGGTTTGGGTTAGACCTGATTCAGTCCTGGTTTGGGTTGGACCTGGTTCAGTCCTGTGTGAGTCCTGGTTTGGGTTAGACCTGGTTTAGTCCTGGTTTGGGTTAGACCTGGTTCAGTCCTGTGTGAGTCCTGGTTTGAGTTAGACCTGGTTCAGTCCTGTGTGAGTCCTGGTTTGGGTTAGACCTGGTTCAGTCCTGTGTGAGTCCTGGTTTGGGTTAGACCTGGTTCAGTCCTGTGTGAGTCCTGGTTTGAGTTAGACCTGGTTCAGTCCTGTGTGAGTCCTGGTTTGGGTTAGACCTGGTTCAGTCCTGTGTGAGTCCTGGTTTGGGTTAGACCTGGTTCAGTCCTGTGTGAGTCCTGGTTTGAGTTGGACCTGGTTTAGTCCTGGTTTGGGTTAGACCTGGTTCAGTCCTGTGTGAGTCCTGGTTTGAGTTAGACCTGGTTCAGTCCTGTGTGAGTCCTGGTTTGGGTTAGACCTGGTTCAGTCCTGTGTGAGTCCTGGTTTGGGTTAGACCTGGTTCAGTCCTGGTTTGGGTTGGACCTGGTTCAGTCCTGTGTGAGTCCTGGTTTGGGTTAGACCTGGTTCAGTCCTGTGTGAGTCCTGGTTTGGGTTGGACCTGGTTCAGTCCTGTGTGAGTCCTGGTTTGGGTTAGACCTGGTTCAGTCCTGGTTTGGGTTGGACCTGGTTCAGTCCTGTGTGAGTCCTGGTTTGGGTTAGACCTGGTTCAGTCCTGGTTTGGGTTAGACCTGGTTCAGTCCTGTGTGAGTCCTGGTTTGGGTTGGACCTGGTTCAGTCCTGTGTGAGTCCTGGTTTGGGTTAGACCTGGTTCAGTCCTGTGTGAGTCCTGGTTTGGGTTAGACCTGGTTCAGTCCTGGTTTGGGTTAGACCTGGTTCAGTCCTGTGTGAGTCCTGGTTTGGGTTAGACCTGGTTCAGTCCTGTGTGAGTCCTGGTTTGGGTTGGACCTGATTCAGTCCTGGTTTGGGTTGGACCTGGTCCAGTCCTGTGTGAGTCCTGGTTTGGGTTAGACCTGGTTCAGTCCTGTGTGAGTCCTGGTTTGGGTTGGACCTGGTTCAGTCCTGTGTGAGTCCTGGTTTGAGTTAGACCTGGTTCAGTCCTGTGTGAGTCCTGGTTTGGGTTAGACCTGGTTCAGTCCTGTGTGAGTCCTGGTTTGGGTTAGACCTGGTTCAGTCCTGGTTTGGGTTAGACCTGGTTCAGTCCTGTGTGAGTCCTGGTTTGGGTTAGACCTGGTTCAGTCCTGTGTGAGTCCTGGTTTGGGTTGGACCTGATTCAGTCCTGTGTGAGTCCTGGTTTGGGTTAGACCTGGTTCAGTCCTGTGTGAGTCCTGGTTTGAGTTAGACCTGGTTCAGTCCTGTGTGAGTCCTGGTTTGGACCTGGTTCAGTCCTGGTTTGGGTTAGACCTGGTTCAGTCCTGTGTGAGTCCTGGTTTGAGTTAGACCTGGTTCAGTCCTGGTTTGGGTTAGACCTGGTTCAGTCCTGTGTGAGTCCTGGTTTGGGTTAGACCTGGTTCAGTCCTGTGTGAGTCCTGGTTTGGGTTAGACCTGGTTCAGTCCTGTGTGAGTCCTGGTTTGAGTTAGACCTGGTTCAGTCCTGGTTCGGGTTAGATCTGGTTCAGTCCTGTGTGAGTCCTGGTTTGAGTTAGACCTGGTTCAGTCCTGGTTCGGGTTAGATCTGGTTCAGTCCTGTGTGAGTCCTGGTTGTGGTTCAGTGCGTGTCAATTGTCTCTTCAGTTATTTTCATATAAACATTTCTCAAACTGTCACAACAAGTAAATTGACTTTTTCTCCAATAAATGACAATGGAACAATCATTTCTGGGATCAGTATTTATCAGGTACTACAAAATAAGGCATAAATACACATAAATCAGATACACAGTCAAACAAAGCAGACCACAAACAATTCAGAACATCTTCTTTACAGAAAACAAAACCATATTCACAAATATATAACAACAGTGAAATATGTAATCAAGTACTCATTTTTCTAATTATAGCAAATGCATCAGGGGAAACACACTATAATATCCATCCATCTTCTGCCGCTTTATCCGGGGCCGGGTCGCGGGGGCAGCAGTCTGAGCAGGGACTCCCAGACTTCCTCCTCCCCAGACACTTCCTCTAACTCCTCCGGGGGGATCCCGAGGCGTTCCCAGGCCAGCCGAGAGACATAGTCTCTCCAGCGTGTCCTGGGTCTTCCCCGGGGCCTCTTCCCGGTGGGACATGCCTGAAACACCTCCCGAGGGAGGCGCCCAGGAGGCATCCGGAACAGATGCCCGAGCCACCTCAGCTGGCTCCTCTCGACGTGGAGGAGCAGCGGCTCTACTCCGAGCTCCTCACCTTATCTTTAAGGGAGCGCCCAGCCACACGGCGGAGGAAACTCATTTCGACCGCTTGTATCCGCGATCTTGTTCTTTCGGTCACTACCCAATGCTCATGACCATAGGTGAGGGTAGGAACGTAGACCGACCGGTAAATAGAGAGCTTTGCCTTTCGGCTCAGCTCCCTCTTCACCACAACAGTCCGATGCAGCCGCTGCACCGATCCGCCTGTCGATCTCACGCTCCATCCTTCCCTCACTCGTGAACAAGACCCCGAGATACTTGAACTCCTCCACTTGGGGCAAGGACACCCCACCCACCTGGAGAGGGCAAGCCACCTTTTTCCGGTCGAGAACCATGGCCTCGGATTTGGAGGTGCTGATTCTCATCCCAGCCGCTTCACACTCGGCTGCAAACCGTCCCAGTGCATGTTGCAGGTCCGGGTTTGATGGAGCCATCAGGACAACATCGTCTGCAAACAGCAGAGATGAGATCCTGTGGTCCCCAAACCGGACACCCTCCGACCCCTGACTGCGCCTAGAAATTCTGTCCATAAAAATTATGAACAGAACCGGTGACAAAGGGCAGCCCTGGCGGAGTCCAACATGCACTGGGAACAGGTCTGACTTGCTGCCGGCAATGCGAACACAGCTCCTGCTCCGGTCATACAGGGACCGGACAGCCCTGAGCAAAGGGCCCCGGACCCCGTACTCCCGGAGCACCCCCCAAAGGACACCCCGAGGGACACGGTCGAAAGCCTTCTCCAGATCCACAAAGCACATGTGGACTGGTTGGGCAAACTCCCATGAGCCCTCGAGCACCCGATGGAGGGTATAGAGCTGGTCCAGTGTTCCACGACCGGGACGAAAACCACTCTGCTCCTCCTGAATCCGAGGTTCGACTATCGGTCGGATTCTCCTCTCCAGGACCTTGGAATAGACCTTACCCGGGAGGCTGAGGAGTGTGATCCCTCTGTAGTTGGAACACACCCTCCGGTCCCCCTTCTTGAACAGAGGGACCACCACCCCGGTCTGCCAGTCCAGAGGCACGGTCCCCGACCGCCACGCGATGTTGCAGAGACGTGTCAACCAAGACAGTCCTACAACATCCAGATACTTTAGGTACTCAGGGCGGATCTCATCCACCCCCGGAGCCCTGCCACCGAGGAGTTTGCGAACAACCTCAGTGACTTCAGCTTGGGTGATGGATGAGCCAGCCTCCGAGTCCCCGGTCTCTACTTCCTCTTCGGAAGACGTGACTGAGGGATTAAGGAGATCCTCAAAGTATTCCTTCCACCGTCCGACGACATCCCCAGTTGAGGTCAGCAGGCCTCCACCCGCACCGTAAACGGTGTTGGTGAGACACTGCTTCCCCCTCCTGAGGCGCCGGACGGTTTGCCAGAATTTCTTTGGTGCCGACCGATAGTCCTCCTCCATGGCCTCCCCGAACTCCTCCCAGGCCCGGGTTTTTGCCTCTGCGACAGCACGAGCCGCGGCTCGCTTGGCCTGCCGATACCCGTCGATGACCTCCGGAGACCTACAAGCCAGAGTGGCCTGATAGGCCTCCTTCTTCAGTCTGACGGCATCCCTTACTTCCGGTGTCCACCACCGGGTTCGGGGGTTGCCGCCACGACAGGCACCGGAGACCTTGCGACCACAACTCCGAGCAGCCGCATCAACAATGGAGGCGGAGAACATGGTCCACTCGGACTCAATGTCCCCAACCTCCCCCGGGACATGGGAGAAGCTCTCCCGGAGGTGCGAGTTGAATACCCTACTGACAGAGGGCTCCACTAGACGTTCCCAACAGACCCTCACAATGCGCTTGGGTCTGCCAAGTCTGTCCGGCTTCCTCCTCCGCCAGCGGATCCAACTCACCACCAGGTGGTGATCGGTTGACAACTCTGCCCCTCTCTTCACCCGAGTGTCCAAGACACAAGGCCGGAGGTCTGATGACACGACAACAAAGTCGATCATTGACCTCCGGCCTAGGGTGTCCTGGTGCCATGTGCACTGATGGACACCCTTGTGCTTGAACATGGTGTTCGTTATGGACAATCCGTGGCTAGCACAGAAGTCCAATAACTGAACACCGCTCGGGTTCAGATCGGGGAAGCCGTTCTTCCCGATCACCCCTCTCCAGGTGTCACTGTCATTGCCCACGTGGGCGTTGAAGTCCCCCAGTAGAACAACGGAGTCCCCGGTCGGTGCACTGTCCAGTACCCCTCCCAAGGACTCCAAGAAGGCCGGGTACTCTGCACTGCTGTTCGGCCCGTAGGCCGCCACAACAGTGAGAGACCTGTCCCCCACCCGAAGGCGGAGGGACGCGACCCTCTCGTTCACCGGGGTAAACTCCAACACGTGGCGGCTGAGCTGAGGGGCTATCAGCAAGCCCACACCAGCCCGCCGCCTCTCCCCGCGGGCAACACCAGAGAAGTGGAGCGTCCAGCCCCTCTCGAGGAGATGGGTTCCAGAGCCCAAACTGTGCGTGGAGGTGAGGCCGACTATATCTAGTCGGTATCGCTCAACCTCCCGCACAAGCTCAGGCTCTTTCCCCCCCAGCGAGGTGACATTCCATGTCCCCAGAGTTAGTCTCTGTGTCTGGAGATCTGGTCGCCGAGGCCCCTGCCGTCGACTGCCGCCCAGATCTCTCTGCACCGGCCCCTTATGGATCCTCCTGCGGGTGGTGGGCCCACGGGAGGGCAGCCCCACGTCGCTCTTTCGGGCTGTGCCCGGCCGGGCCCCGTGGGGTAAGACCCGGCCACCAGGCGCTCGCCATGGAGCACCCATCCCAGGCCTGGCTCCAGGATGGGGCCCCGGTGACGCCGATCCGGCCGACGTAAACGGCCTTGTTCGTGTCGTCGTCATAAGAGGCTTCTGAACCGATCTTTGTCTGACCCGTCACCTAGGACCTGTTTGCCTTGGGAGACCCTACCAGGGGCATGAAGCCCCCGACAACATAGCTCCCGGGATCATTCGGGCACTCAAACCCCTCCACCACGTTAAGGTGTCGGTTCAAGGAGAGGACACTATAATATTGTTACTTTAAATATGGATTATTTATGCCGCTGTAGCCCATCTAATTTAGTACGCTCATATTTACAGTGAAGGTGTAGCACACTGTGGAATCATTACCTTCTGTAGTTTATTTTAAATGTGTTAATGAGCTCAGGAAAGACAGCCACGCCCTCCATGTCCTGAGTGTCTCAGGTGTTTGTCCCGCTTCAAACGTCTGAACCCTGGACTTGTTCAAGACACAAAACTGAATGAATCTGATTATTTCAGGGAGAAAAATCATCTCTGGAGCTGAAGTTTGAAAACCCTGGAGCAAAGTAAATCTGCCACAGAGAATGAGACTGGAAAACACAAAATGATATGTTCTGCACCAACATTAAGACACTTCAGAAAAATACATATGTTGCACACTTGAATTATGAGGCTCGAAGTGCAGTTTCATTCATATTTATTTCTGTAACAAAGACAAACATCTTTCAATGTCCATGTCACGCTCTGTTTTGCTACAGGAAACAGTTCTACTTTGTAACAATGCATCATAGCCAAAAATAATATGAAATTATAACATAATACAAAACACATAAATAAATCTGTGACAGAAATGTGTGTTTGCTCTTTTAGAACGTTTTTAGATTTAACAAAAGTGTAATTTTGTTCTCTCCTGGTGAATCACCCTTGTTTCTATTAGCATATTAGCATACTGCTGTTAGCATAGCACAAAGTTACAACAACCAGGCTTCAACATCATAATCTTAAAGACAACTTCGGCCTGAACTGTCACACTATTGCCTCATCAAAGTACATACACAGATGATAGAGCTCCCCTTGTGGTGTGGCATAGGAACTACACCAATGCAAATCTGAGCGACTTGAACACAGTCTGTCTTTCTAACAACAAAAATTATATTAAATAAATTATAACATGAAATAAAATCAATTTTGGGGGGTGCCCTATTTTCCATTCCCACACATATTTACCCAGATGTCTTTGCAAATAGAACAAAAGTAAAACAGACTTGTGATTCGAGTCAATGAAATAAATATGAATTGAATGAACATTTAGAACCTTCATGGACAAACATTGTGTATAAATACAATCAAATCATTTACAGAAACATTAAAAACACACAATATAAATGTTTTTGAAGCAGCAGTGATGTTGTGGCTGATGTTTTTTAAACGTGTCAGTTTCAAAAGGAGGATTGTACTCCTTCTTAAACGTTCAGGACTGTTACTGCATCAGGAGAAGTGTGAGTTTGTTCAGGAGTTTGACTCGCAGCAGGGACAGAGTCAGTGAGCTGAGAGATACATGTCTGTGACTTCAGGTCCCGGCTTCTTCTTCTCACAATGAGCTGAAAGCACAATGTTGTCACTTATAAAATGGTAGTTCATAATGAATAATAAAAGCCTGTGTGTTGATTAAGCTCCAGTTTGTTCTGACGGATGTCGTGGTAATCAAGGGTGGAAGAGAAATACTACTGTTACTGTAATCAGGGTAATTGTACTTTATAAACATGTACTTGTCTTTCTAAACCTACAAACTCACTACACTGCAGCGGGAGCTCAAAGGACATGCAAATTGTGGTTTGAAACTATTTCATTTTTTCATATTGTGTATGAAATATTGATCTGAAATTGTGATTAAATGTAACTAACTAATACTACAGTACATTTTTTATACTTTTGCCTGTAATTGAGTACAACTCTATTTTTACTTCTCTTTCCTCCACTTGTGAAGGTAAAAGCTGATTTGAGCCTGAGCTGAATCCACTTGAGATGAATTCTCACCTATGAGTAATAATCCAATGGAAACACAGAGGAAAAAGAAGCCACAGATTCCTTCAGTCCAGTGGTGTCTCGCCTCAGAGCCAGAGGTCAAAGGTGACTCTGGATGTATCACTGGAGCTGCGTCTGTCACATCAAAGACATGAATGACCAGAACGAACAGAACAGATTCATTATTAAAGGACAAATGTCTGAGCTCACCCACAACAGTCACATTGAACTGGACCTGGTGCATAAACCCGTCTCCACAGGTGATTTGTCCAGTGTAGAGTCCAGAGTCTCCAGCTCTGAGGTCAGAGATCTTCAGAGATCCAGTCATGTGACTCAGACGGCCTTTATAACTGTCTGGAGGCTCACGTCGATCCTGTCCCTGGTCAAACAGCACCAGGGTCTGTGTGTTTACGTCCCACACGACATGACGGGGCTCACACTGAGAGGAGACTGGACTGTCCAGTGTCACTCTGTCTCCAGCCTTCACCTGCAGAGGTTTGGGTTCTTCTGCTGCTCGGGACAAACCCACGAGCGCTGGAAGACAAGAAGGACAATATTTAGTTTAGTGTGTTTTAGTCTCATGTGTTTGTTAAAAGATGAATAATAAGAAAATGCTCAGTTTAATTTATTTAACAGTAAAACACACACATACAATGAAACAATGAACGCAATCCAAGCAACTTTATCTAAAAAGATAAGCTAATTATTTGTTTGAGTCACTTTGAAGACATATTTACAAAGACAAAGTTTTATGAAATAAAATACTTTTGTGCAGTAAGTACCAACTTCCACTTGAAAAAGCCTTTTATATGAAACTATTTTACATTCCACAGCAATAAACCTTTAAGAGATAAGCAACGGTAAATGTGAAGCATGACAGAGGAATAAATAAATGAATAAAGTCATGACACAGAGCGATGAATGTGACAAGATCAGTAAAGTTATAAAAAGTTCAAATGTTCTTACTTAAAGCTGACAGTAGCAGTGAGATGAGCTGTGGTGGAAGCATGTCTCCTCCAGGACAGTCAGAGTCAAGTGTGAGCTCCACTTTGGCTCCGCCCACAAACTCCACAGGTCACAGGTCAAATGAAACGCTACATTTCTACACAACTGGCCTCGGGTTTCTAACTGTCTAAAGGATTAGTGCCAGTGACAGTGATAAAGCCTTTGTCTAAAGGAATTAAAGGGATTCAGAGATGATAAACAATGTGTGTTTTCACAGGATGAGCACTTTGTTTTCAGGACAAAGACACATTATGCTCACGTTCTAACCACAATACTAGACATGATGTAAATCCTAGTTCCTCTTCAAGTGAATCATGAATCATGTACATACTTAATATTACAAGTACGTGTTTGTAAAAGATGCTGGAAATGTGGGAGCTCTGGATTTCAGGATTGCACTTGGGGATCGTCCCTCAGAACTCGTCTGCTCAGTTCTGAGTCGACTCTTTTCCTTTTGGCTTTTAAACGAGGCTGACGTTTGTGTCGTTGTTGTAAATGAGGTCACACACAGTTAGTTCTATTTACAAAAGGATCATCAAATGACACTATTTGCTTTGTTGAGATTGAAGTTTGAAGTGTTAGTTTGTTTGGTTTATGTTGTTCCATCTTCAGAGCGAAACTGTTTCAAATGTAAATGTGTCTCACTCTCTTTGTTTCCAAATCTTCTCACAGGTTTATTTATGACTAAAATGCAATGAGCCTTTCATATTTACTGATCAGTTCAAACTGAACTCTAGACCTTCAAACAGCTATTGTTAAATTACGATTAAACTATTACTAAACTAAGGTGTTTTTTTAGAACACACAAATGTTTTAAATGATTTATGATGTTTCAGGTTGTTTTTTTAGCTCATATGAGACAAAAACTAGCACAAAATATTTATAGTTTTTAGCTTCTTGTTGTAGGCGTCGTTTTTAGGACTTTCCACTGTTCAAAAGTTGGATTTATTTTGTATTTTTGTACACGCTGACAAGAGTCTTTCTTCTACGTTGTTACTTTTATTCGCTGTACTTCATGTGTGTTGGACGTGTCAAATCAGTTCTGAGAATGTGAATTGGAGACAGTGATAGTTCAAATATCACACATTTCACACCCACAAAAACATAAAATCAAAACTGAAAATGGTCTCTGCCTTAAAGCTGTTTCCACATGAGTCTATTTTGGATTATTATGAGTCCAAAATAGACTCATGAGTGTTTTTGAGTCTATTTTGAAAGGGAAAGAATTAGCACTAAATAGCAACGGCCGATTAGCACAAGTAAAAAGTGATTCACAGCAAAGTAACAGTTTCAGCTTGAGCTCTTTGTACTTTTATGTAACTTATGGTTTGGTCACACACAGTTTCTTCAAATCTAACATTATTCAGAGCACTTTAAAACAGCAGTGCTACAAACAACAACAACAACAACAACAACAACAACAACAACAGAAAACAGAAGGAATAGAAAGAATATTTTCAAACAGGAGGCACAGTCTGATGTATCGTCAGACAGACTTAAGCCTCTTTTAAAGGGCCAGTCCGTCACCTTTCATGTGGGGGGTCCACTACCTGCTTGTTTCCATGGAGATGTTAATTGCTTCACCTGGAATGTTCCAAAGTATAAACTTATATCATTACAGCTGATTTTAGTCCTGAAGAATGAATGCCTCTGTGACACATGTAATGCTGCACTGTGGAGCATCACAGGCCGAGCTCTAACGTGTGGGCTCTAATGTGGCACAGTCAACTTTTAATTAAGTTTGAATAAGAATAACAAAAACACAACAGGTTTCAAACTTGCTTTTTATCTTAACAATATTGTCACAACACAAACAATACAATAAAATACTACTATAGTTTATTTAATGAATACACAGCTTTGGCTCTTAACTCTCCTATTTTAAAAAAGTATTGTTAAATTATAATGAGTTTATGCATATTTGATGACTCATGGGCTCATGCAGGGGCACAGATATCTGCTGACTCATGAAAATGATCCGGTTTTTATGTACACATTTAGTCAAGTGCAGGGGCCACTGATATTTACAGGAAATCACATGACTTTTCAGACACGTTTGCTCTGACAGTTTGTGCACAAAAGGATCTACGTGAACAGCTTCTTGTGTGCACAGGCAGAATGTGTGCACAGGCAGAATGTGTGCACAGGCAGAATGTGTGCACAGGCAGAATGTGTGCAGAGGCAGAATGTGTGCAGAGGCAGAATGTGTGCAGAGGCAGAATGTGTGCACAGGCAGAATGTGTGCAGAGGCAGAATGTGTGCACAGGCAGAATGTGTGCACAGGCAAAATGTGTGCACAGGCAAAATGTGTGCAGAGGCAGAATGTGTGCACAGGCAGAATGTGTGCACAGGCAGAATGTGTGCAGAGGCAGAATGTGTGCACAGGCAGAATGTGTGCAGAGGCAGAATGTGTGCACAGGCAGAATGTGTGCACAGGCAGAATGTGTGCAGAGGCAGAATGTGTGCAGAGGCAGAATGTGTGCAGAGGCAGAATGTGTGCACAGGCAGAATGTGTGCACAGGCAGAATGTGTGCACAGGCAGAATGTGTGCACAGGCAGAATGTGTGCAGAGGCAGAATGTGTGCAGAGGCTGAATGTGTGCACAGGCAGAATGTGTGCAGAGGCTGAATGTGTGCAGAGGCTGAATGTGTGCACAGGCAGAATGTGTGCACAGGCAGAATGTGTGCACAGGCAGAATGTGTGCAGAGGCAGAATGTGTGCAGAGGCAGAATGTGTGCAGAGGCTGAATGTGTGCAGAGGCAGAATGTGTGCACAGGCTGAATGTGTGCAGAGGCAGAATGTGTGCAGAGGCAGAATGTGTGCAGAGGCTGAATGTGTGCACAGGCAGAATGTGTGCACAGGCAGAATGTGTGCACAGGCAGAATGTGTGCACAGGCAGACCAGAGCAATGACGTGACAACATGACGTCCAGAGTGCGACTTAAAGGAGGTCAAAGCAGGACATTGGTTTGATTCGACTTCAGAAACATTGGGCTCTAAATCTTAATGTCAGCTCCTCTTTTCTCTAGAAGGCCTGACTAAAATGAGCCCCAGATCAAACTGGCTGGACTCTTTGTGAAGCTGAGGCTGTAGTTTCTGCTTGACTCTGGAGTGTGAGGTCTGATTGACACTAGTTCTGCTTGTGTTTGGTTTTGATCATTCTTCTGGAGCTAATTTCACTGAAAATGAGATTTAGGGATTTGAAATAAAGTAAAAGTCAAGGCAGAATCTCTATAAAGATGTATTCAGTTGTTCACAGTTCATCCCAGAATGGTTTATTTGACTGTAAGAGGGCGATAGCTTTCTCTCTGTGTTTAATATATCAGATGGTGGATCAGCTCAGTTTATGAGGTTAGATGTTTAGTCTCATTGTGTTCTGAATATTGTATTTCAACTCATCATCTGAGTACTTTTCCACTCGCACAAACAGCAGACAAATACTTTTACCCAAAGTGTCTGTGATATAAGTGGTTTGTGCCGTTATCACTGTCCCCTGTTGACCTCGCTACTCTCTGTTCAAGCATCAGCTCATTTTGTTTATTTTTGTTATACATTTTTTAATATTTTTGGTTTTCTGCACCTTTATTTACTATTCATGTCAGTTCAAGCAGAGGTGGAAATAAAATAATGATGGCCAACGTGAGCGTGTTCATAGTCGAGGAGTTTCAATGCCTTTTATGACAAAACTCATTACTAACGGCTCAATAATGTAATATTTGCCGTAATATTACTCGGTATCGGATCAAATAAGAAAACAGTGGTATCGCCCATCATCAGCGCTGCAGGATGGATGTACAGTCTTTGTTTATTAGTAGTAACAAATCTATTGATTAGTTGATCTGAACTACAAACAGACTCCAAAACATGTCATGTGCTGAAAGAAGAGGTTTTATGGCTCAGACGGAGCAGAAATGACCCCAAAAGAGTGAGTTTCCTGAAAAAAGAAAAAGACTATTTACTTAACAATGAAGATGTCTCTTTAGCCGTAGCTTTGTCAAATCTGGTAAAAAATCCCGAGCGTTTTGAGATCCAAACAAACTAATGGATGAATCAAATTGATCACCAAAATAATCATGATCATTTTTTTTTACTTTGCTAATCCATAACACAAACCCTCATCCTGGTCTTGACCTACAATCTAACGACCCGGTCCTGATCTTAACGACAAGCGCCACAACGAAGCCCTAAACTGAGCGTTTAGAAGCTAAAACAAGCTCTGACCTGAACACAAATGTTGACAATGATAAGGAAACAGCATTAAACTCCTGCTGCCCCTGCTGGATTCTAGCCTTTTGTCTCTTGAGTGTTTGTTTGTTTGTTTGTTTGTTTGTGTAATGTAAGATTTTAGAGTGATGAATTTTACTACAGATGAAAACATTTTATATTTAGGAAAGGGCAACGCTATTTATTTTCAGTGGTCTAACTTAGGTGTGACCATTGCCCCTGAAGTGATCGTATCTCACATACTTTCTCTTTACTTTCTTTGGTTTCATGTCCGGCTTCTCCTGCTGTTTACAGACAGAAAACACTTTCTAAAATATATCTATTTTCTACATTTGGTCAGAACAGCTATGCACAGGACACAATCCTGTTGTGTTGAATTGATAATAGCAGTTTCCCAAAAGCCAAACCGGTCAGTGGACATTTCCAAACATCATTAGATGTGAAATACGAGACGACTGGCGAGGGCAAACATCTTAAGGATCATGTCCGGGCAAAGCCCCTAAATCACCCTGAGTATCACAGACTTCACATTAGATCACATGAAGGAAAGTGAAGGAAATGTGACAAGAACCAAAACATTAGGCCTTTTTAATCATCAACTCTGATCTGACATGTTTGTACTTTAGTTCCTCTGAAACAATAAACTAAACAAGTGGAAACACCACTTAAGACCTTAAACATTTACTTTAGCTGCAAAATATGATATATTTGTCAAGACTAAATCTATCTCTTTATTTTGCTGAATTATAAATGTTTTGACACTGAAAACATACGTTGGACTTGATTCATAAAGAAGCAACAACGACAAAGTCATGAAAATGATGAGTGTTTGTGGCATCTGATGTGACACATGGGTTTAGGGCAAAGATTTGGCAGATTTGGCCGACTAAAATCAAAATACTATTTAGGTTCCCACAACGAGGAACAGCCAGGGACACATTTCTGCAGTAAAAAGTGATTTATTAAAAGATAAATTATTTCCATTTTGAAATACATTTTTCCTTTTAAAATATGTCTCAATGTTTGTTTGTTTGTTTGTTAGTTTGTTCCTGTTGGATTTTCCAGGCTGTGGACACGTGGATTGTCTTGTTTATTGTCTTGTATAAGTGTCTCTGTGCGGCGCTGAACACAAAGACTTTAGAGAGTCTAGTACTAAAAACATGACGTACTTGAAGAGTTATGACTCGACTTTCTTGTGACTTGCACCTCTGAATACTGATACTTTCTAATGTCACTGCAGTAGAAAGTATAAAAGTATAAAAGTATAAAAGTGCAGGGTTCTGGCCCAAAGACATTCATGGACTCGTGATTCTCTCTGTTCATGGCTCAAACTGATCACTTGGTTATGTTTGTTCTGTGGCTTGTCGATTCTAGTTAACTTATATCAAATTAGACATTTTTATTTAATTCTATGAGGAAGGAAAAATTGTTTTTAGTAATTTCATCAACATAAACTACAGACTTTTAATCTGCTCCATTAACACAACATTTCGTCCTCCAAAGTCTGATTTCGACTCAAAATCACGTTTCCACAGACAGAAGATATATATACACATACATACATACATACATACATACATACATACATACATACCTTCATACATACATACATACATACATACATACCTTCATACATACATACATACATACATACATACATACCTTCATACATACATACATACATACATACATACATACATACATACCTTCATACATACATACATACATACATACATACATACATACATACATACATACATACATACATACATACATACATACATACATACATACCTTCATACATACATACATACATACATACATACATACATACCTTCATACATACATACATACATACATACATATACACACACAGATATATACACACCCTCCGCGGGTGGAGTCTATTATCCCCCTTCAAGCTTGGGTCTTCTAGTGGCCTGCAGCTTGAGGGTTCTATGCAGTACCTTTGCTGTTCCTGAAGATGTCACAATGTCAAAATCAGTTTTGAGTTAGAGGTTTAAGAAAATACAAATATAAGAGTTAAAAGGCATGATGGAGGCTAAGCAGCTGTGTGGTAAATAATGTCCATAACACAGGGATTTTCAAGTTTCGGAAACACATTTTAAATACAATTAATGCTCTTGTGCTCATTACCACAGAGCTTCAAACATGGTGCCTTCATGTGCTGTGGGAATTATGATAAATACAACTCATATCTCGGTCAGTTTGTTGACAGTTTAACAAACAGCTCGTTTGGGCTCTTCATTTTTTAGTCATACATATTTTTTTTTAAATAACAAGCGAAGTATCTATTAGTTAAATTCTCATTTTACCATAAACGTTGTATTTTAAAAATACATTGTAAAAATATATCCTATTTGTCGTTTCGATTTATTTATGCTTAATTAATAGGCTGCAATCCTTTTAACTTTGAAGCTGCAGCCAATGTTTTAGCCCCATTTAAACTGCCAGCAGAAGGCTCAGGATGCTCAGTGATCCAGCCATAACAACTTATTCTTATTTTCCCCTTAGCCAACATTTACAGTGTAAAGCGTGAAACAGATGTCTGAGGTGAGAAACGAAAGTCAAAACAGCAAAAAAACAGTATTGCCACAGAGTCGAACACATGTTACTATGGATACAACATCACATTGTAGTATTGTAAGACGAATGAGTCAGACTGCATTTCCTGAAGAGGTTATGTGAGGACGACTGGACAGGAACCACCAGAGCCTTTGACCTGCTCATGTGAGAGTGCAACTTTCACTTTTCTGGGGCCCAATAAATTGTAGCGTGCACGTTTCTTTGCTTCTTTTTTCCTCTTAATTATTTATTTTGCAGTAAATACAGTTTGATCTTCTGTGTTCTAGTTGTCGAGTCAGTTCAGGTACAGTTATGACAGTTATGACTCAAAACAAGTAAAACATCTCAGGAAAGATACAATTTGAGCTGTGGGGCCAAACAAGAACTTCTGTGACTTATATAACTTCATTCTGCTGTTTGTCTTTTGTTTTAACCAATACTTTGTACTTTACGTTTAGAAAAGGCGTGGCTGGGGTGATCCTGCCTGAGGGTTACTGTGACAGGGACATAAAGTGTTACTGTGACAGGGGCATAAAGTGTTACTGTGACAGGGGCATAAAGTGTTACTGTGACAGGGGCATGAAGTGTTACTGTGACAGGGGCATAAAGTGTTACTGTGACAGGGACATAAAGTGTTACTGTGACAGGGGCATAAAGTGTTACTGTGACAGGGGCATAAAGTGTTACTGTGACAGGGGCATGAAGTGTTACTGTGACAGGGGCATAAAGTGTTACTGTGACAGGGGCATAAAGTGTTACTGTGACAGGGACATAAAGTGTTACTGTGACAGGGGCATAAAGTGTTACTGTGACAGGGACATAAAGTGTTACTGTGACAGGGGCATAAAGTGTTACTGTGACAGGGGCATGAAGTGTTACTGTGACAGGGGCATAAAGTGTTACTGTGACAGGGGCATAAAGTGTTACTGTGACAGGGGCATAAAGTGTTACTGTGACAGGGGCATAAAGTGTTACTGTGACAGGGACATAAAGTGTTACTGTGACAGGGGCATAAAGTGTTACTGTGACAGGGACATAAAGTGTTACTGTGACAGGGGCATAAAGTGTTACTGTGACAGGGACATAAAGTGTTACTGTGACAGGGGCATAAAGTGTTACTGTGACAGGGGCATAAAGTGTTACTGTGACAGGGGCATAAAGTGTTACTGTGACAGGGGCATGAAGTGTTACTGTGACAGGGGCATGAAGTGTTACTGTGACAGGGGCATAAAGTGTTACTGTGACAGGGGCATAAAGTGTTACTGTGACAGGGGCATAAAGTGTTACTGTGACAGGGGCATAAAGTGTTACTGTGACAGGGACATAAAGTGTTACTGTGACAGGGACATAAAGTGTTACTGTGACAGGGACATAAAGTGTTACTGTGACAGGGGCATAAAGTGTTACTGTGACAGGGGCATGAAGTGTTACTGTGACAGGGGCATAAAGTGTTACTGTGACAGGGGCATAAAGTGTTACTGTGACAGGGGCATAAAGTGTTACTGTGACAGGGGCATAAAGTGTTACTGTGACAGGGGCATAAAGTGTTACTGTGACAGGGGCATAAAGTGTTACTGTGACAGGGGCATAAAGTGTTACTGTGACAGGGACGTAAAGTGTTACTGTGACAGGGGCGTAAAGTGTTACTGTGACAGGGGCATAAAGTGTTACTGTGACAGGGGCATAAAGTGTTACTGTGACAGGGGCATAAAGTGTTACTGTGACAGGGGCATAAAGTGTTACTGTGACAGGGGCATAAAGTGTTACTGTGACAGGGGCATGAAGTGTTACTGTGACAGGGGCATAAAGTGTTACTGTGACAGGGGCATAAAGTGTTACTGTGACAGGGCCGTGTGCAGGTGCAGTTATCTCGTCTGCATCAGTGACAAAGTCTTGATGTTCTCACACATTATTACAGAAAATACCAGGACTCCATATTTTCTCAGACAGTTTCTGAACAAAAGTGTGTCGTTATTATGAACGCTCTCATTTGCACAGGGCAGACCCACCACTTGACAAAAATCTGATCAGAATTTCTTTTCTTCATCCCCAGGGGAAGATTATATTTGTAACAGACACGAGCCCGACCAGCAGAAGAAATAACTTAATGTTAGAATATGAACACAAACATAAATATCTGTATCCCAATAGAATAGAAAAAAACATGTTGTTGACTAAACCCCAGTATAAAGACAAATATGTGCTTTACCCAAGAATTCATCTCTTGGAACGAGCCACAATAACAGGAGATAATAACAAGTTAATAACAGGAGTTAATAACTCATGGCTCATGTACGGCTCATGTGCAGTAATGACACAAAACAAGTCATAAAACCCAGGAAAGTGCTCAAATCAGCCAAGTTCATTTAATAAATTATATTTACAGTTGTTAAAACATCATTTAAGACGTTTAGCACATTTCTAACTGCAGCAGCAGCAGCAGCAGCAGCAGCAGCAGCAGCAGCAGCAGCAGCAGCAGCAGCAGCAGCAGCAGCAGCAGCAGCAGCAGCAGCAGCAGCAGCATGTTCAAACAAAATTGTTCAACTTGGAGAAAAATAGGCAAAATGTTTAGTAAAATCTTAAATACAACCATGTTGTCTACGTTTTAGTGAAAAGTCTGACCTGTCGTGCACTTTAAATACCTCTAACAGTCTATTTACATATCTATGTTACATGTGACTACAAGAGACAATGCACTCAACCAAGTTTTAAAACATTCTGATTTCCAACAATAATGTCCTCGACAGGATTTATGTTGAATCCTTCATTCCTCCAGGCGTGGAACATGGGAAAACAGGTTTCAAACAATGTCATGTGGCCAGTGTTTTTAGGCACAGTCCAGAGGAAGTTTTGTCTTCTTCTTCTTCTTCTTCTTCTTCTCATAATGAGCTGAAAGAAACCACACATTTGTTAGTCGTGTTATAAAGTTACAGTTGACCTTGTGCCCTGTGCGTCCATCAAGATGTATTTATAAAAAACATTTATTGGAGCCTGAATTTAATCACCTTTAAATGTTAGTCCAAGGCAAACACAGAGAAATAAGACACAACAGATTCCTTCAGTCCAGTGGTGTCTCGCCTCAGAGCCAGAGGTCAAAGGTGACTCGACATGACGGGGCTCACACTGAGAGGAGACTGGACTGTCCAGTGTCACTCTGTCTCCAGCCTTCACCTGCAGAGGTTTGGGTTCTTCTGCTTCACACAGGAGAACTGAGAGAGGAAGAGGACAATATTTCAGCTCAATCCAAATATCTGGTTGTTGTTGTTTTTGTTGACAGATAAATAGAGGGAAAGATGTACCATTTAATAAATGCATTTTTGCAGTAAAGCACACACACATTCTAATGCTACAAACACAAGTCACTACAGCCAAGATTCTCTTTAAGATCCTGGACCTTTAGTCAATAAAGTCGACAACAATAATACACTTTATAGAATCCTACAAATGAAATGAATTACTTGGCCTACAGTCCCTGATTTTGTGAACATGGATTATAACAGTAGTGAAGACACAAAATGGCCGTTATGAGCCTTTATTTGTTTACAGTCTGAGACATTTACAAAGTGAGTACAAATACTTTAATACAGTCAGGACCAACTTCCTCTTGACCTGAACAGCATTTTACACAAATGGACCTGTACGTCTCCAGGACTCTGGGACGAGCAGGTCGGATCACAGCTGACCCTTCTTATAAAATGAATATCGACTTTTAGGAAATAGTAAATCAATGGTAAATGCTCCTGTCATGTTCTTTAATCTGCTTCTCAACTTCATCGTCGCTCATCACTGCTGTACTGATTTCGGGCGTTATATAAATACATTGAGTTGAACAGTTTCCAAATGATTCATTGGCAGATTGAGCCTCGACACAGAGAGCGATGAATGTGACAGGATCAGTAAAGTTATAAAAACACAGGAATAGTTCAAAAGTACTTACACAGAGCTGATAGTAGCAGTAGCTGTGGTGGAAGCATGTTCACCTCAGAGTGAAGTGTGAGGCGTGTTGTCCCGTTTTCCCTTTTGTTTCGTCACTCTCACAAACTCCGCCTTTCAAGCAAGTCTCATTCCTCCTCTCCTTCCTCTCCTTTTTCTCTCTCACCCTTCACTGATCTTGATATTGTTTTAGTCATTTTATCTCAATAAATCATAACTACAATCCTTTACGTCCTGTTTGTAACCTGATGTTATTGTGGTAGTTCACATGAGTTAGTCACATCTTGATTTTCTACTCGTTGGTTCAGTGATGATGACATTTGATGATGACACATGTACAGGGCAGTGCAGCGCTGCAGCCTTTATGTCAGACAGGTTATCTAATGCCTTGACATCACAAGATAAATTAATCTAGTTTGTATCATCGCAGGCTTTTATCTAGACTCAGCTCAGTTTGATGTTCTCGTGACCTGGAGCTTTTCTCTCTCTTGTCTTGACTGTTTTAATGCACGTCCATCAGCCAAAGTAACATGCCACACCTACAGTTAGTCTAAAAGTCTGCAGCACGTCGAAGAGAACACAAGACTTTATCCCCCATTCATAGAGTTAATTTAATGATGTATTTTCTATTTGACTTGAGCTTGTGTTGGTGAAATGTGCTCTTGAAATAAAGTAAGATTGCACTGGATAAATCATTTCCCTTTGACTTTTAACAAGTTTCAACAAGTTAATCGGTCAAATCGCAACTAATTGATTATTTAAAAAAATGTCAATTAATTTAGTCATCAAATAACCATTAACTGGTCTGTGCACATGCTAAAACATGCCATGAGCCGATGAAAAGACGTTTAGACTCAAATTGAGCCTCAATTGCATTAACGTGATGCAGAAAATGTGTACATTAAGTGTATTTGTTGCTCTTTTGTCCATAAATAAACTCCATCAGGATCATCAAACTCAATAACTCATGGATTAGCAGAATGATCGTTAGCTGCAGCGCTAGTTGTTGTAATTGATCCAGTGATTACACACGGTTTATGTATTTCTATTGCAATGTAAACTCTGGCTGTGGATAATGAAGCATCATTTGCTCTGTTGAGATTGTGTGTGCAGGTCTGTGTCACTTGTGTACTTAGTGGACTAGACTTACACTTTGTGCTGAGATCTTCAGAGTCTGAGTCTGGGGAATTCCAGCTCCACATTTACAGAGTCGTTTATAATGCAGTGCCTTGTGTATTTCTAATTCTCTCATAGTTATTAAAATGCCTAAAATGCTTTTCATATAAAACAGTTTTGACACCGACTAAAGTCCAGACTTTCACACACATGCAGTTAAGTTTATAGTAACGACGTAGTATGTGCAGTTTTATTTATGCGTTTAAGCTTCCTGTTATAGATTTATACATTTTGAAGACCATGAAAGTTGGATTTTATTTTGATTGTTGATTTCAATAAGTAATAAGTTCTGAGGATTTGAATTGGAGACAGTGATAGTTCATAAATGACACTTTTCACTCCCACAAAAAACACACAATCGAAACTGAAAATGCCTCTGACACAATCGAAACTGAAAATGCCTCTGCCTTAAAGCTGTGTCAGTCTGACACAAGAACATGATCTGACACTTTACAGTTTTTCACAGTTGCTAACACCCAAAAAGCAAAGATTTGGCACAATTTGCACAACCTTCACTTCATGTACCAATCGCTCGCCCCAAGTTGGCACTACTTCACACTCCCTTATCTGCATTAGACTCTGACTTTCCTTCTTTACACTCTGATGTCAATTACAAATCACCTTGCCTATAACAATCAACCTATAACACACAAATATTCAAAACACTACACACAATGTTCAGTCGTTGAACACACGTAAAATCTCCAAAAGAGGAATTATTTTCAGCATGGAGGTGGAAGGTCTATGAACGGAACCCACAGGGCCTGGTCCCACTGCTCCAGGCCATGGAGGAGGCTTGTGGTGACGTCAGTGTGGAGGCCTGTCAGGGCTTCATGCGCCACTCAAGGTGATTCTTCCAACACGGCCTGGACAGGGAGCACACGGCCTGGACAGGGAGCACACTGCCTGGACAGGGAGCACACTGCCTGGACAGGGAGCACACGGCCTGGACAGGGAGCACACTGCCTGGACAGGGAGCACACTGCCTGGACAGGGAGCACACTGCCTGGACAGGGAGCACACTGCCTGTGATGTCGATGAGGCCCTCTGCCTGACAGGAACTGGAGGCATGATGGCCCATTTCTTTTTGTGAGGGGGGGACGGTCTACTGTACTGTCCTGTACTGTTCTGTGTGTTCTAAAATTACTGTAAACTTTTTTTGGTTGCATATTTGTGCTGTTTTATGTTAGACTACAAAAGTTTACAAAAGTTAAGGCCTACAGACATTTTACAAAAGGAGAAATAAGTTAAAGCTGTGGTCACATGAGTCTATTCTGGATTAATATGAGATCGACTCGTGAGAAATGACTGTGGCTGATTAGCAGAAAAGATAAATAATTTGAAGTTTAAGTGACGTCTGATGAACAGTAAATGCAACTGACAGCCATCATGGGGGGTTCAAGTGTAAAAGACTAGATTTTCTAGTTTCATGGGCTTAAAGGAATGATAGTGGTCTCATTTCCTCGTGGCGTGGACAGCCAAGTAGTTCATGACTCATGTCAATGTGGGATATGAGCTGTTGGTGGGAAGCACCCCCACCCTCCTGTTGTACTGCAGTGAGTGTGGTGAGTGTCCGCCTCAGTCGGTCCCTCATCTGCCTGAAGAGTGGGTCCAGTTCGCCTCAGTCGGTCCCTCATCTGCCTGAAGAGTGGGTCCAGTTCGCCTCAGTCGGTCCCTCATCTGCCTGAAGAGTGGGTCCAGCTCGCTTCTGACGGTCCCTCATCTGCCTGAAGAGTGGGTCCAGTTCGCCTCAGTCGGTCCCTCTTCTGCCTGAAGAGTGGGTCCAGCTCGACTCAGTCGGTCCCTCTTCTGCCTGAAGAGTGGGTCCAGCTCCAGTTTCCTTGTGTCCGTCTGTCCGTCTGTGAGAGTCGGATCTCTCCTTCACTGGAACTCCTCCAGGTTTCTACGCTTTTTTCCCAAAGAGGTTTTTCTTGTAGTTTTTCCTGGCTGAGAAGGAGAGTCTAAGGACAGAGGACCCTGGGACATCGTCCCTCGCCACCACAGACATTGTCTGACTTCATCGCCACCACAGACATTGTCTGACTTCATCGCCACCACAGACATTGTTGATTCATTTCTCCCTGTGGCCCTCAGAGGCAACTGTTGTTGTGATTTTGGGCCTTACAAAAATAAATTGATTTGATTTGATTTGATCATGCACATTTATTACAAAAGGGACTAACAGTCGCTTGAGTTCTCAAATCGGCAATTTTTTTTTATTAAAATGATTCCTTTAAGCGTAATATTGCTTTGCCCTTTTTTTTACCTTCCATTTCCCTCAGTCTTGTCTTCCCTGCTTTTACTTCCTGGGTTACCTTTCCATTAATTTCCATTTATTACTTTCTTCATTCTTTATTTTAATTATCCACGTCATGATTGTGCCAGTGTTAAAAATACATCCCTTTGATAAGTAGAGACAGAAATCCAATTGACCTGAAGTCCTCATCCTAAAGAGCAGGACCACCGCCTTAAACCCATGAAGCCTGTTACTACAGTTACTACATCCCCGGAAACTAAACGTGTCTTTAACATAATAGATTCATGGTCTTTCAAGGTTTATCTCGTTTGAAAACACTTCCAGAGCAAACACTGTTAAACATTATGGTGACCTCTAGTGGCAAATTTCAGTACAAACATTATTTATTTTGTTTTAGCAAATTAATTTATCCTATTCTTTTAAAGGCTGTGGTAAATATTGATGACAGTTTGATGGACATGTGATGTTTTACAAACCTAAGTAACATTTACAACATAAACAAATCAAAGAAATCTGTTCAAATTCATGGAAGTATAATTTATTAGATTCAAGTTCAAATCCCATATACTTCTGCATTAGTTTGAAGACAATGCCACCATCAGGTCATCTGGTGTTACTACACCTGCGTCCAGCAACAAACATAAATCTGTTGCGTAACTATTTGCGTTTGCGCACTTTCATTTGACTTTTCAAACAGGTCATCAATGATTTGAGCAAATATCAGCCACAACACAAACAAACAAACAAACAAACAAACAAACAAACAGCCTTTAACTAGAAAAAAAGCTTTTGCATGTCCAAGTTTTTGTCCATTTCTGACTGGTTCAATCTAAAAGTGTCTCTTCTAAAGTTTAAGGTGAAAGTGAAAGTGCAAACAAACTGTTCTCACTTAAACTTGTCACAAAAGAGTTTCCCCCTAAAACCAGACTTCATACATATAATATAGTGACTAATCAAACATTTGTCATGCAAACCACTGCAAACCAAACCAAATCCAGCAGCAGACGTGGTCAGTCCTGACACAAGAACATGATCTGACACTTTGACCTTTGCTCAACAACAAGAAGGAACTCAAAAACATGCAATAAAACAACTCTGCATTTAGGTTAAAATCATTAAATGTATAAAACACAGCCTTACATTTAGCACACAAGGTGTGTTTGCATAAGACTATGATACATTATTTAACTTACCATTTTGTGTCTTGTAGAAATGAAGTCGTAAACAACTTTGGGTGGGAGTGGCTTGATCTGCATTATATTCCACTTCAGAAACTGGAAACTGGTTGCTACAGCAACAGTGCTCATGACACTTCCTCCAGAGTTTTACTAAATACACAGCAGGGACTGATCTGGACTTTTCTGCACTCTTTAAATTATTGTCCTTTTAATGTTGTAATACACATATTATTCATTGTAATATCTATGTGGAGAAGTCTATTTGACCAATTGCACAAAGTATTCACACACACACACACACACACACACACATACACACACACACACACACACACACACACACACACATACACACACACACGGTCTATATTTTTGTAAGTAAACAAAAGACAGTGATGAGCATCTTTAAAGCAGGCTCTGATATCACTTACATGTATCTGTATTTTACAGAGAATCCCAGTTTGTGAAATCACATCACAATACACTTCACATTTGCTTCCATTCTGAATGCTTTCCCCCCCACAAAACTTCAAAGGGTTTTTAATGTGCTTCATGCAAAGTTCAAAGTGTGTATGACAGGTTAGACTACACATTTTACCCAACAGTTATACCATTTTGTAACTTTTGTAATTGTACTTCCTGGTTGGACATGAGCAGCAAATATAACATAGGTAATTATGGAGGTAATTCCACAATAGTTACCTAGCAACCAGACTGTAAACAAAACCAAAAAACATAAATTACACAATACTTATGATTTGGCAAACAATAACACCAAACAACACGTTTATTTTGTTGGATGTCCGTTTAAACTAAAATTTTCAGTCAGTTAACTGTAAATTCTCAGAGGGATAATGTATCTCAGTTTTGTTTGTTCAAGATTTCTTGAAACTTTAAATATAAAACTATGAAACATTTTTACCACAGGTTCTATACCACCAAACTAAGTCATAAGTAGAAAACAGGAGATCATGTTATATATTTACAGTTGAAACCAGAAGTTAACACTCTATATAAAAAGACAGATATAAAATTCAGAATAAACTTTCCCAGTTTTAAGTCCGTTAGGATTAGCAAAATTATATATTTTTGTAAAATGACAGATTAGTGAGAAACATAAATTTTAAAGATATGTTTTATTCTTAATTTTGTCATTTCTTGAATGTCAAAAGTTTACATACATCCATCCATCCATCCATTTTCTACGGCTTGTTCCCTTTTGGGGTCGCGGGTGACTGGAGCCTATCCCAGTGACTTCGGGCCTTAGGCGGGGTACATCCTGGACAGTGGCCAACTTGTCGCAGGGCCAAAGTTTACATACAAATCATTAATATTTGGCTATACTACTACTTCTTGCCTTTAAACTGTAGGACGTTTTAAATGTCCATCCACAAACTTTGCACAATAGTTGGCAGCGATTTTGGCCCATTCTTCTTGACAGAACTGGTGTAATTGAGACAGGTTTGCCTTTTCAGTTCTGCCCATACATTTCCGATTGGATTGTGATCAGGGCTTTGTGACGGCCATTCCAAAACATTGACCGTGCCATCCTCAAGCCACCCGGTCACCAGTTTGGCAGTGTGCTTTGGGTCATTGTCCATTTGAAAGACCCATTTGCACCCAAGCTTCAACTTTCTTGCAGATGTCTTGAGACGCTGCTTCAGTAAATCCACATATTGTTCTATTTTCATGATGCCATCTATTTTGTGAAGTGCACCAGTCGCTCCTGCAGCAAAACGACCCCACGACGTGATGCTTCCACCGCCATGTTTCACTGTTGGGATGGTGTTCTCAGGCCTGAGCGCATCCCCCTTTTTCCTACAAACGTAACGGTGATCATTATGGCTAAACGGTTCAATTTTAGTTTCATCAGACCACAGAATTTGTTTCCAAAATGAAGGTTTTTGTCCTTGTGTGCATTTGTAAACTGTAATCTGGCTTTCATGTGTTTTGTTTTGAGTAATGGCTTCTTCCCAGCAGCCTTTCAGCCCATGTCGGTAAAGGTCGATACAGCTTTTACCAGCTCCAGCAAGCATCTTCACCAGGTCTTTTGCTTTCATTCTTGGGTTCAAACGCACACGTCGGACCAAAGCACGCTCATCTCTGGGACCCAAAAGCCGTCTCCTTCCTGAGCGGTATGATGGACATTCCCATGGTGTTTATACAAGGATACATGGATGAACCAGATTTGTGCAAGTTCATTTCTGATATCCTGGCTGATTTCTTTAGACTTTCCCATTTTGTTACACAAAGAAGCAGAGGGTTTCAGGTGTGTGTTCAAAAATATCCACAGGTGTGTTCAAATGTTGTCAGTTAACCAATCAGAAGCTTCCAACATGACATCATCATCTGGGAATTCACATTTTTGTTTAAAGGCATGGTCATTTTAGTGTAGGGAGATTGATAAAAGATTGTAAAAGAAAATATGTATATCATTATTATTCTGGTATAGCACATAAACATTTATCATGGTGTATTTCTTTACTTTTGGTCATTTGGGCTGATTTTGAAAGCCAACAAAATTTAGTATGGGGTTTTGGTTCCACGGATATAGTTAGGACACCCCTGTTTTATGGCCAAATAACAGTTATAAAAGAAGTACCCTTCATCTAATCTCTAACAATAAACACTCATAATTTTCGCCAAAGAAATCAGAATTTTAACTGGAACTCATGCGGAGTGCCACATGATTAAACGTTAGAATTCACCTATGCAAGCAGAGTTATCTCAAATTGAGTTCAAATCACAAGTTCAGTCAATTTAAGCAGAGTTTTTCTTTTTTCCCCCGGAGCTCAGAGCCATTCTATATCCAAAAAATTAGATATAAAAGACTTGAACTGTAACTGTCAAGTGTGTTGTCCACAAGTCTGAGTTCAAATCCAAGTCCTATAATATGAACCTCAAATTCAGTCCCAAGTCTTAGAAACTCAAATCTCAGAGTCCCGATTTAAAAAACAAGACTTTGACTAGGGAAATTACTTGACAAAAAGATCAGAGATTACCAGTGTGGAAAGTAACAAAGTACAGATGTAAAAGTACTGTACTTAAATACACTTTTTAGGTATCTGTACAATACCTTTATATTATTAACCCTTTTTTACTTTTACTTCACAACATCTGAGAGGAGGTATCTGTACTTTCTGCTCTGAAGTGTTCAGGGTTTGAGGTAAAAGGCCATGGTGACATCCTGCCGAAAATGTTTAGTTAAAGACAGACTTATGACTAAACTATATAATCTATAAATAAAAATGACTAGATAAATTAAGTTATCAATTCAGTCACGTCCTTTCACCGAAAATCAACACAATTCTTTATTTCAACATTTTATTTCTGTATCCATAATCAAGCGTAATATCATACTTTGATATGACTTATACAGACAGCAACAAGCTCTGCAGTTTGTCACATGGCCTCACGATGGCGCTCTTGTCTTCTCGTCTTCACTCGTGACCTGAGGAAACTAGAAGCTCATTTCCACCTGAAACCATCATCTCAAATCAATAGATGTGGGAAGTGATAAGTGAAGAATTAATGAATGAATGAATAGTGTGTTCTACTTGAGTCATAGTATTTTAATAATATATAATCAATAAATAAATAAAAATATTCTTTCTCTTTTTCTAGTTTTTTTCCCCCGCAACTCTTTTGATCAGTGGAGAAGGTGGTGCCATAAACATGGAAATATGGAAATATCTGATAAAGTCTGTGCAAACACATGAACCCAGTCCCCAGTTTGCCACGTGAAACCACCTGCTGCAGTGTTAATACGTGTTAGACATTTGTGTACCATTTCTGACAAAGAAATACATGTATTCAGACTGATCATTTTATCTATTTACAAATGAAAGATTATCAACAACCAAATGTCATTAACAGAGACATTTTGCCTATAAAGCTCACGATCCAAAAGGTCATTTCAGAGTTTTGTATAAGTAAAATCTAAAAGACAATGGTTCTATACATCAACCACCCAACCACACGAGAGTTACACCAGAACTCATTACCACAGGTAGAAGTGTTTATAGGTTGTTACCATTAGCAACTAGCATGCATGCTAACACCCTTAATAAACATTTCTTAAAATGTCATTGGGGACATGAATACACATAAAACAGTGCAACAGTTTGACAATTAAATTCATGTTTTGTTTCAAATTGTGCCACAAATAAAGTATCAGGTGGATTTTGGGTCAATTAGTTTTGTAGTTGCCCCATTAAAATGAATGTAATAGAACGTTTACAGGAGTACCAGGCTGTGTGTGCATTTATCCCAAACTCATCACTCCTGGAAGGCTCAATGTGAACGTCAAGACATGTGATTGATGGAGTATATTACTTTTGCTTTGTGGTATATTTCTTGTGGTACATTTTTATCATAGTTTTACATCAGTGAAGTGGCAGTTTGTGAAGTTTTTTTTTTTAAATTAAATATTAAAATGACAGAAAGTAGTGCTGAGTTATAAAACAGAATCAGAAAAGGTTTTTATTATCATGAGGGAACAAAATTCACAAACTATAGGAACTTGCTTTGACGGTGCAACATACAACAATATATAATAATGTAAAGAGTTAAACACTATCTGAGAGTTTAAACAATTTACCAAAATAAGTGTTACAAGATATTATTCCTTGTGGTAATAACATTAGCCGGAGCCTCCACCAGAAAAGTCTCACCTTTAATGATCATTAGAGTGAATTACATACGTTTTACACAGAGACATTTCACAATAAGAGTCTTTCTCATGTGTCACGAAAGGACAAAAATGACAACAGACAAATATAATGTGAATAGGAGAATGAGAAGTAACAATGGGATCCTTGATGCATTTATCTGATGAGCTGACATTTTTGTGTACTTTTCCTATAATGATTAACTCATAGTTCATCGTCGAGTTCCGGTTTCTCATAACTGACTTGTGTTCGTGTCCAGACTTGTCATCAGACTTGTCATCAGACTTGTCATCAGACTTGTCATCAGACTTGTCATCAGACTTGTCATCAGACTTGTCATCAGACTTGTCATCAGACTTGTCATCAGACTTGTCATCAGACTTGTCATCAGACTTGTCATCAGACTTGTCATCAGACTTGTCATCAGACTTGTCATCAGACTTGTCATCAGACTTGTCATCAGACTTGTCATCAGACTTGTCATCAGACTTGTCATCAGACTTGTCATCAGACTTGTCATCAGACTTGTCATCAGACTTGTCATCAGACTTGTCATCAGACTTGTCATCAGACTTGTCATCAGACTTGTCTTGATCAAACTGAACAAAACCCTGGCTGCTCAGCAGGAGGTCGAGGATTGGCCCAAAACTATCACATGATTCATAATGTTCACGTCATAATCACTCACAAAGCTTAAAGTCAGTAATGAAATAAATTTAACATGAGAAAAGATTAAAAAAAAAGAAAATAATGATTAAAATAAGGACAGTTCTGCCATTTGGACTTAATTTGAAAATGGCCAAATTTGACAAACCTTGAATGAGACGCTGCTGTTCTGACGTGGTCTGTGTTTATTAGTTTTTGTTTTACTTTAAAAACGCCTTTAAACATTACATTTAAACATTACATTTAAAAAGGAAATTGGGACCATTGCCATAGCAAGTAACAATGAAAAAAAAAAAAAATGAAATAAAAGATCATCTTTAATGAGATAATGTCCTCAAAATGATGCATATGTGGCAGTACGAGTATTTTGATATTGTTTGAATGGTAAGTTGTCCAACAACGCCACCCCAATTTAAACTGGGGAAAATTAGTAAGGCACGCAGATAAGGATTACTGATGAGACAGAGACGGTTCCATAAATTACAACATGTTTATTATTTAAATAGATAATGCTAACAATCTAAAACACATTTTAAGCAAGACAATAATATTTTTAAACAATTTAATCTAAAAGCTGAAATGCTACCACTCAACACCACGCACACCCACTCACACACACATACACATACACATGAATAAACTCAATAAGACCGTTGGAGGGGCGCTGAGGCTTAGCCGTGGGGGTAAAACAAATGGGGCAGTAACCTAATAAGAAAACGCCAAAACAACAAAACAGTGCACCACAAACCAAAACGCGGGAACCACCACCAGGGAATCCACCACGGTGTCAGACCATCAGCCCCTATAACACAGAAACATGTATTAAAAGCGGTACATAATTTGAGTCCAGTGTAGGCACGGCAAAGGGATATGCAGGTAGAGCAGCAGAAAAATGTCTATATCGCGCCCATGCGCGTTAGCGCGACACACCCAGCGCAGAGCTGGTACAGACCACGGGAGAGCACAATCGGGCAGCGTGGGGGCACAATCAAGCGCCGGCCTGCGCCGTCAGTCCGACCAGGAGGATGTTAGTCTGCGCAAAGCGGGTTACTCCGAGCACAGTGGCAGCGGCAAAGCGGCAGCGGCAAAGCGGCAGCGGCAAAGCGGCAGCGGCAAAGCGGCAGCGGCAAAGCGGCAGCGGCAAAGCGGCAGCGGCAAAGCGGAACGGCAGCAAAGCGGCAGCTCACTTCGGAGCGCGACTTAGAGCTCCGATGAGGGAGAGGCGAGAGCGAACAGCTGCGTCAAAGCCTAAGCTTGCGGTAGTGAGTGACCCGCATCTGTGGTTACAGGTGACTGTCCGTGCTAACAAAAAGGAGTCTAAGATTAGAAGACAGTCCACAACATTTAGGAGGGAGACAGAGCTCCGCTTACCTGCCGTGAGGCGCTGGAGGAACGCGGAAGTGTGACGCCGGTGGGCGGGCACAATGCGAGAGGCCAGAGAGAGCGTAAAAATCAGGGGGGGGGCATTTTTATGAATGGCGACCGGCATGAATGGCCAATGAGAACGCGGGCTCAGATCTAAGGGCGGCCCAAAATGCGATAGGCCACATATATAACAGGAACTCTGAGAGTTACTCAGGACAGTACAGGATTACTCAAACATGTAGGAATCAATCAAAAGACAATTTTGAGTGAACAAATGATGATCAAATAATGTGACAAGGTCAAAAGCTCATGAAAGGTGATTTTGTGTATTATTTCCCCTTTAATGTAGATAACGCATGTTGAAAGTGTGAGGTCTTATGGCAGGGAATATCCATGTGGTTCAGAATGAGTTAGGATTGTTGCCGTAGTAAGACTTTTAAAACTCTATTACATCTTTTGAATGTGAGAAATGGAACTAACCTGTTTGCTTTAGAAAACATGAATAAATGAATGAATAAATAAGTGCATTATATTGTCATTTCAACGTGAGCTCAGGCACAAATCAATGAAATTCCGTTTCTCATCAGTTAAAAAAGAAAGTACAGTATAAAAACATGTTACTACACTACACTACACACATTCTACACACTCTAGTTGTTTCCACTAAGAGGCTGTGGGAGGATCACAATGATCTCAGTCCTTCTGCTTCTTCCTCCTCCTCGTCCTGTTTGAGAGAAGAATGTCAGGAGGAAGAAGAAAAGGGAGAAAATACAACGATGAGTCATGTATAAAATGTGCACAGACATTTCAGACTGTGATGGACCCGGAACGTGCTTCTCTCTTCATATTAAAGTTTCCTTTTCCACGGGCCCGGGACAGAAGAATAAATCATGCATAAAGTGCCTCGTGTCGGAGAAATATCATATAACGGGGAATAAATACATGTCACAAATTATAATTTGCCATCGTAATACAACAGGCTCTTTCAAACGTGTTTTTATATCATGGATCTATTATATTGGTTTATATGTTGATATGCAAAATACTCCCTGAAAGTAAATGCGGGGTAAAGTTAGCGTCATATTCACAGATTCAGACTTCCGAGGTCAATAGCTCCAAAATGCAAAAGTCTTTGCAGATCATTCATATACCAAAATACTCACATTTAGACTACCAAGTGACTACAACCCCGTTTTTTAAGATCAGATGCGTATTTTGGGCGCAGCGAATTCGGAGCCGAGACGAGTGCTAAGGGACAGCGGGGCGGGGCTTATGTGGAGCGCATCAGAGTCAAATCCATGAGGAGCATGAGAGTCATTCTCCCACTAAACATGGATTTATTATTGTGGACATCGTTTCTTTTATCTGCTTTTGGTGAGTTATTCCCGTTCACTTCCGCGCTTGATCAGGTTTGGAAAAGTTGCCTTGTTTATGTGCTCCTCAGTGCACAGACTTTAGGCGTTTTTTAACTTCATAAATAGTCTAGTTCATCTCTATAATGACGTACCCCACATCATAGAGGTTTATAGTTTGATTTGCCTAGAAATCACGTCTATATTTGTGCCTAAGTTTAGTTTTATGTTGTTAAGAGTCTAGATGTTGATGTAGAAAACAACATGCACTTTTCTCTCTGATAATGACCTCACTGGCCTGTGTTTGTGCTCTACACTTTTGCACTCTAAAGCATTAGGACTAAAGACTAACAAGGACAAAAGATCATGAAGGAGGTGGAAATCATAGGCTGCATTTGACTCCTAACATCTTATGAACTCAGAAGCCCTTTATTTGTGTGTATTTAGTATTGTGCCATGTGGGCTACTTCATTATTCTGTTTCTTTTATGTAAAGTGTGAATGAATGTGGGCAACAGACTGTGCTGTAGTTTCCTTTAGGATTCATAGTATTTGTTTGTCTAAACCTCTCTCTATCTTCACATTCAGCTTTAGTGTAGGCTTCACTTTTCACATTGTGCAAAGAATATGTGATCAGTGACTTTGGATGAAGATATTGATCTGTAAATAGGCTTAAATAAACACTATCACTATCACTTATTAAAACTGGTTCTAGAACAGAAGAGTCATAGTTTGTAGTTTGTTGTTCTGAGTTTGTGAATGAAGCTTGATCTAACTGTGTCGTGTTCATGTTTTCACAGTGTTCACATGTGATGCAGACGTGAAGGTTCCTCTAAAAGCTGTTGTGGGATCATCCATCACATTCCCCGACCCTGTGAAAGAGAGAGGATATATATTATTCGGACCAAATTTTCTTGCTTCTGTTTCTAATGGAGCATTTGTGATTGAAGATGACATTCACACAAACAGACTTCACTGGAGCAACAGCACTGGACTCTTCACTCTGTCACATCTACAACAAAGTGACTCTGGAGATTATACCATCAACTCTAAAAAAGGAAATGTGTTTGCTAAATATTATGAACTCAAACTTTATGGTGAGTAAACCTTTTTATTAAAATAGCCGTTCATTTAAGAACAAAAAAACAGGTAGAGAGTTGTCTGCAGTTCCCTCATCACTGATAAGTACCTGATGATCATCTGAATGACCAGAGCTGATGCTGCCACATGGCTTCACATGCTGTTGTATATTATGTGTAAACTGAACCATAAACCTCCATTTCTGTTTAAACTAGGATTAATATTATTTATTTATTCTTTTTAAACAAAAATAGCCTTAACTAAACTGGCTCTGCTGGATTGTGTATAATCTTTCTGAATTGAGTTCTGCACAATATCAGTCTGCACAGACTCTCACTGAAATCAGTCTGGAAAAGACGTAACATCATGACAAATATTTGAATCTGATTGGTCAAAGCTCTCTCTCTCTTTCTTTCTCTCTTTCTCTTTCTTCTCTCTCTCTTCTCCCTCTTTCTCTCCCTATTTTATTATTATTTTATGTATGATATAGCTTAAAACACATACTTTGAAGACGTACAACTACATTAGGTGGTGGCCTCACTGTCGCCCTCAGAGGCAACCGTTGTTGTGATTTTGGGCGTTACAAAAATTTGAAAAATGGGGTGCACGGTGGCAAAGGTGGCTAGCGCTCTCGCCTCCCAAGAAGGAGATCACGGGTTTGATTCCCGGACCAACATCACATGATCTCTCTGGGTGGAGTCTGCATGTTCTCCCCGTGTTACCGTGGGTTCTCCGGCTCCTCCCACCGTCCAAAGACATGCATGTGTTAGGCAAAATTGGCAACTCTGAATTGGCCCTAGAGAGTGATTGGTTGTCTGTAATGTCTATGTCTCTGTGTTGGCCCTGCGACGAGTTGGCCACTGTCCAGGGTGTACCCCGCATGAGTCACTGGGAGAGGCTACAGTCACCCGTGACCCCGAAAGGGAACAAATTCACAAATGAATGAATGAACTTTTCAGTTGGCTGCCAATCGCCATTAAAGAGAAATTCAACTGTTATTAAATCCAGTCCTCAAATACGTTCAAAAAAAAAAAAAAAAAAAAGTAGTCTGCTAAATCTACTAAAATGGCCAAAGTGAAACAAACATCATGAGAATTCACCTGGTGGAGCCAGGTTACTCTTTAACTCCTCTTTCAATCCATCTCTTCTCCTGCTCAGAATCTTCAGCTCACTGTCTTCCATAGAGTGGTTTGTGGCTTTAAGATGAAGATGCACGGCGCTCTGTGGTCCTGAACTCCAGTGTCTTCTGTGTTGATAAATCCTCTTGTGCAGAGGCTGTTCAGTCTCACCTGTAATGCTCTTTACAACTTTCCTCACTGTTGGATAGAATAATATAATTTATTTTTTGATTTAAAACATTTTTCTGCATGGGTTTGTCCTCAGAGTGAGTCATCTCATGCAAACAATTTATGTTTAGTTTAAACCGGGCAACACTTTTAGACAAACTGGTTCACCCTAAGGACAAGATGACTACAACTGAATGTGTTACTACAATGAAACACTCCTGGAAGAATGAGGAATTACTCTGATATAGACTATTTAATTTTGCATTTATATCTCCAACAATCCGATTCATACAATCCATGACTTATATTTTCTCGGTTATTTAAAAGGAATAAGACTGTTTGTCTTTTTACTTTATGATGTCTTTAAATCAAATCAATAATTCACTTGATAAATGTATTTCATAAAAACATGAAGTACACAGGTGCATGTGCATGAATCCTGCTGCTGAACTGCTCACTCTCATACACGGCCTGTTCAGACTTGTACCTGAGTCTGAAACGCTTTGAACTGGAAATAAGAATGAGCTGCTTTGGCTTTCATGTTTGTATAATTTGAGAGCCAAGTCTAATTCATGTTTATTCACTGTAACTTCAAATATTTACAGAGGTTTTACTGAGTGATATTGATATTTCACATATTCACAGGATCCAGGATTTGCACATGTAAAAAGGTGTAGAGAGACAGAGATGACAAATAGAGACAGACAAATTCTGTCTTAATTCAGTTTTAAACAACACAAGTCCAAATGTAGCCTGGATCCAGACTGGTTCTCTTTACGTCTAATACAAAGGACGGCTCAGTCTGGTCATGACCTTCTCCTCTGCGTCTCAGGCAGAACTCAGACAGAACTCTATCACGTTTGATTATTTCATTGTCTAATCCACCTGTAAATCACTTCCATCTGAGATCTGGGAGATAAAACCTCTGTCCAGACTCACATCTTTGGTATTGGAGAAGCATGTGTTCTTGGCTGGTCAGATAAACCCAAATGACCTTAAGGCTCATTAATGCTCTACATTCTAGACGCACACAGATACACTTAGAGGCTTTTGTCCGTCCTCTGTGTTTTTTAACCCAACAGTTTGTCCAAATATGATTTGTCTTCCACAGTTGTTTTGGACAATTGTCTAACATGACTTTGAGCGCCCTCTGGTGGTTATTTACTAAAACACAGCCTTGACTATAGAAAGGTTGAAAGTGTAAATCGGCTCTTTTCACTATTTCCGGTTTCCTTAAAAGTGCAGATCTTCACTCCTTCTTCCATTCATGTGGGAATTAGGGAATTATCTGAATCTTGCACACAAAAAAGACAATGAAGAGCGAGTTACAGATGGATAATCACTGGCAGCATGTTAAGACATTTACATAATATGTAAATATGTGACAGGAGGAAACCTATGTGTTATAAAAGTATGTGTTTTTGTCTCAAAGTAAAACTCTAACATTCACTGTCTGTGAAAGTCAGTGTTTAGTCCAAAAAAAAAAGTCGCCACAGAACCAGAGGGTCACGGGCTAAAGGCCTTTATCTGTTCTTACAGACACATTCTCTGTGGCGTAGTCTCAATACGCTTCTGTAATGATGATGATTTATTTCCATCCAGTTGATCTTGTATTGATGATGTGAGAGAGTGACCGCTGCACAAAGCCTCCTCCAGCTCGTCCCAAACACTCTCACTGGGTTCACATCTGGAGTACATTAGTTTCTGCTTCTCTTTAGATCTTTTCTTGATGCCAATGATTTGACCCTTATTTTGTTTGTTTCATTTGTAAAGCCAAATTAAGCTGTTGGAGTTGTTCTTTATCTTGAAATGTTTGGTGACCATCTGTCACGATCCTCAGAAGCATCATCCGACTGTTGTTACATGTCACTTATCAGCTGCTCTCCCAGACTGGCCACGCCCCCTGTCACTATGTGGGAGCATGAAAGCTTCTCCCTCTGCCAGTCCTTCTCCTCTGGGATGAGGCTTGTGAGTTGGAAATATGTTCTGATTACGGAGACTTTGTGTGAAGTGGAATGTTCTGAAGTCCAAAGCAGGTTTTGATCTGTGTGTGTTGGTTTTCTATAAAATGTAGTTTTGAGTTTTCCGTCCAGTTTGTGTTCAATGTTTATGTCCCAAAAAAAGGCTATTGCTCCCTCTTTTTCCTCCTCACAGGTGCATTTTATGTTTCCGGTGTTCCTTTAGCACCTGTGTGTGTGTCCTTGTTTTATTTTTTCTGAAATGTCATCCACATACCTGGTGGTGGTGCTGTTTTTATGGCCTTTTCCATTAAAAAAAGGCCGTGGCTGCAGTGCCGCGGCACGCGGTCAAATGGCCGCGCAGTTTCAGGAACCGCGAGACTTCTCTTATAGCGTCATGGCTAACCCTAACCTTAAGCTTAACCCTAGCCTTAACCTTAAAGGCGGTATGGACGATTTTTTGGTGATTTGAGAACGCAGGCGGACGTGCACATGCCACTCCCCCGTGCGGACTGATACAACACACACGTGCGTTTGTTTATTAGCGCAACGGAGCACATCGCATCGCTCGTCTCCCGTAGATTTCTGTCCACTTCTGCGTCAGCTTGAACTGTCTTTCTCCGTCTTCATTTTGCCCCGTACACTGAGGGAACTATATTATGATAGATCCATGCGCTTAGGCACGCGGAAACGTGGGGACGAGCCTGACGCGGCTGCAGGTGAGCGATAGGTGCGTTTTATGATTGATACGTGGCAGGACAAATGATTTATCCACGCCACGAGGAAATATGATAAAAAATTTGCTGAAAAAAATCGTCCATACCACCTTTAACTTTAACCCGGCGCGGTCTAAAACGGCGCTAAAACGCGGTCAAATAGCGGTGCGTGGCCGGCACAAAAATAACATGGCAGTTTTGGCCGCGCGCCGCGGCACTGCAGACACTCCCTTAAAACAAATTCTCATAATGGCTGAGAGTGGATCCCCTATGACGAAGCCTTCTTTTAGTTTATAAATATTGCTTTTGTATTGGAAAAGGATAATAGTGAATGAATATCTGTGATGGAGAGATTTGTTTGTTTTTTAAGGGTAGCTCCTTCACGTGATTTCACATGATATTAATATTTCATCCTGTTCTACTTTAAAGTTTCAGAGTTCTTGAACTGGTTGTTTGGAATTTTTGCAGTGATGTTCAATTTGTCCAGGGAGAGGTTTTATTATGTCCACTAGACCCTTTGATAAATTGTATGTAACGTGGCCGGTGCTGACAACTTTGGATCATAGTGGAGTGTGTTTCTTGTGTACTTTTGAAGTGCCATATGCGTGGTTTTAATAATGCTTTGAGTGTCTTTTCTTTTCTTCTGTTGGGTTCCTGTTTAATAGCTCATGCGTGCCCTTGTCCCCCAGTAACATCCTATTTTTTTGTGTATGTGTCCAGGACTACTGCTCTTCTGCCCTTGTCGGCTGGTATTATAGTAATTGTGCTGTCCATTTTTAGTATGTCTATGGATTTTCTTTCTACTTTTGTAATGTTGCTGCATGATATCTGTGTGTTTTTTAGTATTCCTGTAACTGTGATGTGTAACTCTGCGTTTTTCCCCTGATCCTGTATTTTATTGTGTGCAAATTCTGTAGCAAAGAGGAAATCCTCATTCAGTACCCGTCTGGTGTTATTGCAAATTTTAATTGGGTTCTTTATGCTTAGGCTCTTTGGTGTAATATCCTTATTCTTCAAGTTAAATCATTGTTGTTTTTGAAACGGGCCTGCGATCTGTTCAAATTCTCCAAATGGCGGTACAACACATTGTTGTCTGTATCTTCCTCGTAATCCATTAATGAAATTCATCATGTCTTCTTTCAATTAGTCTTTTGTTTGTTTTGTTTATAAAGATAAATTGGGTTGTTTTTTTGCGTTGACAAGTTTCGGTGAGGATCTGTCACCTTCCGCAGAAGCAACATCTGACAGTAGGGTTACCTCAACCCCAAATGAGGGACACTTTCTTCCAGGTGCACATGCGCGCGCCAACAGCTGACCAACAATAATGGAAATTGCAAGGTTTCATTAGCCATACCATAAACCTACTAATGTCATTGTAATTTTGGCAAACCACTACTGTACTTGCTTGGATGTATTGTTCATGTGAATAGTGAAGACAATTATCACAAGTTTCTCTCAAATGTCATGTTAGCATTAGACTATAACCATGTGCTGCAGACACTGAAAAGCTTTAGGCCTAAACCATTGTCAAACTAATTTATCCCAGTTCTGAGCAGTACATGGGAGGCCATATCATATTGAAGGGGGAAAAAAGACATTTATGTAAGTTATATATTAATGTTTTATTATAACTCTGACATTTAAGCTTTTAAAACATGTAATTTGACAGGTGTAGAACTTTTTGTTATTATCCATCTGTCTTTAGTTTTTCTCTCTTACATAAATTGTATTGGTGTTGCTCTCCTGACCTGTTTCTGTTGTTTCTTACACTGTATTGTCTTCTTGATTGTGTCTCTGTTGTTACCCTCAGTTGTCTGTGTCTCTGTCTGTTTCATGGACCTCCTCTTAGCCTGCAGTAAATGACAGAAACAAATCATAATCAGTTTGAGAAATACTGCCCCCAATCTATGAGCTTATGTGTGGGCGCCTCGGTTTCAACACGCTTTACCTTCTGTTCTCTGGATATGAATAATACTTGATGGCTTGTGGTGGCAGTCAGAGAGTGAGGACAGGCCAGGTATTTCAGTTCAATCTAACCTCGGATCAGAGCGAGCAGCCGCTGTTCGGCTGCTGCACGCTGATTGGCTGAGACACGCGTCTGTCACGGTAATTCCAGGAAGTGGAGCTCTGAGAGGCGCGTGGTAAATGTAGGCGTAAAGCTCAGTAGTGCGTTTGCAGTACCCAATTATTGGCCGGCGAGGCTGTGATTGGAATAAGGGACTGGAGCTGTCCCGGAAGCGACAAATCAAAATCACCCATAATTAAGATAAGATAAGATAAGATAAGATATGCCTTTAATGTCCACACATGGGGAAATTTCAGTGTTACAACGCAGTAGATACAGGGGGAAAGGACAGATTATAGGAAGTTTAAAAAACACTCTTAATAGAAGAACTCTTATAAACAAAAACAAAAACTCTTATTAACAAAACCCTGTAAACAGGTCCTCTCATATCTTAATAGGGAATGGAGGGCAGAAAATAAAAATAATAAATAAAAATAGCTGGCATAAGACTATAATACTAATAATAATGATGAAGTAAACACACTTATTTACATCAGTTGTATGCACATGAATGACATTAATTGCGTGTGACTACGACAGTAATTGCACATGAATATGACAGTATTGCACATGGTTAAGTCAGTATTGCACATGAATATGACGGTATTGCACATGGTTAAGTCAGTATTGCACATGAATATGACGGTATTGCACATGGTTAAGTCAGTATTGCACATGAATATGAGGGTATTGCACATGGTTAAGTCAGTATTGCACATGAATATGACGGTATTGCACATGGTTAAGTCAGTATTGCACATGTTCAGGGCAGACTCCCCCAATGGCCGCTCCATTGGTACTGCAGCCAAAGAAACGTCTAGAAAGCTTCTTTTCCCTAGAGCGCAATGTAACGAAAAACTGCTCATGTTCGGCTGACAGAGCACCTGGAGCTTTCAGAAAAGTCGGATATAGCGGCAATTCTTACTTATTTATGGGTCATGGACTTTTTCTAATTTTAAGATTCTTCAGTTGTCTTTAAAACGCATTTTAAGCTGTTAGCATCGGCTACGCTCTAGCGCGCTCTAGCCCAGCTCGTGACCGTCTAGACCAGGGGTGTCAAACTCATTTTGGGTCGCGGGCCGAACATAACGTAAAACATAAAACATCTTAAAAATATATAAGAAATAAATAGCTTTATATAGCCTACGCTGTTTTTGAAGCAATTACTGGATCAATTAAAAGAAATTACAAACATAGTTCTCATAAACCAAAATGTGTTAAGAAAAACAAGTGTCATTTCACCAACACTGCTTCAGTTTATGTGCATTACAACTTCAGAGTTGATCTACAGAGATAAACATTTAGTCTATTGTTAAATATTGTTTAAATAGGTATTTGGAACTGAAAAATATTGTATTTGACTTTATAACAAAATAAACTTCTCAAGATTTAAAAAACCTTTTAAATGTACTAACATTTCCATGTCTGTGTAGTTCTCTGTAGTTCTCTGTAGTTCTCTGTAGTTCTCTGTAGTTCTCTGTAGTTCTCTGTAGTTCTCTTTACACCTGAACTGACACAGCACTAAATACAAACACACGTGGAGCGTTTAAGGAGGTGAAGTTTCCCCTCAGGCCTTGAAAATATAGAGTAAGTGCATGAGCCACAGTGTTCCATCAAACCAAACTCTTTTCTCAAATCGTGGGCCAAATATTACGTACAAAATAAAACAATAAAAAATATAAGAAATAAATAGCTTTCTTACAGCTTAGTAATAGTTGTGGAGATTGTTGCACTAATGTGCAGCAGGTGAAAGACTGCTCATTTCTGATGTGAAATGTTCATATCACAGACATGTTTCTGCTCAAACTCAATATGAGCTCGCTATTTTCATAGTTTAAGTTGATCTTAGTGACAAATGATTCATGTAGTGACTCAAATGAGGTCATTGTGTTTGTGTTCAGTCACATTAGTGTGGACACAATCATGTCCAGACTTTATTACACTCTGACCTGTGTTTTTACCTGTGGCTCCTGATCTGTCCAGGTTTGTAGAGGATGTTTTCATCTCAGAGCATCATCACAGAAGTTAGTTTTCTTGTTGTTAGCTCCACTTTTAGCACAACTCTAACATCCACAAAACAGTCTTCTTTCTTCCACGTGTTTCATAAAGCCACACGTCTCTGTCCTCGCTCAGACCTCTGCTCTGAGGTGTGTAAGTGCTGTAAAGTGCGCAAACGCGTGTCTTACTTCTCTCAGCACTTCTCCCTCCGCAGTACACACAGCAGTGAAAAGCCGCGCGGGGGAGGGGCGGCCACCAGCGGCATTGTGGGACGTGTAGTTTTAGCGCTAACAACGGTTACAGAAGTAACTACGGTTCTATGTACGATTTTTTTTTTTTATAAATGTTTTTATTTTAAAAAAAAAAAAATTCAAAAATGTTCCGCGGGCCGGATTAAAACGTTTGGCGGGCCAGATCCGGCCCGCGGGCCGGATGTTTGACACCCCTGGTCTAGACCAATCAGAGCGCGTGTATGTGAAGTGAACGGGCAGAGATGCCGTGAAAGAGCCCAAATGCCACGAATAAGCTACAGGTGTAAAACTATGAATCTATGGGTTTAATAACTGAACAAATCAAGGAACTAATGACCACCACGGATCTGAGGGCCGTGGATCTACTGCTCAGAAGTGATGTCTTGATGTCTTAATGTTTCTGCCTGAAAAACTAAATCATGTAATAAATGCTATGGAAATGGAATGTTTTGCCAGGTATAAACTAATCGATGTTACGTTTTGTGTCCATCAGTGTTGTTCTGACAAGAAACCTAAATACGGACTTAATCATGACTTTAGCATGTTTTGCATGTAGATAAACGTGTCATCTGAATACATTTGACATGTTGTAGAATGATATGATTAAAAATCTGTAATTTAAGAAATCAATGCTACATCAAACATTCCATGTACTTAATAAGGACCAGAATTATTTCCATTGTCAGTGAAAAAGTTTCTTAAAACCAGTTGTTTAATATTTCGCTTTATCTCACACTGTGCTCTGCGCTGCTCTAGTAACTCTCTCTGATTGGTCAGTACGATCACATGGTACGCAAACCGGACGCAGACTTACGTCACTTCTGGGCTGCAGTGTCCGAAGAGCTAAAGGCTAACTGGCGACATGCGCCACTGAGCAGCTCTCATTGACTTGAATGGGCGGCCATCTTGGCTGCTGGGGGCTTGGGTGAGACTCATGGTCCAGCATAGATGTGAATCCAGCCAGGACCCTTCTGTCCCCCACCTCCTGCACCGAGTCCAGAGCGCAGCCCAGGACGGAGCTGGACTTCTTGATGACTTTGTCCAGCTCCTGCCTCTCCCTCTCTGTGATGCTGCTGCTCCAGCAGGCCACACCTACAGGAGCTGATGCCACCACAGAGTCGTAAAAGGTCTTCAATTCTGGTCTGTCAATTCGGGACGTCCCGGGCAATTCAGGACGTCCCGGCGGTTGGCAACCCTATCTGACAGACTGCCCACGACAACAATGAACAGAGACGAAGGAGCTTTCATGTTCCCTCACGTCTGGGACACACTTCTCCAGAGACCACCGGGTGGCAGGCGTGGCCAGACTTGATACATTTTATTAATGGCTTTGACTCTTTTCAAACACACGGACATCTTTTCCATGACCACGGGATTTGTCTTTCCACATGACTGTTTCAGAAATAAGAACTCACTCACTGCATCAGTCGGGTTTAAATACAGTGTTGCAGCTGAAAGTTCATCACCTGCAGCAGTTCTTCAGTAGGAGGCGAGGCAAGGCAAGTTTATTTGTAGAGCACATTTCATACACAAGGCAATTCAAAGTGCTTCACACAGCAGGAAAAATGCCTTAAAATCACAAAGAAACCTACTGTATTTGCTTAGTTGAATCCAAGTGAACACTTTTTTTTCTTGGACAGGGAGCGTTCACTTAAATATAAGACAGACAAACTTGATAAAAGTACATAGAATGCAAAGTCGAATGTTTTTGTCAACAGGTTACTTCAGTTTTTTGAGTTATTTTAACATGATTGATGACCGTACTTTTCAGGCTATACAGCGCTCCTGAATAAAAGCTGCTCCAACTAAATTTACAAAGAAACAAATCAAATTGTGGTGCCCACATTGTAAAATTAGATATTTACACACGCCGGTTTTCTTTTGACACGGGGGTCTCGCGTGTGCGTGGCGCAGGTCTAATTAGACTAATTGTAATAAAACACACAGCATTTTAAAGCTTGAAACACAACACAGCTGTCCCTGCTGTCCCCTCTGTCCTTCAGTACTCTGTGTGAGCTGATTTACCTGTGTCAGTGTCTTCACATCTGGATCATCTGCTCCTGAGGTTGTGTTTAGCGAGTGAGTGTAATGTTGTAACATGAGATATTTACACAAAAATATGGTCCATGGTAGTGAGGCAGGGGTCAGGTCATGCCAGAAAGTTTAATTTCAATGCGTCAGGTTCTAACCTGCAGACCGCCGTGCATCACATATCCGCGCTCCACATGTGTCTTTGCGTTTCGCCGCGTCTAGATTCACTTCCTCGTTAGACTCATTACTACGTGAACATGAGTCTGATGTAATAAAACACACAGCATTTTCAAGATTAACATACAGCGACCACTGTCCACTGACATCTTCTTCTACAGCGCTTGCACTTCCTGCCAGAGTGCCCCCCAGTGGCCGTTAGCCAGTAAAAATCTACAACACCATTGTATGGGCAAAAATAGCGGCTTAAACCAAACATGAAACCGGAACTAGACGTTCAGTTTCATTAAAAGGGCCCATAAATGTTCTGTAACCAGGCTTCAAATGCACAGAGCTGTTTACATACAAAAATTAAGCCTAAATGAGCCTTAAGGACGTAATCCCACGTACAATTTTTAATCTAAACTTCTGTCTCTAAATGAACTCTTTCAATTGCATCTTGTACTGATTGATTCTTTTACATTTCCAGAGGCCGTGTCAGCTCCAGTCGTGTCCAGTGTGAACGTGAGCGCTGACAGCTGCACTGTTCAGTGTTCAGTGAAGCACACGGAGCAGACCACACTGAGCTGGTTCAGAGGAGAACAGCCTGTGGACAGCAGCACATCTGCAGTGCTGCTCCTCACTGTCCAACTGCAGGATTACACCTCCCAGTACAGATGTGTGGCTCAAAACCCAGCGGACAACAAGGCTGTTATAGTCAATATAACTACAGTCTGTGAACACAAGGAGACACTGTCAGATACATCATCAGGGTCAAAAGGTAAGAATTCAAATTCACATGGTGGGAAAAATAACAAGAATTGACCTATAAATAATAATGCCTCTATCTTTTGTCTTGTCTTGTTTTGCTAGCTTTGGTATATATTATTCCCATTGTCTTGACTGTACTCATCATCATCATCATGGCCTTCGTGCTCTATGTGATCAAGAAGAAGTGCTCTAAAAAGGAATCTACACCACTTCAAACAGAAGGCAAGTATTTATACCTTTAGACATTTGAAAAGCTAAAGTGAAGAGAGCGTGTGAGAGCGCTCATTTCAGATCCTGTGAAACCACATTTAGGCCGACTGCATTTCACATGAAACACTGAGGCTGCTGAGGTTTTTGTTACCGGACAAAAGCGTGACAGGAAGCAGTGCTAACTTAACCAACATAAAAAAAACAATTCTATTCTTCTCTCATAGGATATTTGTTTATTTTCACATAACACTCTTGTAGTATTATAGTTTCCTTTTCATTCATAATAAGATTGAATACAGTTATTTTAGTGTCCAATCACACCACCTGGAGATTAAGAATAGTAATGTAATCATCCCTGTTTGAGTTAAAGGAGACATGATATATAAAAGAAACTTTGATGAGCTTTAAACCATCTTATAACTGTGTTGCTAAGGATGCACAAATCAAGCTTTATCATTTATGATACGATATCATTACTTGGGCTTTGCCTATGGGATCATTTTGCAAAAAACGCAACCACGGACCATATCATGTTGTCGACCTTCTTTCATTTGCTCCAGTTTTACTCTTTCAATCTCAAACTGTAACTTACTTACCTGTTGCTCAAAAGTAAAGTTTGGTGCTGAGGCATTTGCAGCAGAAAAATAAATGTGTGATTTATCCTCCAACACTCCAATCATGTTAACAACTAATATGACTCTTACATTTTCCTTAAGTCGTTTACGTCCAATATCCAGTTTGTAGCGTTTGAGCAGCTGCTCATCGACACACTGGTCTGAAAACCCCTCAGATAGAGACTCAAAATGGCCTGAGACGTTCACGTCTCCAATCAAACACACACCCAAGTCAGAACTCAATGTGAGGCAAAGTGGTAACAGTAACAACTACACACCAAACAGACAATAGAGCTGGTGACACTAACTACCAGCTCAACCCTCAATCTTCACACAGTTCTATAGCAAACTGTCTCCAGAGACCAGTGGGTTCACATGGCAAATCTGAAACCCGTGAACACCACTTCTGCTGCTTAAGCTTGGTTGGAAGTCTTTTAGTGTCCACTACAGGCCACTGAGCAGAACTGCAGGAATCTTGGTTGTTGTTGTTGTTGTTTATTTCCAGCACTGTGCACTGTCTCATCTTATACAGACCTGTTCATGCTCCTCTCTCTAACATGAGCTTTTAGAACCAGAGCAGACATTAGCTTCTTGTAGAGCTCTGCACATGCTCTGAGGACCACACAGCCTCAAACCAGGCCTTGGTTTTGCCCCAACTGAGCATGTGCAGAGGAGAAGAGAGGCAACAGCAGCGCCAAGTTTCAACACGTGACTTAAAAACAACCTTTTAGAGACAAGTCTTTGTCTGTAGCTAAGGCTCTGTTCCAGAGCTAGTTTGTGTTTTGACAAGTGAAGCGACACTATTGACTACACTTCATTAGAGCACAAGCAGTTTAGCTCAGCCAGATTCATCTTCTGTGTGGGAGAGCAGGGAACAAGACCACCTCCTTTTGCCTGCAAATGTTATACTCTAAATATTGATGCTTGCCCATCCAAGAGTCACTGCAGGCTACTGACACTTACCACTCCACTGTGACTTACAACAAACAGATTGGTGAAGCCAAAAGAGCGACACCTCTAAACAGGGACACTGGTCTTTAGTCGAGAAATCAATCCCTTTACTCACCTGATTGACTGAAAACGGGTCAAAATGCTCATCTCACTTTGCCACAACACACTCGTCGGAACCAAAGGATTCTTCTGTGTGTGAGAATCCAAACACCTCAAAAAGCAGGTTACGTCACGCTTCCACAAACCAAACAAAACGCATTGAAAAGACACTAGGTTTACAAAACAATGGCGTTACCACAGCCCAAAGAACGCAACTAACTTTAACAAATTGTCCTAAAACGCCAAAAGCTTCAAGGAGACTCCAAACTGTCCTGGCCCAGCTCTGAAGCCAGAGCAGATAACCTCCAAACTCAAGACAACAGAAAACTGACAAACACTGTCATACACTCTTGATGGTCTGGGAACACCAGCAGAGGTCAGGATGTGTGTGGATTCATGATAAAGGTGTATCTGAAGTGAAAAATAAGTGACTGCACAGGAGTCACAGGAAAACTCCACCCGCGCACAAACAAGTTCTGAGACTTTTAGGAGCCTTTACCCATATAATAACTTCTACCCCTTTTCATTAAACCACTCATTTGCCATTTTGGCACAAATGAAAAGAAACTCCTCTGTTTGCGCCGGTGAACCGCAGCTCTCCAAAGGCGAGGTAACGTAAAGAGGCCGACGCAAATCAACGCGGCGATTATCAACACGGATGTTCAAAATCCGGGCGTTGCAAATAAGAACTACATCAGATAGAAGACAAAAGAACAATAGTTCTTCTTTAAACGTTTAAACTACTTCAACGTGTTGTGGAAAACCTCCACATCAAGAGTTGTTAATGATAAACTAATATGTTATTTCATCCATTATAGTATTTTTACAACAGCAAATCAGAGAAAATAAACTGCTAAATATAAATGTAACATTTAATTTGATCATTCATGTATTGTTTTGTAAGAAAGCGTGACAAGTTTATGGAAAGTATAAAGTCATAATTCCTAAGGCATAATTAAAAAGAATGGTTCTTGTATTGATGATGAAGACATTTAAAATGTTGTGCTGAGTCTGAACTCTGCTGACTGGCAGAAAGGGAGTCAGATGACAGGAAGTGAGTCTGCATTTGCATTAGGAGAACAACAAAGAAATCCTATGGAAAAAATACATATCATTTAAGAATGTTTTGCTATCAATCTTTTTTCAGACCAAAATAAATCTTCTTGAATTTGGCTTTTGTCCTCACTCTACCTGAACATTGGCCTCATACACCTGTAACATGAGCAGCTGTGCCTGGAGACTTCCTGTGTTTAATGTGTAACTAGAGCTGAAAGATAATGGTCTAATGGACCAGATGGATAACGCCTCTTTGTTGTCGGGACTCAGACAAACAGTTGTTATAAAACAGGCTTCAAAAATGTTAAAATTATGCCAAATTATTTCTTGTTGTTTGCTGAGTGAATGCAACATAAATATAATCTAATTCATATCAGTAAATAAATTTTTCTCTTAATGTTTTCAGCCCTGTATGTTTTATCACTAGTAAACCTAAAATGGTAGGTGGTATTTCCTCTCAGCACTAAATATCTGACTAATTTCCATGAAGTTCTTACTCAGTGTTGTCGTGCTTCCTATTCACAAAACTATAGAAATGAATACAAGACTTAGAATATAATTTTTGTGACCAAACTGGAATCAGTTCTGTTTCTGTCCAATTTTTCTGCATTAATAACATTTACTTACACAACATTTATAACATATTTCCTCTGTTATTAACACTCACCTACTAATGTACTAACCACCTTTTTATTTTCACAGACTCAGTCCAATACGCTCAAATTACACACTGCACGAGAAATCAGGTTGGTTCAACTGCAGACTTTAAAGGCCAATGATTCTTTGCAGCTCACGCTTCTGATGTGACATTTCTGTCATTTATTCAGGCTCATTCATGACACTAATCAGAGGTGTGGACTTGCAAGTCGTGGCTCAGACTCGAGTCAAGACTTTTGAGATTTTTTGATGACTTGAGACTTGATAAAATGGACTCTGAACCTTCTGACTTGAATTGATTTGATGCTTCTCAAAAAAATTAATGTGTTTTTCAAACACTTAGATGTGACCAGGACTTTTTAAAAAGAAGAACTATTTACAAAAATCAAATAAATTGTTAAAATAAGAGCCATTTGACTTGAAATGTAAAGACTTGGACTTGGACTTGGACTTGAGGCCAAAGACTTAGACTTACTTGACACTTGTGAAACACCTCGGACTTGGACTAGAACTTGACTAAATGAGTCGACATCAGGACAAAAGCAAAAACACAAGCCCACCCACCAAAGCTTAGGGTGCATCACTCTGGTCCTGGTCTGGTCCTGGTTTGAGCTCAGTTTAGTCCTGATGTAGATTTGGTTCAGCCTTGATCTAATCCTGGTTTAGGCCTCGTCTAATTATCGTGCATTTAAACCTTTGCAGGATCAAATCTGCTAAAATGTCCAAATTGTGAAAGAGTTTTGAATTCCATTGGATCCATTGGTAAATGACATCACATCTGTAACTTTAGGATTCTAAAACTGCATCGCACTGTTCAGCTTCATAACTACATCTGTTTTTGCAGTATCATCTGTTGTATATCTGTGAGAAGTCACATGAGTCAGTGATCTCACAGGATTCTGGGTCATTTCAGTAATGTGAGCCATTTGTTTTGTCTCCAGCTAAAACACGAGGAGGATTTCAGAGGCCGATAATGTTCAAATCTACATTATTCCAATTCACCCCAACCAATCCAATAATGTGATAAGGAGCTGAATCAAATGGGCATTTAGAACATAAATCATTGGCTCTAAAATATTCTGATTGTGGTTTGTTTGTTTGTTTGTTTGTTTGTTTGTTTGACTCTAATCTAATCTCTTGCTGTAACTATCTGTAATAACACCTGTGATTAAATAAATGGTATAAAATAGACACATTTAATGCTATACTCTGCAACATTCTAAGCAAAGCAATAACCTCTCCAAGTAGACAGGAAGGTGGCTGGAGCTGGAACAGAAAGGTTACATAGTGCACCTTTAATTATTATTCAGTTTCAAGTTCAAGTGCTGTGTAAATTTAACTATGATCATGATCATTTACATTTTAGTCACACTCACTTCTGCTAAATTGGAACCGTGGCCATAGCAATTAAAAAACAAATTCTTATATCTAAGAATAAGAACATTCCTCGAATTGGTGCCTATAAATCGAGACTAAAGCAGTGAATTCAGTTGCCCTCCCCCTGGACGCTCTTGAAAAGCCACATTGTCTCAACCGCCTCTGCTCAGAGCTGTGCAAAACAGGAACTGCCTTGATAGCGCTCTGTCACGTACATCAATAGATCAATGCAAATACATTATTCAGCCGTGGTTATCCACTTGGGCTGGCTTCCTGCTGCAACGTTTCAGTTTCATTCTGAGTCCTACAAAAAAGAACACAACATATTTATAACAGAACAAAACAGACTAAAAACTTTATTTGGTGTATTTAAACTTGTTGTAAAGGTTTTTAAGGTTGGTTTTACACCCATCAAAAAGTTTAAACATCTGTAGAAAAAACTAAGGACACTCATTCCATCCAGAGTTTATGCATAATTTAATTTTAAAATAAATTCATATCAATTAAACATCATTGTAAATTATGACAGAAGGCAGTACATTAGTTTAGTCTTGGTATGTACTTTCCCAGTGTGATGTCATCAATTACAACCAGGAAGTCAAATTATAAACCACAAAATTTGCTAAAAAGTTGAATATATTTCTCTTAACTGCATTTCAGTTCAGGTCCAACCTGTAGAGAATTTGTGGTCACATATCTTCTTTGTTGCTGTTTATGTTTCCAATAAGTCATACATTTATCACTGTAAAACTTCCAAACTAAATCAAGTCCAAACAGTCTGACATGTTTTCAGTCTAACTCTGCACTGGACCAGCACTGGCAGATATTGTATTGTAAACAAACAAAAGTATTGTTCATAAAACCTAATTATCCTTCTTGTTTTTATTTGTTTTTATCTCTACAGTGCAGCAACTCATCAGCTCCAACGAGAAGCCCTGACCGCCCGGATCTGACTACTGGCCATTTACTCAAACTGTGGACAGGAAGTCATGTGACTTTAAACCAGGAAAACTGCATGTGGGCGTTTCCCAGTTTCCAGAATCTTCTGCAGCGCTTTACATCAGACACTGTCTGAAACCTTTACTCCACATGGTCCAGTCTCCAGGTTTCTTCTGCTCTGCCTTTCCCTCATTTTCCTCCTCTTGCATTCTACCTGGCACATGAACACGTTTAATCCAGCCACAGAGGGTCAGACTAGTGTCATTTCTGTGACCGTCCCAAGCCCAAGAAATGGAGAGGGAGTGTTTGTGTGTATGAACGACCAGAGTTTGAGAGAAGGAATAAGTCAGACTCAACCGACTTGTTCAGGAAAAACCTGTTCTAACGGTTTTCCTAACGAGTTCTAGAGTCATTGTTTGTCTGAGGTGAAGTTAACGTACCATGAGTTCCAGGACCAGACGATTACAACACATTCTGCAGGTATTATTCACCTGACTATGATTCCACACAAGGAGGTTTAAACAGTAGAAGACCAGATTGTAGATGAACTGAGATAGAACGAGAAGTGGGATAGGGGGTAGGTGAAAACAGTTATCTGAGCAGTGGAGCCCCAAATGCAGGACAATACAAGACCAACTCAAACAAGTATAAATCGATCAAAATACAACTCGTTTATACAACTTGTGTAAAATGTGTTTTATATTGTGTTTTCCTGAAATGCACTTGACTTGTAAATAAACTTAATTTGTTTAATTAGGGAATGTGCAGTGAATCTGGATCAAATCGTGATCCAACTGCTTCAAACAGGGACTGATCGGGTCTTTTGAGTCGTGATGTGTCAGTGAAATCATGTGGTTTGGAGCAGAGTTCAGACTTTGGAGGAAAACATTTCACTTTTCTAACTGGCAACGTGAAATGTCTCTGTCCAGAGAGTTTTCTGCCACTTCTGTCAGTGTGGTTCTGTTTATCTGTGAAGAAGAATCCAGTAGCTCTTGTGTTTGTGTTGTTCATCTTGTGGTAATTACGTGATGCTGGAAGCTGCTGGAACTCATGAACTCATAAATTGCAGACAGTGGAAAGTCACTCATTGTTCTATGGATTTGTGTAGTTTTTTGTTGTAGATTTTTAAACATGCACTTTCTAGCTTGTAATTGTAATTTAGAATTCCCAATCGTGAGACTGTGAATTGTGGCTTCAAACAACTTAATTCAGTTTAAAACTGTTTAATCGATCAGGTTTTATACAAAAAGCTGATCTATATGTAACACTTGGTTGTAACCAATGGCAATAATTACAACTTTATTAACTTTTCTAGATGATTAAATCAGGCCGCAAAATAGACGGGGGCCCGGGGCCCGTAAGCTGTCAAATCTCCGGCGGCCGTTTTGACAGACATGCCAACTTCGCAGTCTTCTCGCTTCTCATTGGCCGAGCGGGGTCCGTGAAAGCGGGCATCTGATTGGCCGCTGCGTTCGCGTCTCCTCGGAAATGTCTAATTTTGCGGCAAAAGTGAAGACTGTATAGCGGACTGAGAAATTCAGTATTTATGCTCTTCCTTCATATCAAATAAAAGAACTTTGTTTTAAACCTCGTTATTCGTTATTTAAACCTCGTTATTCGTTATTTAAATGTATCTTGTTATTATGATGCCGCGTGCGCTTGTGGGCCTCTGAAATTGCTGGGGGGCCCCTAACTTTTTTAGGAAGGGGGCCCCCCTGGTCCCTAACTTTGAAAATCTATTTCTCAGCCTGCAAATGGAGAATAGTAAGCACAAACAACTTTTGATTTGACCAAAACAGGATTGTTTAATCAAAAAATAATGAAATTAAAACATTCCACATGTATAACTTTTTATAACAAAGTGTCCACTTTTTTAAAACGGGTAGTGTCATCCTTTTCACAGTTTATTTTTGTTCAGTCAAGTTTTACTATGTGGTATAGTTCGTGATCATTAATCCAAAAGGGCCTCGTTGCAATGAGGAGCCCAAGTGTTCTGGATCGTAGGGTTGTCCTCGGCCTCAGTGTCGAGGAAAAGCAGCGGCAGGTGATGTGGTCCTCGTAAAAAAACAACCTGCATATTATGAATTATACGTTACTGTCACAATCCATATGCAGGGCTGTCTCATATCTTATTTACATTCACATTTACAAGCTTGTATTAATCTCTCAATAACAGTCTTAGTTTACAAGTAAAAAGCATTGGCCAAATGCTAAATTTAACAGCAGACCACAGTTATACACACACAAACCACATTCTGGTACATTGTTCCAAAATACAGTCATCTCCGATCGGTTTTTTCCATTCCTTTCAGTGAATTAGCATGGAAGCTACAGTTAGCTAGCAAGATTAGCTCAACTCAAAACACCCAAAATGACTCACCAGAGAAGATCTCTGCAGAAAACTGTTACTGCCGGGATGAATTACATCTGTTAACCCGTGAGCTAAAGTTTTAACATATATTTTCTTAATAAGAACAGACCAGAATCCCAACGTGTTCTTGACCCATGTCTTTACCATGGATGTATTATGGTCTTTACCTGATACGTTTCTTTCCATTTCCGCATTTTACTGACTAGAGCAACCGAAGAAAAACAATAGAGCGTATATTGCCACCTGCTGGCGGATAACTGTAACTGCACCCAAAACGTCTATAGTCGAACAAGTGAACAACTTAAGATAAGATAAGATAAGATAATCCTTTAATGTCCACACATGGGGAAATTTAGTTGTTACAACGCAGTAGATACAGAGGAAAAGGACAGATAATAGGAAGTTTAAAAAACACACTCTTAATAGAAGAACTCTTATGAACAAAACAAAAAACTCTTATTAACAAAACTCCTCTCATATCTTAAAGGTCCCATAACATGCAAAATCGACTTTTCAGAGCTTTTAACCTTCTTACATTGCTATTTGTGCTTCATATATGTTCCCGGAGTGTTTTTTTTATTGATTCCCGCAGTGTTTAGCTATATTACAGACTATCTCCTTTCCTCCAACCTCCAAACTGACGGGTGGTGGGGCAAGACCGCGTCATGACGGCAAGCACGCGTAGCATAGCTAGCATAAGACTAAATAATACTAATAGTAAGTATGTAAAAAAAAAATTTACTGCGGCAGTTGAAAATAAAAGATAAATAATGAATAAAGACAATGCTCCAATTAATGGGGCTTACATATAAATATATAAAAGTTATACAATTGTACTTTTTGGTTTTACTTAAAGCAACAGTAACTCTCCGGAGGTGGAAGTCCCCTGCAGGTTTCAAATAGAACATGTTCCATGACTATAGATACATTTAATGTTGTACTGTGGAATATTATCTCCAAAGAAACAACATTTCCATGGAAACAAGAAGATGGAGCATCCTCCAGGCCGCTCACAGTCAGGATGAGAACGCCACCTGCTGGTCAGTGGAGGTATAAGATGCCTGAGGATGATCTTGTTCCTGTCAGAGCTCAAACTCACGAGGTCATAAGAGAACTTCCATCAGTCCAGCTCCAGCTTCCACTTGATCTGCTCAAACCAATCCAAACCTTTTCTCCAAGTAGTTTATTCAAAAACATCTAAGGACAAATGTGATGGAACAAAGTTATGTGATTATTGTTGCTCTTTTTAAGTTCTTGATATAAAAGAACTCACCATTTCTTCTTGACTTTTGATAACAGCCAGGTCTGCACCCATGACACGACATCCACGTCCGCTTCTGTCCCAATTGTCCCTGACTTGAGACAAAATGTAACATCTGCAGCCAAACCTCTTCCATCCAGCGGGACAAGACTCTGTGACTTCAAATAATAACAGCAGAAGTTAGTGTTTGACAAACGTCCGAGAGAGAGAATGTCTTGTACATTTGACTCATTCGTCAGTGTCGGGACCTTGTTCGTGACAGAAATGAAGAATCACTAAATCTTTAGGTTTTTTCTCACAATAACCATAAAAGTACATTTGTTACAGTGACGTTGGGAGCAGCTGTAGCTCATTGCACACTTCCATGTGACGATAGTTGCATCTGCAGTATCTGTACTTTACTTTTTTACACTGGATACTTTTACTTTTACTTCACTGCATTTGAGAGCAGGAATCTGTATGTTCTACTAAAAGGTCAAAAGTACTTTCATGTTTTAGAACGCCTGAAATGAGGAGAGTTAACAACACAATTTACAATATACAAATAAACACATTAAGAAAAAATAGGAAATAAATTCAGTTGAACAATTATTTTTATAGATGTTTTTTTTTTATTTTGCTTTTATAGCTGTTCCTTTACTTAATTAACACAAATGAGCAATTCCTCCTCATTGCACATTCAACAATCAAAAATGAATATAAAAAGTACATAGATAGATAAATGGATGGGAATATATAGTGATAGATAGACTGTACTGAGCTGATGGACTTAAAATATCTTTCAGGATATGATTTAGTTTCAGCAGTTCATTTGTACAAACAGCAGATTATAAAAGTTGTGAAATAAGGGTCAGAAGTCTCACCCGTGTTCACTTTGGCCGTGTCCAGCTCTTTCTTCACAGAGAAGTAACTGGTGTTGATCTGGTCTCTTTCCACGGTCAGGTTTAGGATCTGGATCTGCAGAGCTTGTGTTTCCACAGAGAGGTTCACCCAGTGTCTCATCAGCCGGCCACACGCTGTGCTGTCTGTGAATATATATATATATATATATATATATATATATATATATATATATATATATATATATATATATATTACACACATTGTGTTGTGTAACACAGCAAGATCAAGACTTGACACTGATTGAGTTGATTGAATTTGAATGTGTTTTTTTGTATCACAAACAGAGACAGATACATTGGGCACATGAAACGTGCTTTGACTGACATTCTATCATCAGGTCTGTGTGTTTTCAAATATATATTAAAAACTCATTTAAAATGATAAAAAACAAAGAAGAAGAAACTGACACTCATGGACGACATGATTTTAACACATATAGAACCTAAAAAGCTACTGCTCTCATTAAACATTACGCCGCCTGATCAAAAAAATAAAATAATGTCCACTTGGATATAACTGAGCAAATACCGTGGGTGGCGCCTCCTACTGGAGAACTGCTGCATGTGCCATGATCTTTCAGCTTCAACACGGTATTTAAACACAACTGATGCAGTGAGTGGCTTCTCATTTCTGAAACAACCATGTGGAGAGACAAATCCCGTGGTCATGGAGCAGATGTCAGTGTGTTTGAGGAGGGTCAAATCACTGGTATCGAGCAGAAACTAATGTACTCCAGATCTGAACCCAGTGAGAGTGTTTGGGACGAGCTGGAGGAGGCTTTGTGCAGCGGTCACTCTCTCACATCATCAATACAAGATCAAGTGTGAAACATAATTCAACACTGGACGGAAATAGAACTTTAAATATTGCAGAAGCTCATTGAGACTGTGCCACAGAGAATGTGAGCTGTGATCAAAGAACTTGACGGTCCTACCAAATATTAGAATGTGTGTGTTGCTCATCTAGTTTATTGTGCTGATATTTAATTGTGATGCTAAATTATTATTACTTTTGTGTGTTAGATTGTACATGTTAGCACGGAGCACTTTAATTAGAGTGAACGTTCATGAAAGGGGCTGTACCTGGACGGCGTAGGGCGTTAAAAGTAGGTCAGCCACGCCTATTCATTGGTGTTGAGTGTGGCCCAGGTGTGTTGTGGGTGTTGTACCCCTGCGTGACTCAAATGTGCCTCAAATGTGTTATTCTGAACCGTGGACTTAATAAAAGTTGCAAAACGGAATGTATCGGCGTATCATTCGAGGGTGCAACAGAAATCTTGGTGCGTGACCCGGGATTGGAGATCGCATTGGGACAACACCCCTGTGGTAAAACAGCTGAGTGGAGGTGACGTAAGCCACCAGCTGAGAGGCCACAGCGCCGAGGCCCATTCACAAGGACTAAAACGCTTTTAAACCTACACGCTAAGGTAAAAGCACAAATCATGTCTACCGGTCGGAGAATGTCCGTGATCTGGGAAGACACTGGGACAGATCGAGGAGAAATTATTGACTTTGCCTGCTTTGGAACTCTATGATCTGTGCACAATGTTGGAATTAACTGTAAGGGAAGAGGACAAGAACTTACCTCGCAAAATGAGAAGGATTATCCTCCACAATCTGGAAGGAGAAGACATCGTTTCGCTGGAGGATGAAGGAATGTCTCTGTTGCTCCGAGTTTGTGACCGCATTGACGAACTAAAGACGTTAGCTCCGTCTGCTTCTCCAATGCAAGAGCCCCCTCTGCTGGACTCATCAGGTACTGCACCTAACGCTCAAAACGTGCCTAATGTGTCCAACGCTCCAGTTGCTGCCTCTAACGTGAGTGTTCCAGTTTATAATGCAAATCCAGCCTTTGTTCACCAGTTTTACAGAAAGGAATTCAAAATTGCTGGGCAAATTGGTGAACCACATCAAAAGGATAAACTTGGCTACACTAGTTTGGAGAGGCAGATCCAAAAAGCCCTAAAAAAAGGATACAGTGAGGCTGACATTGTGGAGGCTGTAATTCAGGCCATTGTTCCAGGAATAAAATTAAAAAGCTACCTGGAAAGCAGAGTGGACTTGACTCTTTGTGCATTGAGACAAATTCTGAGGACGCACTTTATTGAAAAAGATGCTACTGAACTTTATCATTCTCTGACTAGGGCAGCACAGGACTCCAGGGAGACGCCCATTCAGTTTGTTCTCAGAGCAATGGACTTAAGGCAGCAGATTCTGTTTGCATCTGAAAGGGTTGAAACTGGACTCAAATATAGCCCTGAATTAATAAAGAACCAGTTCCTGCAGACCGTCCTTACAGGTCTGATGAATGACACAATCAGGACTGATTTAAAGCCATATTTGCGGGACCCAAAAGTGTCGAATGAGGTGCTGCTGGAGAGGGTTACAGATGCATATACTTTGGAAATGGAAAGAAGAAACAAGTTAGCCGCCATCTCCAAGTCACGAGCTGCCAGAGTTTCAGCAGTGGGGGAGGAATTTAACATGGACCGAGAGAGTCCTGATTTGACACTCACCAGCAAAAAGTCCACTGAGCCCCCCAAGCGTGAGACACTTCTGGAAAAAGTAGACCAGGGCAATAAGGCAATCTGTGAGGCTATTCAGCAGCTTTCCACCCAGCTCTTCAGCCTTCACCAAGCCCCAAGACCCCCACCAGTAGAGAAGTTCAGCCGACCATATGGCAGAAGAGCCAGGTTCCAGCAGAGACCACCGATCTTCCGGAAATGTCAGCGCTGCCAGACAACGAACCCCGACGGCAAGTGTGACCACTGTTTTAAATGTGGCAGTTCTGATCACTGTCTGTGATCGTAAAGTTACTTATGCCTGGCTCAATAAGATAAATACCACAGTACATCTTGGTAAACTTGGCGTCCAGTTCAGCCAGGCTGCCCCTCTAACTAGCAAGCAGAGACAAACAGCTAAGCTAGTGGGAAGAAGGTGCCTGGTTCGAGCTTCTCTAAATGGTGTGGACACAACTGTGTTATGGGACAGTGGCTCACAAGTGTCAATTGTTGGAGTGGACTGGAAAGCAAAGTACTTGCCGCATGCCCAACTGAGACCAGTGGCGGAGCTCCTCGAAGAAGGTGGGCTTGACCTGTCTGCAGCGAATGGGACAGAAATCCCCTAATGAGGGGTGGATTGAAGTAGAGTTCACCTTGGCTCACAAGGCTGTCCCAGGAATGAGCGGGCAGTCTGTGTTTGTTCCTGTCCACGTGGCCAGCAGTGACCTGGAGTGTCCCATAATTGGATTCAATGTCATAGAAGAGCTGGCCCTAACCAGTGACGCCTCTGGGAACTGTAACCCAGTGGGTCACATGGTTCAGAGACTCTCTTCAGCTTTAGAGGTGGGCTGTCGCACTGCTTATGCTGTGTTGTCTGTATTAAAGCAGCACCAACCCGAGAGTATCCCTCACATTGCTCACCTCAGCCGACGCCCCATCACTATACCCCAAAATAGTATTCTAAATGTGTATTGTGGACAAGTAAACGGGGGGATAACTTACGCTGTGCTGGAGCCCAACCCAGAGGCACCATGGCCTAGTGGGCTAAAGGTAAGAGAGCAGCTTGTTGTGTTCCCCCAGGACAAGACACGATTTACGGTGGCGGTGGAAAATACAACTGACAGAAACATCACACTGTGGGGCCGCACCACACTTGGCTGGCTGCATAGTGTTGACGGTGTATACCCACTTGAACCTAAGCAAATACCAGAGGGAGGAACCACGGATGTAATGGAGCAGTCTACTGAGATGCCACCAGGGGAGCTGTGGGATCCGCCTGTGGACCTGAGTCATCTCTCCCAAGAACAGCAGCAGAAGGTACGGCAAATGTTGAAAGAGGAGAGTCAAGTGTTTGCCAAAGATGACTGGGACACGGGCTGTATTAAAGGACTGGAAATGGACATTCAGCTAAAAGACAATATCCCAGTGCAAAGGACATATAATTCCATCCCACGTCATCTCTATCAGGAAGTAAAGGCACATATTCAAGACCTGTTAAGTAGAGGATGGATCCGGGAATCATGTTCACACTATTCTTCACCTATTGTCTGTGTCCGGAAGAAAGATGGGAGTCTCCGTCTCTGTATGGATTACAGACTATTGAACCAAAAAAACTTTGCCCGATCGCCATCCTATCCCTCGGATCCAGGAGATTCTGGAGAATCTCGGGGGCAACTCGTGGTTCACTGTCCTGGATCAAGGAAAGGCCTTGATCCAGGACATCAAGGTTTTGTGAGTGAGAAGAGCCGACCATCTACAGCCTTTATTACACCTTGGGGACTATATGAGTGGGTACGCATTCCGTTTGGACTCACAAATGCCCCAGCAACATTCCAGCGCTACATGGAAAGCTGTCTTGGGGATTTCAGGGATGAAGTGTGTGTTCCCTACCTCGACGATGTCCTGGTCTTCAGCCATAGTTTCGACCAACATGTACACAATGTGAGACAGGTGCTCCAACGGCAAAAAGTATCTGGCATCAAACTGAGACCAACAAAGTGTGAGTTCTTCAAGCCTGAGGTGTGTTATGTGGGGCGCATCGTCTCGGCTGAAGGCTACAGGATGAACCCCAAAGAGGTAGAGACAGTCCAAGCTCTCCGATATGAGACCCCATCTACTGTCAGAGATGTGAGGAAGTTGATGGGATTCCTCAGCTACTACAGGTCATACGTCCAAGACTTCTCAAGAACCGCAAAGCCACTCTATGACCTTCTCTCCAGGCCCAAGTCTGCAGAGAAGAGACCCCAAAATAAGCCCTCAAGTGATCAGTCAACTCAGCTTCACCCATCACATCCAGTGCAGTGGACCACAGTTCACCAAGCACCCCTTCAAAAACTTGTCAACCACCTGATTAATCCACCAGTGATGGCCTATCCGGACCTTGAGAAGCCTTTCATCCTACACGTGGATGCTTCAGAAGAAGGACTCGGCGCGGTTCTCTATCAGAGACAAGGGGGAGTCCTCAGAGTAATTGGGTATGGCTCCAGAACATTGTCTGCCACGGAGAAGAACTATAAACTCCATTCTGGGAAACTGGAGTTTCTGGCTTTAAAATGGGCTATTACGGAGCGCTTTCGGGACTATCTCTTCCATGCACCCCACTTTACCGTGTACAGTGACAATAATCCCCTTACCTATGTCACCAAATCTGCTAAGCTCAATGCTACAGGACATCGGTGGGTTGCGGAGTTGGCTGACTACCGGTTTACAATTAAGTACCTTCTTGTTAAAACACCGACCTATTCACACATTCATTGAAGAGTGCTCTGAGGAATGCCCTCAAGAGGACATTGAATGCATTGGGATGGGTGTACAAGGAGAGAGCAACGGTGAAATCAACTGGATATCAGCTGTCACCTGCAACATTGACGCACTGCCAGAAGAGGTCAGCATTTTTCCACCTGTTCAGCCCTTGGTAGTTAAAGACATCAAGGCAGCACAAGGGTCTGACTCAACCATAGCCAGAGTCCTGTGCCTGAAGAAGAAGCTGTACCTCAAGTACAAAGAAAAAGTGGCAGAGAGTGCACCAGTTCGACACCTGCTCAGAGAGTGGCCCCGCTTGCATGTAGATGAAGATGGAATTCTTTGAAGGGAGACAGCCTACCGAGCACAGTTGGTTGTTCCAGAGTCCATGAGGGCCCTTATTTATAAGCACCTGCATGAGGATATGGGACATTTGGGAGCAGATAGAGTTGTCATCTTGGCACGCGAACGTTTTTTCTGGCCTAAAATGAGGCAAGACATTGAACATCATGTCACACGTGTCTGCTGCTGCCTAAAGAGAAAAAAGCCAAATAGAGTCACTCGGACACCAATCCAGAGTATCAAAACGTCAGCCCCGTTCGAGATGGTCTCCATTGATTTCCTGCATTTGGAGAAGAGTAGCGGTGGGGAGGAGTACATCCTTGTACTCGTCGATCATTTCTCAAAATATGCGCAGGCCTACGCTACGAGAGACAAGTCTGGGAAAACGATGGCCAAGAAAATCTTTGATGACTTTGTTCTTCGTTTTGGATTCCCATCAAGAATTCATCATGACCAGGGGAGACAATTTGAAAATCAGCTCTTCCGTAAGCTCGAGAGTTATTCTGGTGTCAAACACTCCCGTACGTCTCCTTACCATCCACAGTCTAACCCAGCGTAACGCTTCAACAGGACATTGCTAGGCATGTTGAGGACACTGGCAGACACCCAGAAGACACGTTGCAAAGAACATCTCAGTAAAGTTGTCCATGCATATAACTCAACTGCCCATGAAGTCACTGGATTTTCTCAATTTTTCCTCCTCTTTGGCCGGGAGCCTACTCTGCCCATTGATCTGCTCATCCCTCGCAGGAGAAAGGAGAAGGAACATCAGTCTGTGGTGGTGTATGCAGAGAAGTGGAAGCCATGCAACAGGCTTATGCCATAGCCATGGAAAACATGTGGAAATCGGCCAGAAGCGGGCAGCAGTGCTACAACCTGCGCACATGGAGTTCTACGCTTCAGCCTGGTGACCATGTGTTAGTTAGAAATCTGACCCCTAGAGGTGGTCCTGGAAAGCTGCGGAGTTATTGGGAGGAAAACATCTACGTTGTTAGCGAGAGGAAGGGTCCAGACAGTCCTGTTTACGCAGTCGAGCCCCTGCGAGGTCCTGGGAGGAGACTGGTGTTACACCGCAATCTGTTACTGCCCTGCCCTTACCTGGTAGAGCCTCCAGCAGACATTCCTCAGCCAAGCTCAAGTCCCCGTCAAGCTCAAACAAGGAGACCGAGAGTCCAGCCAGAGCTGCAACGATCCAACACTGAGAGTTCAAGTGAAGAAGAATTTGGTGTATGGACCGCAAAACAACCAGTTCCCCCTGTCACCAGAGCAGCTGCAAGAGAACCCCTGATAAGAAGGAGGCATGAAGAGAGAGCTATGCCTGCTCACCAGCCGGAGGTTGTTGCCGCTGAAGTTCCTGGAGGCGAGCCAGAGCCCCAGGAGGGTTCACAAGCCTCTGACAGAGTCTGAAGGAGAGCAAAGAGCGCTTACAGCCGCGCCATCAAGACCTGTGAGGGTGAGACAGCCACGACGTCTTTACACCTACGAGCAGCTAGGAGAACCATCGGTCCAAGAGCTGCACAGCTGTACCGTTGATGTGAGAGGAGCAGGAGGGGTCTCTGATGACTACAAAAGACCCTATACGTATCCTTTTTCACGCTATTAAGTAGAAGTGCCAATGTAAATAGTGGTTTATTGATTAAGGTTTTGACAGTGGGTGAAGTAAATGGTAACAGTAACAAAGTAGAAAAGTGGATGTACTAATTAGAATTATGATATTGTGGAAGTATCTAGTAATTTTAGGAAAGTAAGGATTATGGTAGAAAAATTATGTAGTAATGTTTTGGGTGAAACAAGTATTTTCCTTGTCCCATTGTGTGAAGTGGGGGAGGGTGTTGCTCATCTAGTTTATTGTGCTGATATTTAATTGTGACGCTAAATTATTATTACTTTTGTGTGTTAGATTGTACATGTTAGCACGGAGCACTTTAATTAGAGTGAACGTTCATGAAAGGGGCTGTACCTGGACGGCGTGTGGCGTTAAAAGTAGGTCAGCCACGCCTATTCATTGGTGTTGAGTGTGGCCCAGGTGTGTTGTGGGTGTTGTACCCCTGTGTGCCTCAAATGTGTTATTCTGAACCGTGGACTTAATAAAAGTTGCAAAACGGAATGTATCGGCGTATCATTCGAGGGTGCAACATGTGCCCCTGTTTTCTGTGGCGACTCTTTTTGCTCAGGCAGTGCAGTTTAAAGTCTCTCTCAAAGGGGTAAAACACACACTGGCCCCATGTTGAAACTCACATTTGGCCCCGACTCCTACAGCAGCGACGAGCAAAGCCAAACTGAGGACTCCCAGACAAACTGTGGCCACTTTGAAATGTGCAGTTTCTGAAGCGAGCACAGCTTCTGCTCCCTCAGTGCGACTGTCTGTGGACACAACAGCACTTTAAGAACACGAGCACCCTTTAATGCACTAAAGTGAGGACAATGTGTGTTGTATAATAAAGAGGAGAACACCTTTTATTACAGATTATGATTGTTCACTTAAAGTACAAAATGCTCCTATGTCTCATTAAGCTCTGTGTAAATGAGGCGTTGGGAAGGAGACCCAATCTTGCGACCTCTGAAGGACTGTATAAGTTCTGGATATATATTTCCCTAATCTTCCCAGGTTGTCCGGCCAGAACAAAGGAGGACGTCAGCTTTGCTTATCACTCTTTATTCGCTTGATGTTCGGGGTTAGATGTGTGGTTTGATGTTTGGTTTCTACAATACAGAAGTACAGTGAATAGTGGATATTAAAACACAATAATTCAATGAATATGGACAGATAAACATAGAATATATAGACAGTAAAGGTGTGAATAGTTTGCTACGTTAAAACAAGTTCAAATGAGAAATAAACAGTATATAAGCAGCAACATTCACAACAACACAACAGAGCAATGATCTCCAGCCATTTTCTCGCCAAAAACTATAAATTCCGATCGTCCTTGAACGCATCACTACTAGCGCCAGCGTGCTGCGGAGTGATGCTGGCCTATGGGCCGTGAACGCATCGTCGGCGCAGATTACACTGCCGAGATGGAGCCGGATAAATAAGACAAACTAACTACAGGTAATGACTAATAGTAGCACAGTTAAAACAGACAAAGACGAAGCATTAGGAGGATTAAACTCACATTCTCAAGGACCAAACACACAGGAAAAGCACACGAGGAACGGGAAGCAGACGGAGGCACCGTGCCATACGAAGGGGAAAAACAACACAACAACTTTGCTAAACACACAGAAGTCCCGTCAGGTGCTGAACTATGATTGGTGGAGAGTAAGAGGACGTGATTGGCTGGACTATAGCTGGAGATCAGGTTACAACTGGTAAATAGAAACGTAAAAGAATAGCACTAATAATAAACTAATAACTAAACCGGAGTGATGAACAAATCAAACACTATATTTACATGCAAACACTAGACCCTTGTTAACACTCTGTGTTCCTCTATGACTCGTTTTGTTATCTGGACTGAACCCTGCAGCTGTTCTCATATGCAAACACATATGTTCAAGAAAGGAATTTAATAATGACTCAAACAGAATGGAAACTGGACAGGAGCCAGTGAAGAGACTCCAGCACCGGCGTCTTTTAGTTCCTGTTGGTAATTTTGCTGCTGCATTTTGAACCAGTTGAAAGCTTTTTACAGAGCTTTTAGGACACGCTGCGAGCAGGAGTTACAGAAGTTTAATCCAATTTCCCTCAAATCCAATTGCCCACATTTGGCACATTGATGATTGGACGTATTTAGTCTTAGTTTATGTACAAAAGCAGACAGCCAACATAAGTCTGATGTTAAACACAAATAAATCATTATCATCAGTCTGGCTCCATCATGTTGTTGGATGACTCAAAACGCCCGACGACAGAGGACTGGATCCACATAACAACAGGAATCAGACTCATGGAAACAACAACATTCAAACTTAAGTTGGAAAAGGACAAATTTGACCGACTCTGGACTCACTGGGACTTTTATTATTATTTTCTTTAAAAATCAAACAAATTAAAGAAATTGGTAATAGTGTCTCAGACCACATGCCCCTGACCTGCCACAAGGGTCAGTCCTGGGACCCCTTCTGTTCAACCTCTACATGCTGCCGTTAGGTCAGTTGATACGCAGTGAAAATTTGTCCTGTCACAATTATGCAGACGAGTCAGATCTTGTCATGGAATTAGACATACACCGATGCTATTCCTTAACACACAGAGAACACAATTCAACTTAGAATATGAAACGACACAGAAATATCAGACATTTGTATGGCATGCATGGGAGAAAACGCCGGACTGGTCACGCCTCCTGCGTCTCACGCATTTTTTCCCATGCTGGTTGGTTTTATTAGATATTCTGGAATAGGCGGGTCACATTTCTCATTGGTCAGCTTCACATCAAGGCACTTGTTTTACAGCTGGTATTTTTCCTAGAGATCAAGCCTTGGGTAAACATTACCCAAACTCCTCTGGGCTGTCACACCCCCCCCTGGGGCAACATTCTTTACGACACCTTCACAAACAAACGCTGTCACACACCCGTTTTTCTCTCAGACTAATGATGCAGATAAAATATCACTATTATGCAGATAAAATACATCACAGAAATATAATCATATATTCACATTTTATCACAGATCTATGTGAGTCTGTGGTGAGAAGAGATTCTTTATTTGTGCCACAAACTGTAGTTTTGAACAAAATGCAGTAGAAAAACAAAAAGCATCAAACAAACACTAAACAAACAAAACTCTCCCAGCGTCATGAGCCAGAGCAAAGACAAGAGCTGGTGTAAATGGAACACAGAACCCAAGGCTCGTTTGCACTGATCAACTGTTCTATCACAGACTGAACAACTGTAAGGTTCTTCTGCTGCGTGAACGTGAACACTGTAATGCAGGACTCGTCCTGGTTCTCTCACTGAAGGAGCAGCTGCAAGAGCCACAAACACTCAACAACCCAAGAGAAACAAAAGAACGAACGAACAAAAGAACTCAGGAACTTTCAGCAATATTAATAAAGGAAGGCTAAAGTTCTTGATTGTTTTCTTGGTGTTACTCCAAGTGTTCATGGTTCTTCTGGTTAGGTGTTGTGGTGCAGGGCCTGGATCTGGTTCCGCTGGAGAACCCTGCTGAAGGTTCCTCTTCAGTGTCAGAGTGTCTGTCTCTGTGAGTGCGCATGTGGTCGTTGAGATGACCTTTTTGGGCAAATGTTCTCTTACAGACTGAGCAGCTGTAAGGTCTCTCTCCAGTGTGAGTGCGCATGTGGTCGTTGAGATGACCTTTTTGGGCAAATGTTCTCTTACAGACTGAGCAGCTGTAAGGTCTTTCTCCAACGTGAGCGTACATGTGGTCGTTGAGATGATTTTTTTGGGCAAATGTTTTCATACAAACTGAACAGCTGTGGGGTCTCTCTCCAGTGTGAGTGCGCATGTGGATGCGGCAATTACCATTATGGGCAAATGTTTTCTTACAAACTGTGCAGCTGTAAGGTCTCTCTCCAGTGTGAGTGTTCATGTGGTCGTAGAGATTACCTTGTTGGGCAAATGTTTTGTTACAAACTGTGCAGCTGTAAGGTCTCTCTCCAGTGTGAGTCGTCATGTGGCGGGAGAGATGACCGTGTTGGGCAAATGTTTTCTTACAAACTGTACAACTGTAAGGTCTCTCTCCAGTGTGAGTCTTCATGTGGCGGGAGAGATGACCGCTTCGGGCATATGTTTTCTTACAAACTATACAGCTGTAAGGTCTCTCTCCAGTGTGAGTCTTCATGTGTGTGTTGAGAAGGGTTTTTTTGGCAAATGTTTTCTTACAAACTGAACAACTGGAAGTTTTCCCCCCTGTGTGGATTCTGGTGTGTGTTTCTAGCATCAGTTTAGTCTTAAATCTCTTCTGACAAACAGAGCACATGTGTTTCTTCTCTCCTTCTCCTGCTGCTCCTTGTGTCCTTGTGTCTTTTATCTGGTCTTGGTTGTCGTGGTCTCCATCAGCCTCTGTCTCCATCTGTGCAGTTGAACTTCTGGCTGGAGGTTCCCAGTCTTCACTGTCAGTGTCAGAAGAGTTCTCAGTGTGCTCCTCAGTGTCTGAGTGTAACTGTGGGTCTAAGCTGATGTCTGCTCCTGCTCCTCCTCCTCCTGCTCCTCCTGCTCCTCCTCCTGCTCCTCCACACTGCTCTCCCTGGGTCTCTCTGTGCTCTCGTTGTTCCTCTGAGTGGAAATGCTTTTCTCGGGTCTCGGGATGTTCTTTTATATTAGAGGTTTTATCATGGACTGGACAGCTGAAGGGTTTGTCCGCTGAATGATCAGTTTTAGCATCACACAGTGAAAATACATCACTAATAATAATGTCTGGAGTCTCTGATCTCTGTTCCTCTGCTTCCTCTTTAATCTGAGGAGTCTCTGGGTTTTCCTGCTTCACTCCGGGCTCCTCCTTAACACCTGCAAGACCTGGCTCCTCCTTAACACCTGCAAGACCGGGCTCCACCTTAACACCTGCAAGACCGGGCTCCCCCTTAACACCTGCAAGTCCGGGCTCCACCTTAACACCTGCAAGACCGGGCTCCCCCTTAACACCTGCAAGACCGGGCTCCACCTGAACACCTGCAGGACCGGGCTCCATCTTAACAGCTGCAAGTCCGGGCTCCTCCTTAACACCTGCAAGACCGGGCTCCACATTAACAGCTGCAAGTCCGGGCTCCACCTTAACAGCTGCAAGTCCGGGCTCCACCTTAACAGCTGCAAGTCCGGGCTCCACTGTAACATCTGCAGGACCTGGCTCCACCTGAACACCTGCAGGACCGGGCTCCATCTTAACAGCTGCAAGTCCGGGCTCCACCTTAACAGCTGCAAGTCCGGGTTCCTCCTTAACAGCTGCAAGTCCGGGCTCCTCCTGAACACCTGCAGGACCTGGCTCCACCTGAACACCTGCAGGACCGGGCTCCATCTTAACACCTGCATGATATAATCAAAATTACCTCAAACAAAATGACATAACTATTAGTGTAACATGACAAATAATGTTTTCAGCAAACTTTTAACAATAATAAAAAAAAAAGTAGGCTCCCTGTGAATGAATATTAATTGCAAATTGTTTTTAATAATTGTCTTTTTAAGTATGAGCTCACTTAATGAATCACATCACTGTATAAAGGCAAATAGAATTGTTTTAGGGGCATATAGTTCTAACCAGGACCAGATGTCTGCTGCCTTTTGGCCACTCATGTGTTACATTTGATCTTTGTTCATTTACTTCAGTCTTTGAAAGTGGTAAAACTCTGTAAGCTGTATTTTAGGTGACTTTACATTATAGTATACAATGGTATATAACGGTATAGGTTGAAAGAAGTTGAAAGAAGCAGTTTTTCCTTGTAAAAATGTGGACTTACCACTGGAATTGTATCTTGGAATCCTTTTTTCAGATTCTAATGTGAATATTTGTACTTTTAGCTCATGAAGCTCTTGTTGATATTCCCTTCCTCTCCCGGACTGGCTCGTCGCTGGCTCGATGTTGTTAAAACCGGGGTTAAAACTGTAAAAATGTTCTTCCAAATCCTTGGTTTACTTTAAAAAGTCATAAGCAAAAATGCAAAAGAAAGACAAAAACTGATTAAAAAGCAAAATAAATAAGGAAAGCAGCTGGAGCAAGCAAGAACACATCTGCACAAGAGAATGCAGGAAGCAAAAGAGAGATAACGGGAGCCTTTTCCTGTGGGCGGGGCCAGGGCGCTGGAAGCTGGAGTGGGATGTGCCAGTCCATATATGTGACCGGCCGTATGAAACCCAGTTACATGTCTACCCGGAGACATTTTGAGTTATTCACAGATTCTGAAAGTGTGAATTCAAAGCTTTCCAATGATGTCTTACTCATGTAGATCTGATAAAATTTGAGTAAGTTGTGGTCATTTGAATGTATACAACTCTCAAACCCATTCACTGAGAAAACGGCTTCCAAAGTTTCTCACCGGAGCGAGCCCAGAGTCACAGGGGGGCTCATTTGCATCTCATTGAGATAAGCCCTCCCCCCTGTCACACTGACACCACCTCCCCCTACAGCTGTCACTGAAGACTCAAGAGGAGTGTTGTTATTGATGGTAACTGGACTTGAATCAGAATTAGAAGTTACTATATTAAAATGGAAATACTTGGATTACAAAAGGCCCTGAATAGAATCAAAGAATCAGAATGAGAATAGGGTTCATTGCATTTGTCGATAAACATAATTCACAGGTGATTCAGTGCACCATCAATGGTGCACTGAATGATTCAACACAAACAACAAAAAAAGATAAGATAAAATAGCCTTTAATGTTACAACGCAGTAGATACAGGGGGAAAGGACAGTAACTTATAGGAAGTTTAAAAAACACTCTTAATAGAAGAACTCTTATAAACAGATGCCAGGGCCAGGTATACGAACTGCAACGGGTCCATGGCTTGAATATATGAGATATGAGATAATAGATATGATATGTACACCACCAGAGTCCAATTACATCAGAGATCACATCCTCATCCTCTTCTTTGTCTGTGCACTCTTCTGTGCTGTGACTCTCGGCTCTTGGCATCAAAGCTGTAAACAAATAACAGGACATTTAAGAAATGGCTAACTATTTCACATAAAACACTCATTAACTATTTTTTTTTTTTAACACAACGTGAGAGTTTCAATATAAATACCTGAAGTGCTGATAACTCTTGATCTTTGGAAGCCGTCTGAAGAAGTGGGATATTGAGGTGAGACTCAGGAGAGCTGTTTTCCACTACCTGATGACAAGGGCGACACTGTAAAAAAATGAGAACAGAAGAAACATATCTTAAGCAGAGAGCAGCACTGAAGTTTTGCCAGGCTAATGTTTACACATTACAGTAGTCAAATAATATAAACTAACCTCAGCGATGTCTTCCAAAGTGTCAACCCTGGTCTTCATGTATGCTCGCTTGATAAGTCCAAAGCCGCAATCAGGGGAGAATTTGGTGTGGCCAGCAATGAGGAAGTGGATGTCCATTGTGTAGTGAAGCTTGGCCCCGTCTGCAGAGGGTAGTAGACAGAGAGAGAAAAGGAGATTAGATTAATACATATGACATTTGATTAAGACGTATATGTCTCTATAATTGCTATTCTGCATTTGCACTATCATTAGTACCTGCTGTGCAAAGTCAAAGCTGTAATGCATCCTGATGTCTTTGCTTGCTGGCGGTGAGGGTCCGAAAGACAGCACATTAGATTCTGTTGTAGAGATCTGTGCGTGGCCTGCAGCTTCTGATGTGTGGGAGAAGCTGTTTCCACAGTGATCTGAAGCTTGATTTACAAACTGCAGGCTCACCTGAAAAACAGATGTTGCTTATGGTTAATTATACTCTAATCATTAAAACACAAAAATCACCAAAATAATGTTTTACACTTACCACGCTCCTTAGCAGACTTCACGTAGAGACAGGTCATGTCAGTCAGGGTGTCTTTGCCAATTCTGAAAAGGGGGATAAAAGGATTAGGGTTAACAGTAATATGGGAATAACACGCTTCACAGATAACAGTTCACATTGTGACGTTAACGGTGTATTTAAGATGCAAAACGCGGAGATATTGGGACATCTGCCCTCGGCTAGCGATGCTAGCTAGCTCACTTGAGATAACACTGCTCGTAAAAGCAAAACACTTGCAGAACAGCACACCAAAACATAAACATACACTCAAGTTTAAAACCGGCGCACATTAAAGTGATTAAAAGCGGGTGTTTTAGTCGCAAAGCTTACCTGGTTCAGCCGTCCTGTTGTCTCTTCCAACACCGTGCTCAGAGACACACAGGAAGCTGATAATGGCCAGGCTAGCGCGTGATTGGTTCGAGTGACGCAGTGCGTGCGTGACGTGCAACGTACGTAAGCCACGTGACCAGAAGTGGTATCGGGAGTTGTAGTTTTTTTCTCTTCCCACGCCGAAACAGACACAAAGCACGACCCACGGGTCAAGAAATACTACATAAGTATATAATTTGTACAGACAAAACGCCGAAAAATAACCCGATAACATAGCAAAGTTTAGCTTACAACTTAGCTCCGAATAGCTGCGTTTAGCTCCGGGCTGTGGGGCTAACAGCCGGTTTAGCACCATAAAACACACGCAAAGCACGACCCACACAACCCACGCTGAAAAATAACCCGATAACATGGTGATAACAGCAAGTAGTCACATTAAGCCCGTATTGCAGAGTGCACTGAAGCAACATGTTAGCTTAGCATTAGCTCCACCGGAGCAGACAAGTAAGATTCTAAAGTGATCACGAGACCGCCTTAAAACACAGCGTTAAAGCAATAATTTAGTAGTAAAGTAAAAGTGTACCTGAGTAAACAGTTCCGTTGCAATGTAGTCCAGGAAATGTAAGCTCTGAAGACTGTGCTCTGCAGACGGTCTGGAGTAATGAGAGAAGCACACAGGGCACGCAGAGCACGCAGCTGTAGCCATGCGGATCACAGCTGATTGGTGGAAAATGTAAACAACACGTTGGCTAGAAAAAGGTGACGCCCCCCAGGAGAGCAGGAAAAAGACCCGAAAACTCCACATTTTTAACAGCTTAATGTATACGTTTAAGACAACCAATAGTGTTATCTGAAGCACACAGGGGCTTATTCATAACTTCAACTAGCACATTCTGCAAAAAAACGAAAATCACAAATTTGGGGAAAAAAAAGTAAAATGCTGTTTTTCTCAGTTTCACCGAGGCCGACATGGTCCGACAATTCTCGTCGGACCATATTATGGTGATAGTGTTTGAACCAATAACCGAGAACTATGGCGTTCTAAAGCGCCCCCTGTGGGAGATGTTTGTCATGGCCTCAAAGTAGATCCATGAGTATTCCCCACGTCCAGCTCCCGGTGGAGTATTTCTGGACTTGGAGCACAAACTGATCCCGATTCTTCCCAGAAAAGTTTATTTAGGAGCTGTTTTCATGTTTAATGAAGGTTCCTCATCAGATGGTGGACAAAAGGGAATAAATGAAGACAGTCAGTGGGCTCCTAATATTAAGAGGTGTTAAATACCTGTATTTAGGAAATTAATGCATATGACTTAGAAATGTTTTTGGGCCGGATTAAAACGTCTGGGGGGGTTTTCTCTGACGCTTTGTGTGTCACGCTTGTTTGGCAATAAAAAAGCTGTCTTCTCGACAGCAATGATTATTTTGCATTAATCAGTTTAATAACATGATATTCTTTATTTTGTCAAGTTCTTTACTGATGACAAAATGTTCTGAAGTTTAATGTTGGCCTCACATCCGGGTAAACTTTGTCATGCTCGTGCAGTCAGACATCTTAGGCTAAAACAACTAGATTAAATTAACATTCCTTATATATTTATTATCTGAGAATGATAGACGGACCAGACATACTTTTTATCTTCAACATTGTATTTCTGTATTCATAATCAAGCGTAATATCATACTTTGATATGACTCATACAGACAGCAATAAGCTCTGCAGTTTGTCACATGGCCTCACGATGGCGCTCTTGTCTTCTCGTCTTCACTCGTGACCTGAGGAAACTAGAAGCTCATTTCCACCTGAAATCATCATCTCAAATCAATAGATGTGGGAAGTGATAAGTGAAGAATGAATGACTGAATGAATAGTGTGTTCTACTTGAGTCATAGTATTTTATTAATATAATCAATAAAATATCCCTTCTCTTTTTCTAGTTTTTGTCTGCAACTCTTTTGATCAGCTTTTTCTTCAGCTTTTTTAAATGTACCAATGGAGAAGGTGGTGCCATAAACATGGAAATATGGAAATATCTGATAAAGTCTGTGCAAACTCATGAACCCAGTCCCCAGTTTGCCACGTGAAACCACCTGCTGCAGTGTTAATACGTGTTAGACATTTGTGTACCATTTCTGACAAAGAAATACATGTATTCAGACTGATCATTTTATCTATTTACAAATGAAAGATTATCAACAACCAAATGTCATTAACAGGGACATTTTGCCTATAAAGCTCACGATCCAAAAGGTCATTTCAGAGTTTTGTATAAGTAATATCTAGGGCGATGGTTCTATACATCAACCACCCAACCACACGAGAGTTACACCAGAACTCATTACCACAGGTAGAAGTGTTTATAGGTTGTTACCATTAGCAACTAGCATGCATGCTAACAACCTTAATAAACAGTTCTTAAAATGTCATTGGGGACATGAATACACATAAAACAGTGCAACAGTTTGACAATTAAATTCATGTTTTGTTTCAAATTGTGCCACAAATAAAGTATCAGGTGGATTTTGGGTCAATTAGTTTTGTAGTTGCCCCATTAAAATGAATGTAATAGAACGTTTACACGAGTACCAGGCTGTGTGTGCATTTAAGATAAGATAAGATAAGATATTCCTTTATTGTCCCACATGGGGAAATTTCATTGGTGCAACGCAGGTAGATACAGAGGTAGATACAGAAGAACAGATCACTTATAGGAAGTCTGAAAAACACTTTCAGTAGAAGATCTCCTATAAATAAATAAAAACTCCCATAGACAAATAAATAAATAAATACATAAATACCATTGCATGTGATCACGACAGTAATTGCACATGAATATGTGTCACGACAGCACATAGATTGCACATGAATTTCACAGTAATTGCACATGAATTGCACATGAATTCCAACAGCAATTGCACATATGACAGAATTGCACATCAGTATTAGGTTAGGTCAGTATTGCGAGTGTTCAGGACTAACAGTTTTTGTTATAAAGTCTGACAGCAGCAGAAGGAAAGACCTACGGAACCTTTCCTTCGCACATCGAGGGTGGATCAGTCTCTCACTGAAGCTGCTCTCCAGAGCGGACAGAGTGTCCTGCAGGGGGTGACACTCATGGTCCAGCATAGATGTGAATCTAGCCAGGACCCTCCTGTCCCCCACCTCCTGCACCGAGTCCAGAGCACAGCCCAGGACGGAGCTGGACTTCTTGATGACTCTGTCCAGCTTCCTCCTCTCCCTCTCTGTGATGCTGCTGCTCCAGCAGGCCACACCGTACAGGAGGGCTGATGCCACCACAGAGTCGTAGAAGGTCTTCAGGAGTGGCCCTGTCACTCCAAAAGACCTGAGTCTCCTCAGGAGGTAGAGCCGACTCTGGCTCTTCCTGTACAGTGCGTCTGTGTTATGAGTCCAGTCCAGTTTGTGGTTCAGATGAACACCCAGGTACTTGTATGAGTCCACTCTCTCAATGTCCCGTCCCTGGATGTTCACTGGTGAGGGGGCAGTGGGGTGGCGTCTGCGGAAATCCACCACCATCTCCTTGGTCTTCCCCGCGTTGATGAGGAGGTGGTTCCGCTGACACCAGTCCACAAAGTCCTGCTCCAGTCCTCTGTATTCCGCGTCATCGTCGTCCGTGATGAGTCCGATGATGGCAGAGTCGTCAGAGAACTTCTGCAGGACACAGCTGTCCGTGTCATGTCTGAAGTCTGCAGTGTAAAGGGTGAAGAGAAAGGGCGCGAGGACAGTGCCCTGGGGCGCCCCCACACTGCAGGTCCGAGTGTCAGACACACAGTTCCGGGCTCTCACAAACTGGGGTCGGTCTGTGAGGTAGTCCAGGATCCACTCTGCCAGGTCATACTCCACACCAGCCGTCTCCAGCTTGTCCCTCAGGAGCAGCGGCTGGATGGTGTTGAAGGCACTGGAGAGATCGAAGAACAGGATCCTCACAGAGCTGCCAGGCTTTTCCAGGTGAGAGAGAGAGCGGTGCAGCAGGGAGATGACGGCGTCCTCCACTCCGATGCCAGACCGATATGCAAACTGGAGCGGGTCCATGGCTGAGCTCACGGTGGAGCGGAGGTGGTCCAGGACTAGCCGCTCCAGTGTCTTCATCAGGTGGGACGTGAGAGCCACTGGCCTGAAGCTGTTGAGGTCTTTGGGGCGCGGTGTCTTGGGCACAGGCACCAGACAGGAGGTCTTCCAGACCTGTGGTACCACCCTCAGCTTCAGGCTCATGTTGAAGACATGCTCCATAACTCCACACAGTTCATCTGCGCAGGACTTAAGGAGCCTGGGGCTGATGCCATCAGGTCCTGCTGCCTTCCTCACTTTAATCCTCTTCAGCTCACTCCTCACCTGTGCTGCTGTGACAGTCAGTGGTTGGCAGGGGGACCGTGTGCTGGGGGGATGGGTGAGTCCAGGCGAAGTGGGGAGCTGATGGTCCGGGGCAGATAAGCGAAGAGGAACAGATGCAGGGCATTGTCCAGCTGTGGAAGAGGGAGCATGCAGCTGTGCAGGGGGAGGGGCGGGTGACCGATCAAACCTCAAGAAGTGAGCATTTAAATCATTCACCCACTGTAGATCCCCCTCTGTCTGGGCAGGGGGGATTTTGAAGCCTGAGATGGTTTTCAGGCTCCTCCACACTCCCTGAATGTTCTTTTGCTGCAGCTGCTCCTCCATCCTCCTCTTGTAGCCGGTCTCAGCCTGCCTGATCTTCCTCCTCAGCTCCTTCTGCACAGTCCTCAGCTCCTCCTTGTTCCCTGACCTGAAGGCTCTCTTCTTCTCCTTCAGCAGAGCCTTCAGTTCACGGTTAATCCATGGCTTGTTGTTTGGAAAACACCGCACCGTCCGGGAGGGAACAATGTTCTCAAAACAGAAGTTGATGTAGTCCGTGATGCACTCTGTGATGGTGTTGATGTCCTCCCCATGTGGGTCATAAAGCTCAGTCCAGACAGTGGTGCTGAAGCAGTCCCTCAGAGCCTCCTCGCTCTCAGCAGACCACATCCTCACCTCACGGGACACCACAGGCTGCCTGCGCACGATGGGTTCATACACAGGCCTCAGATGTACAAGGTTTGTGGTCCGAGCTGCCCAGGGGAGGGAGGGGGGAAGAGGAATAAGCCTCCTTGGTGTTGGCAAAAAACAAGTCCAATGTTCTATTCTCTCTGGTGGGGCAGGTAACATACTGGGTGTATGTTGGTAGGACAGAAGAGGGAGAAGCGTGGTTAAAGTCACCAGAGATGAGGAAGAGAGCCTGTGGATGCTGTGTTTGCAGCCTACAAGTGCAGGAGAGCAGTGCTTCACAAGCATTTTCAGCATTGGCAGACGGGGTCACATAGACTGCGATTAAAATCACATGTGAGAACTCCCGGGGCAGATAGTATGGCCTCATGCCAATAGCCAATAGTTCAATATCCTTGTTACATAGCTGCTCCCTCACTGTGCAGTGTTCGGGTTTGGACCTGCTCGTGTTCACATACACCGCCAGACCGCCTCCTCTTTTCTTCCCGCATTCTCTCGTTCTGTCCGCCCGCAGCAGATGAAAATTGTCCAAACCTACAATAGAGTCTGGCATTTCTGCTGTTAACCAGGTCTCTGTGAAAATCAAGACGCTGCTGTCCCTATACATCCTCTGGGACCGCATGAGGCTCGCTATTTCCGTCATTTTATTTTGAAGGGACCTCACGTTACCCATGACTACGGCAGGAACCGACTTCCTGTTTGTCCCTCTCTTCTCTCGGAGTTTACGTCCAGCCCGTCTGCTTCGTTGCGTTTTCCTTAGGATATCCGCCGGGATAACGTGACGATCTCCGGGTAAGACGACTGTTCTCCGCAGTTTCATGAGTTCCTCCGTTGTGTAAACGCGGTACGCGCCGGCCGGGGGGCGGGGCCGGAGCCGGGGGGCGGGGCCGGAGCCGGGGGACTCAGAGCCAAGACACATCGCCACGACACGACGAAAACACTCAATCCAGCCGAATAAAGTCAAAACAAGTTAATTTAAAGCGATTCCAGTGCGTGTCCCGATCGTTCGTGAAGTTCCTCTTTCATATAAACGTGTATATAAACGTGTACCGACGACACGCCGTACTTTAGCGCGGCCGGAGGGCGCGGGGGGGGCTGGTGGGCTCGCTCGGAGCTAGCTCACGTCACAACAACACAACGACCGCAACGAAAAACGCTCAAATCCAGCCGAAAAAAGTCAAAAACAGTTGAATTAAAAAACTATTCCAGCGCGTGTCCCTATCGTACAGTAAAATAGTTAAAATATACTAATTATATTTACAAAATATAGGAAATAAAGCACAATAAGTGTGAGAAAGAAGAGAGAGCGTTTACACCGGGCTGCCAGCTGTACCAGCGCCTTATCCCAAACACATCACTCCTGGAAGGCTCAATGTGAACGTCAAGACATGTGATTGATGGAGAACCAAAGGCTGTGATTGGACGACAGCCGAGTATATTACTTTTGCTTTGTGGTATATTTCTTGTGGTACATTTTTATCATAGTTTTACATCAGTGAAGTGGCAGTTTGTGAAGATTTTTTTTTAAATTAAATATTAAAATTACAGAAAGTAGTGCTGAGTTATAAAACAGAATCAGAAAAGGTTTTTATTGCCATGAGGGAACAAAATTCACAAACTATAGGAACTTGCTTCGGCGGTGCAACATACAACAATATATAATAATGTAAAGAGTATCTATACTATCTATCTATCTGACAGTTTAAACAATTTACAAAAATAAAAGTGTTACAAGATATTATTAATTGTCAAGTTATAATTCAGATCAGTTTGACACAATAGTAATAACATTAGCCAGAGCCTCCACCAGAAAAGTCTCACCTTTAATGATCATTAGAGTGAATTACATACGTTTTACACAGATACATTTCACAATAAGAGTCTTTCTCATGTGTCACGAAAGGACAAAAATGACAACAACAGATTTAATGTCAATAGAAGAATGAGAAGTAACAATGGGATCCTTGATGCATTTATCTGATGATCTGACGTTTTTGTGTACTTTTCTTATAATGATTAACTCATAGTTCATCGTCGAGTTCCTGTTTCTCATATCTGACTTGTGTTCGTGTCCAGACTTGTCATCAGTGAGTAAAGCTTGTTCTACTTGATCAAACTGAACTAAACCCTGGCTGCTCAGCAGGAGGTCGAGGATTGGCCCAAAACTATCACATGATTCATAATGTTTGTCATTTTTAAATCATACTCACAAAGCTTAAGGTCAGTAATGAAATCAATTTAACACGAGAAAAGATTAAAAAAAAGAAAATAATGATTAAAATAAGGACAGTTCTGCCATTTGGACTTAATTTGAAAATGGCCAAATTTGACAAACCTTGAATGAGACGCTGCTGTTCTGACGTGGTCTGTGTTTATTAGTTTTTGTTTTACTTTAAAAACGCCTTTAAACATTACATTTAAACATAAACATTACATTTAAACATTACATTTAAACATTACATTTAAACATTACATTTAAAAAGGAAATTGGGACCATTGCCATAGCAAGTAACAATGAAAAAAAAAAAAAATGAAATAAAAGATAATCTTTAATGAGATAATGTCCTCAAAATGATGCATATAACAGGAACTCTGAGAGTTACTCAGGACAGTACAGGATTACTCAAACATGTAGGAATCAATCAAAAGACAATTTTGAGTGAACAAATGATGATCAAATAATGTGACAAGGTCAAAAGCTCATGAAAGGTGATTTTGTGTAATATTTCCCCTTTAATGTAGATAACGCATGTTGAAAGTGTGAGGTCTTATGGCAGGGAATATCCATGTGGTTCAGAATGAGTTAGGATTGTTGCCGTAGTAAGACTTTTAAAACTCTATTACATCTTTTGAATGTGAGAAATGGAACTAACCTGTTGGCTTTAGAAAACATGAATAAATGAATGAATAAATAAGTGCATTATATTGTCATTTCAACGTGAGCTCAGGCACAAATCAATGAAATTCCGTTTCTCATCAGTTAAAAAAGAAAGTACAGTATAAAAACATGTTACTACACTACACACATTCTACACACTCTAGTTGTTCTGACAGTTAATTTGCCTGTGTTTCCACTAAGAGGCTGTGGGAGGATCACAATGATCTCAGTCCTTCTGCTTCTTCCGCCTCCTCGCCCTGTTTGAGAGAAGAATGTCAGGAGGAAGAAGAAAAGGGAGAAGTCAACGATGAGTCATGTATAAAATGTGCACAGACATTTCAGACTGTGATGGACCCGGAACGTGCTTCTCTCTTCATATTAAAGTTTCCTTTTCCACGGGCCCGGGACAGAAGAATAAATCATGCATAAAGTGCCTCGTGTCGGAGAAATATCATATAACGGGGAATAAATACATGTCACAAATTATAAATTGCCATCGTAATATAACAGGCTCTTTCAAACGTGTTTTATATGTTATATGATCCATAACACACCGTGAAAGTCAATGCGGGGGCGGGGCTTATGTAAAGCGCATCTGAGTCAAAGCCATGAAGAGCACGAGTCATTCTCCCACTAAACATGGATTTATTATTGTGGACATCGTTTCTTTTATCCACTTTTGGTGAGTTATTCCCGTTCACTTCCTCGTTTGGTCGGGTTTGGAAAAGTTGCCTTGTTTATGTGCTCCTCAGTGCACAGACTTTAGGCGTTTTATAACTTCATAAATAGTCTAGTTCATCTCTATAATGACGTACCCCACATCATAGAGGTTTATAGTTTGATTTGCCTAGAAATCACGTCTATATTTGTGCCTAAGTTTAGTTTTATGTTGTTAAGAGTCTAGATGTTGATGTAGAAAACAACATGCACTTTTCTCTCTGATAATGACCTCACTGGCCTGTGTTTGTGCTCTACACTTTTGCACTCTAAAGCATTAGGACTAAAGACTAACAAGGACAAAAGATCATGAAGGAGGTGGAAATCATAGGCTGCATTTGACTCCTAACATCTTATGAACTCAGAAGCCCTTTATTTGTGTGTATTTAGTATTGTGCCATGTGGGCTACTTCATTATTCTGTTTCTTTTATGTAAAGTGTGAATGAATGTGGGCAACAGACTGTGCTGTAGTTTCCTTTAGGATTCATAGTATTTGTTTGTCTAAACCTCTCTCTATCTTCACATTCAGCTTTAGTGTAGGCTTCACTTTTCACATTGTGCAAAGAATATGTGATCAGTGACTTTGGATGAAGATATTGATCTGTAAATAGGCTTAAATAAACACTATCACTATCACTTATTAAAACTGGTTCTAGAACAGAAGAGTCATAGTTTGTAGTTTGTTGTTCTGAGTTTGTGAATGAAGCTTGATCTAACTGTGTCGTGTTCATGTTTTCACAGTGTTCACATGTGATGCAGACGTGAAGGTTCCTCTAAAAGCTGTTGTGGGATCATCCATCACATTCCCCGACTCTGTGAAAGAGAGAGGATTTATATTATTCGGACCAAAATATATTGCTTCTGTTTCTGATGGAGTATTTGTGATTGAAGATGACATTTACACAAACAGACTTCACTGGAGCAGCAGCACTGGACTCTTCACTCTGTCACATCTACAACAAAGTGACTCTGGAGTTTACGACATCAATTCTAAAAAAGGAAATGTGTTTAAAAATATATATGAACTCAAACTTTATGGTGAGTAAACCTTTTTTATTTAAAAAAAATTGTAATAGAGTTGGCTGCAGTTCCCTCATCACTGATAAGTACCTGATGATCATCTGAATGACCAGAGCTGATGCTGCCACATGGCTTCACATGCTGTTGTATTATGTGTAAACTGAACCATAAACCTCCATTTCTGTTTAAATAAGACAAAACATTAACTAACCTGGCTCTGCTGGATTGTGTATAATCTTTCTGAATTGAGTTCTGCACAATATCAGTCTGCACAGACTCTCACTGAAAGAAGTCAGGAAAAGACTTAACATTATGACAAATATTTGAATCTGATTGGTCAAAGCTCTCTCTCTCTTTCTCCTTCTCCTTTTCTATAATTATTTATTTAATTGTATGTATGGTATAGTGTAAACACATACTTTAAAGAAGTACAACTACAGTAGGAGGCGATTGATGCACCTTTTCAGTCGCTGCCAACCGCCATTAAAAGTAACACAACAACAACAAGTCCAGAAATCCAACTGTTGTTGAATCCAAGTCTTTAAATACAAAGTGCTTCTACCTGCACATAAAAAAAACCCTAAATAGTCTGGTAAATCTGCTAAAATAAGCCAAAGTACGAGTTTGGGAAACAAATATCATGAGAATTCACCTGGTGGAGCCAGGTTACTCTTTAACTCCTCTTTCAATCCATCTCTTCTCCTGCTCAGAATCTTCAGCTCACTGTCTTCCATAGAGTGGTTTGTGGCTTTAAGATGAAGATGCACGGCGCTCTGTGGTCCTGAACTCCAGTGTCTTCTGTGTTGATAAATCCTCTTGTGCAGAGGCTGTTCAGTCTCACCTGTAATGCTCTTTACAACTTTCCTCACTGTTGGATAGAATGATATAATTTATTTTTTGATTTAAAACATTTTTCTGCATGGGTTTGTCCTCAGAGTGAGTCATCTCATGCACACAATTTATGTTTAGTTTAAACCGGGCAAGACTTTTAGACAAACTGGTTCACCCTAAGGACAAGATGACTACAACTGAATGTGTTACTACAATGAAACACTCCTGGAAGAATGAGGAATTACTCTGATTTAGACTATTTAATTTTGCATTTATATCTCCAAAAATCCAATGAATACAATCCATGACTTATATTTTCTCGGTTATTTAAAAAGAATAGGACTGTTTGTCTTTTTACTTTATGATGTCTTTAAATCAAATCAATAATTCACTTGATAAATGTATTTCATAAAAACATGAAGTACACAGGTGCATGTGCATGAATCCTGCTGCTGAACTGCTCACTCTCATACACGGCCTGTTCAGACTTGTACCTGAGTCTGAAACGCTTTGAACTGGAAAGAAGAATGAGCTGCTTTTGCTTTATTGTTTGTATAATTTGAGAGCCAAGTCTAATTCACGTATATTCACTGTAACTTCAAATATTTACAGAGGTTTTACTGAGTGATATTGATATTTCACATATTCACAGGATCCAGGATTTGCACATGTAAAAAGGTGTAGAGAGACAGAGATGACAAATAGAGACAGACAAATTCTGTCTTAATTCAGTTGTAAACAACACAAGTCCAAATGTAGCCTGGATCCAGACTGGTTCTCTTTACGTCTAATACAAAGGACGGCTCAGTCTGGTCATGACCTTCTCCTCTGCGTCTCAGGCAGAACTCAGACAGAACTCTATCACGTTTGATTATTTCATTGTCTAATCCACCTGTAAATCACTTCCATCTGAGATCTGGGAGATAAAACCTCTTGTCCAGACTCACATCTTTGGTATTGGAGAAGCATGTGTTCTTGGCTGGTCAGATAAACCCAAATGACCTTAAGGCTCATTAATGCTCTACATTCTAGACGCACACAGATACACTTAGAGGCTTTTGTCCGTCCTCTGTGTTTTTTAACCCAACAGTTTGTCCAAATATGATTTGTCTTCCACAGTTGTTTTGGACAATTGTCTAACATGACTTTGAGCGCCCTCTGGTGGTTATTTACTAAAACACAGCCTTGACATTAGAAAGGTTGAAAGTGTAAATCGGCTCTTTTCACTATTTCCGGTTTCCTTAAAAGTGCAGATCTTCACTCCTTCTTCCATTCATGTGGGAATTAGGGAATTATCTGAATCTTGCACACAAAAAAGACAATGAAGAGCGAGTTACAGATGGATAATCACTGGCAGCATGTTAAGACATTTACATAATATGTAAATATGTGACAGGAGGAAACCTATGTGTTATAAAAGTATGTGTTTTTGTCTCAAAGTAAAACTCTAACATTCACTGTCTGTGAAAGTCAGTGTTTAGTCCAAAAAAAAGTCGCCACAGAACCAGAGGGTCACGGGCTAAAGGCCTTTATCTGTTCTTACAGACACATTCTCTGTGGCGTAGTCTCAATACGCTTCTGTAATGATGATGATTTATTTCCATCCAGTTGATCTTGTATTGATGATGTGAGAGAGTGACCGCTGCACAAAGCCTCCTCCAGCTCGTCCCAAACACTCTCACTGGGTTCACATCTGGAGTACATTAGTTTCTGCTTCTCTTTAGATCTTTTCTTGATGCCAATGATTTGACCCTTATTTTGTTTGTTTCATTTGTAAAGCCAAATTAAGCTGTTGGAGTTGTTCTTTATCTTGAAATGTTTGGTGACCATCTGTCACGATCCTCAGAAGCATCATCCGACTGTTGTTACATGTCACTTATCAGCTGCTCTCCCAGACTGGCCACGCCCCCTGTCACTATGTGGGAGCATGAAAGCTTCTCCCTCTGCCGGTCCTTCTCCTCTGGGATGAGGCTTGTGAGTTGGAAATATGTTCTGATTACGGAGACTTTGTGTGAAGTGGATAGTTCTGAAGTCCAAAGCAGGTTTTGATCTGTGTGTGTTGGTTTTCTATAAAATGTAGTTTTGAGTTTTTTGTTTCTTGTTTATCTTGTTTGCTGAGCGTGTCAATGTCTTTTCTTTCTACTTTTGTAACGTTGCTGCATGATATCTGTGTGTTTTTTAGTATTCCTGTGATGTGTAACTCTACGTTTTCCCCCTGATCCTGTATTTTATTGTGTGCAAATTCTGTAGCAAAGAGGAAATCCTCATTCAGTACCCGTCTGGTGTTATTGCAAAAAATGGGTTCTTTATGCTTCGGCTCTTTGGTGTAATATCCTTATTCTATATATATCATTCTTCAAGTTAAATCATTGGTGTTTTTTGAACTTCTCCAAATGGCAGTACAACACATTGTTGTCTGTATCTTCCTCGTAATCCATTAACGAAATTCATCATGTCTTCTTTTAATTAGTCTTTTGTTTGTTTGGTTTAGAAGGATCAATACGTTGTTTTTTTGCTTTAACATGTTTCGGTGAGAATCTTCCTCAGAAGCTACTGTGATGTGTCACTTATCAGCTGATTGACCAAGAAAGTCTCATTTCAATGCAGCAGGTTCTAAACTGCAGATCGCTGTATATCACATGTACTTCCATCTCTAAATGAACTCTTTCAATTGCATCTTGTACTGATTGATTCTTTTTCATTTCCAGAGGCCGTGTCAGCTCTAGTCGTGTCCAGTGTGAACGTGAGCGCTGACAGCTGCACTGTTCAGTGTTCAGTGAAGCACACGGAGCAGACCACACTGAGCTGGTTCAGAGGAGAACAGCCTGTGGACAGCAGCACATCTGCAGTGCTGCTCCTCACTGTCCAACTGCAGGATTACACCTCCCAGTACAGATGTGTGGCTCAAAACCCAGCGGACAACAAGGCTGTTATAGTCAATATAACTACAGTCTGTGAACACAAGGAGACACTGTCAGATACATCATCAGGGTCAAAAGGTAAGAATTCAAATTCAAACGATAAACAACAAACAACAATTAACCTATAAATAATAATGCCTCTATCTTTTGTCTTGTCTTTTTTTGTTAGCTGTCTATATTGTAATTCCCATTGTCTTGACTGTACTCATCATCATCATCATGGCCTTCGTGCTCTATGTGATCAAGAAGTGCTCTAAAAAGGAATCTACACCACTTCAAACAGAAGGCAAGTATTTATACCTTTAGACATTTGAAAAGCTAAAGTGAAGAGAGCGTGTGAGAGCGCTCATTTCAGATCCTGTGAAACCACATTTAGGCCGACTGCATTTCACATGAAACACTGAGGCTGCTGAGGTTTTTGTTGCTGGACAAAAGCGTGACAGGAAGCAGTGCTAACTTAAAGGAATAATGGAGGATTTTTCGTCGATTTGAGAACTTAAGTGGAATGCGCATGCGCACTCCCCGTGCAGACGCACACAAAAACCTTGTTGCTGCACATGCGTTTGTTTATTAGCGCGGCGGATCGCATCGCATCTCTCGTCTCCGTAGATTTCCGTTTCTTCTGAGACAGCTCAAACTGTATTTATCGGTCTTAATTTTGTCCTGTACACTGAGGGAACTATATTATGATAGATCCATGCGCTTAGACACAGGGAAACGTGCTGCTCTCCTGGGGACGAGCCACACGCGGCTGCAGGTGAGCGGTAGGTGCGTTTTATGATTGATACGTGGCAGGACTAATCGAAAGTCCACGCCACGAGGAAATAAGACTCAGATTTGGTGCCAAAAAATCCTCTATAATTCCTTTAATGTTTTCATCTCTGTGGATGTTTTTATCACTAGTAAACCTAAAATGTGTGGTATTTCCTAAATATCTGACTAATTTCCATGAAGTTCTTGCTCAGTGTTGTCGTGCTTCCTATTCAAAAAACTATAGAAATGAATACAAGACTTAGAATATCATTTTTGTGACCAAACTGGAAATCAGTTCTGTTTCTGTCCATTGGGTTCTTGTGTTGGTGAATTTTTCTGCATTAATAACATTTACTTACACAACATTTATAACATATTTCCTCTGTTATTAACACTCACCTACTAATGTACTAACCACCTTTTTATTTTCACAGACTCAGTCCAATACGCTCAAATTACACACTGCATGAGAAATCAGGTTGGTTCAACTGCAGACTTTAAAGGCCAATGATTCTTTGCAGCTCACGCTTCTGATGTGACATTTCTGTCATTTATTCAGGCTCATTCATGACACTAATCAGAGGTGTGGACTTGCAAGTCGTGGCTCAGACTTTTGATGACTTGAGACTTGATTGATTGATTGAACTAATCACAAAAAAATATAAATTGCTAAAATATGAGCCATTTGACTTGAAATGTAAAGACTTGGACTTGGACTTGGACTTGAGGCCAAAGACTTAGACTTACTTGACACTTGTGAAACACCTCGGACTTGGACTAGAACTTGACTAAATGAGTCGACATCAGGACAAAATCAAATCAAGACAACTTTGAATGCATCTGTAGTTTGAATGTTGTTTGGTTTAAACCTACTTTCAGATCACCGCACACACTTGGTAGTTGTAGAATTGGTTAAAGCGTAAAACCTCCTGCAGTTTTCTCTAGAATGTGGCATCAGTGGTTTTCACCTGAGGGCAGCTTATATTCAGCAGGTTAAACCTTGTGTTTACAGTCTGCAGAGCCTCATATGGCAGACAGATGCTAATCTTGTTAGCCACAAAAGCAAAAACACAAGCCCACCCACCAAAGCTTAGGGTGCATCACTCTGGTCCTGGTCTGGTCCTGGTTTGAGCTCAGTTTAGTCCTGATGTAGATTTGGTTCAGCCTTGATCTAATCCTGGTTTAGGCCTCGTCTAATTATCGTGCATTTAAACCTTTGCAGGATCAAATCTGCTAAAATGTCCAAATTGTGAAAGAGTTTTGAATTCCATTGGATCCATTGGTAAATGACATCACATCTGTAACTTTAGGATTCTAAAACTGCATCGCACTGTTCAGCTTCATAACTACATCTGTTTTTGCAGTATCATCTGTTGTATATCTGTGAGAAGTCACATGAGTCAGTGATCTCACAGGATTCTGGGTCATTTCAGTAATGTGAGCCATTTGTTTTGTCTCCAGCTAAAACACGAGGAGGATTTCAGAGGCCGATAATGTTCAAATCTACATTATTCCAATTCACCCCAACCAATCCAATAATGTGATAAGGAGCTGAATCAAATGGGCATTTAGAACATAAATCATTGGCTCTAAAATATTCTGATTGTGGTTTGTTTGTTTGTTTGTTTGTTTGTTTGTTTGTTTGTTCGTTTGTTTGTTTGACTCTAATCTAATCTCTTGCTGTAACTATCTGTAATAACACCTGTGATTAAATAAATGGTATAAAATAGACACATTTAATGCTATACTCTGCAACATTCTAAGCAAAGCAATAACCTCTCCAAGTAGACAGGAAGGTGGCTGGAGCTGGAACAGAAAGGTTACATAGTGCACCTTTAATTATTATTCAGTTTCAAGTTCAAGTGCTGTGTAAATTTAACTATGATCATGATCATTTACATTTTAGTCACACTCACTTCTGCTAAATTGGAACCGTGGCCATAGCAATTAAAAAACTAATCCTTCTACATAAGAATGACCAAAATTCCTCGAATTGGTGCCTATAAATCGAGACTAAAGCAGTGAATTCAGTTGCCCTCCCCCTGGACGCTCTTGAAAAGCCACATTGTCTCAACCGCCTCTGCTCAGAGCTGTGCAAAACAGGAACTGCCTTGATAGCGCTCTGTCACGTACATCAATAGATCAATGCAAATACATTATTCAGCCGTGGTTATCCACTTGGGCTGGCTTCCTGCTGCAACGTTTCAGTTTCATTCTGAGTCCTACAAAAAAGAACACAACATATTTATAACAGAACAAAACAGACTAAAAACTTTATTTGGTGTATTTAAACTTGTTGTAAAGGTTTTTAAGGTTGGTTTTACACCCATCAAAAAGTTTAAACATCTGTAGAAAAAACTAAGGACACTCATTCCATCCAGAGTTTATGCATAATTTAATTTTAAAATAAATTCATATCAATTAAACATCATTGTAAATAATGACAGAAGGCAGTACATTAGTTTAGTCTTGGTATGTACTTTCCCAGTGTGATGTCATCAATTACAACCAGGAAGTCAAATTATAAACCACAAAATTTGCTAAAAAGTTGAATATATTTCTCTTAACTGCATTTCAGTTCAGGTCCAACCTGTAGAGAATTTGTGGTCACATATCTTCTTTGTTGCTGTTTATGTTTCCAATAAGTCATACATTTATCACTGTAAAACTTCCAAACTAAATCAAGTCCAAACATTCTGACATGTTTTCAGTCTAACTCTGCACTGGACCAGCACTGGCAGATATTGTATTGTAAACAAACAAAAGTATTGTTCATAAAACCTAATTATCCTTCTTGTTTTGTCTCTACAGTGCAGCGTCCCATCAGTTCCAATGAGAAGCCCTGACCGCCCGGATCTGACTACTGGCCATTTACTCAAACTGTGGACAGGAATTCATGTGACTTTAAACCAGGAAAACTGCATGTGGGCGTTTCCCAGTTTCCAGAATCTTCTGCAGCGCTTTACATCAGACACTGTCTGAAACCTTTACTCCACATGGTCCAGTCTCCAGGTTTCTTCTGCTCTGCCTTTCCCTCATTTTCCTCCTCTTGCATTCTACCTGGCACATGAACACGTTTAATCCAGCCACAGAGGGTCAGACTAGTGTCATTTCTGTGACCGTCCCAAGCCCAAGAAATGGAGAGGGAGTGTTTGTGTGTATGAACGACCAGAGTTTGAGAGAAGGAATAAGTCAGACTCAACCGACTTGTTCAGGAAAAACCTGTTCTAACGGTTTTCCTAACGAGTTCTAGAGTCATTGTTTGTCTGAGGTGAAGTTAACGTACCATGAGTTCCAGGACCAGACGATTACAACACATTCTGCAGGTATTATTCACCTGACTATGATTCCACACAAGGAGGTTTAAACAGTAGAAGACCAGATTGTAGATGAACTGAGATAGAACGAGAAGTGGGATAGGGGGTAGGTGAAAACAGTTACCTAAGCAGTGGAGCCCCAAATGCAGGACAATACAAGACCAACTCAAACAAGTATAAATCGATCAAAATACAACTCGTTTATACAACTTGTGTAAAATGTGTTTTATATTGTGTTTTCCTGAAATGCACTTGACTTGTAAATAAACTTAATTTGTTTAATTAGGGAATGTGCAGTGAATCTGGATCAAATCGTGATCCAACTGCTTCAAACAGGGACTGATCGGGTCTTTTGAGTCGTGATGTGTCAGTGAAATCATGTGGTTTGGAGCAGAGTTCAGACTTTGGAGGAAAACATTTCACTTTTCTAACTGGCAACGTGAAATGTCTCTGTCCAAAATTGTTTGTGTGTTTGTTTGTGAAATTGATATTGAAAGCAATTTATTTTTGTGAGAAAATGAAGCCTCAAATTGAAAATCATGACAGAGAGTTTCCTGCCACTTCTGTCAGTGTGGTTCTGTTTATCTGTGAAGAAGAATCCAGTAGCTCTTGTGTCAGTGTTGTTCCTCTTGTGGTAATTACGTGATGCTGGAAGCTGCTGGAACTCATGAACTCATAAATTGCAGACAGTGGAAAGTCACTCATTGTTCTATGGATTTGTGTAGTTTTTTGTTGTAGATTTTTAAACATGCACTTTCTAGCTTGTAATTGTAATTTAGAATTCCCAATCGTGAGACTGTGAATTGTGGCTTCAAACAACTTAATTCAGTTTAAAACTGTTTAATCGATCAGGTTTTATACAAAAGGCTGATCTATATGTAACACTTGGTTGTAACCAATGGCAATAATTACAACTTTATTAACTTTTCTAGATGATTAAATCAGGCCGCAAAATAGACGGGGGCCCGGGGCCCGTAAGCTGTCAAATCTCCGGCGGCCGTTTTGACAGACATGCCAACTTCGCAGTCTTCTCGCTTCTCATTGGCCGAGCGGGGTCCGTGAAAGCGGGCATCTGATTGGCCGCTGCGTTCGCGTCTCCTCGGAAATGTCTAATTTTGCGGCAAAAGTGAAGACTGTATAGCGGACTGAGAAATTCAGTATTTATGCTCTTCCTTCATATCAAATAAAAGAACTTTGTTTTAAACCTCGTTATTCGTTATTTAAACCTCGTTATTCGTTATTTAAATGTATCTTGTTATTATGATGCCGCGTGCGCTTGTGGGCCTCTGAAATTGCTGGGGGGCCCCTAACTTTTTTAGGAAGGGGGCCCCCCTGGTCCCTAACTTTGAAAATCTATTTCTCAGCCTGCAAATGGAGAATAGTAAGCACAAACAACTTTTGATTTGACCAAAACAGGATTGTTTAATCAAAAAATAATGAAATTAAAACATTCCACATGTATAACTTTTTATAACAAAGTGTCCACTTTTTTAAAACGGGTAGTGTCATCCTTTTCACAGTTTATTTTTGTTCAGTCAAGTTTTACTATGTGGTATAGTTCGTGATCATTAATCCAAAAGGGCCTCGTTGCAATGAGGAGCCCAAGTGTTCTGGATCGTAGGGTTGTCCTCGGCCTCAGTGTCGAGGAAAAGCAGCGGCAGGTGATGTGGTCCTCGTAAAAAAACAACCTGCATATTATGAATTATACGTTACTGTCACAATCCATATGCAGGGCTGTCTCATATCTTATTTACATTCACATTTACAAGCTTGTATTAATCTCTCAATAACAGTCTTAAAGCAAGTAAAAAGCATTGGCCAAATGCTAAATTTAACAGCAGACCACAGTTATACACACACAAACCACATTCTGGTACATTGTTCCAAAATACAGTCATCTCCGATCGGTTTTTTCCATTCCTTTCAGTGAATTAGCATGGAAGCTACAGTTAGCTAGCAAGATTAGCTCAACTCAAAACACCCAAAATGACTCACCAGAGAAGATCTCTGCAGAAAACTGTTACTGCCGGGATGAATTACATCTGTTAACCCGTGAGCTAAAGTTTTAACATATATTTTCTTAATAAGAACAGACCAGAATCCCAACGTGTTCTTGACCCATGTCTTTACCATGGATGTATTATGGTCTTTACCTGATACGTTTCTTTCCATTTCTGCATTTTACTGACTAGAGCAACCGAAGAAAAACAATAGAGCGTATATTGCCACCTGCTGGCGGATAACTGTAACTGCACCCAAAACGTCTATAGTCGAACAAGTGAACAACTTAAGATAAGATAAGATAAGATAATCCTTTAATGTCCACACATGGGGAAATTTAGTTGTTACAACGCAGTAGATACAGAGGAAAAGGACCGATAATAGGAAGTTTCAAAAACACACTCTTAATAGAAGAACTCTTATGAACAAAACAAAAAACTCTTATTAACAAAACTCCTCTCATATCTTAAAGGTCCCATAACATGCAAAATCGACTTTTCAGAGCTTTTAACCTTCTTACATTGCTATTTGTGCTTCATATATGTTCCCGGAGTGTTTTTAGGCCCGAGCCCCAGCAGGGCGGAGGGCCTATTGCTCCCGCAACGCTGCCGAAGGCAGCGTTGCAACTGTCTGACCAAACATGCGGGCGCAGCCCGCATGTTTGGTGCCCCGTCGCCCCTGGCAAGTACAGTGAACTAGCCCATGCCGAAGGCATGGATCATGCATACTTACTCCTGCTATGACAGAAATAGTCAACAATTTGTGAATGGGCATAGCCCATTCACAAATTGTTGACAACAGCAGCGCGAAGCGCTGCATTCCTCCAAAAACCCTCCTGGCATCGTCCCGTACGCGAGAATCCATGCCGCAGGCATGGGCCATGCTTGTTTCTGCTCAAATCAATGGAAGTCTATGGGGAGTGGGCGGGGCATCCTGACGAAATAGGGAGTGACGAGCGCGTAAGCGCGCGTAATGATGATTCCACCCCATGGCGGCATGGGGAAGGCTTAGAGCTTTCAAACGATGTACAATTTGTTGTTATAGAAAAAACGGCTATATTGTTTTTGCTAAAAATATTATTATTTTTATTTTTATTATTAGGCCCGAGCGCCACAAGCTGGCGAGAGGCCTATCAATCTCGTAAGGCCGTGCGAAGCACGGCTGCGAAAGTGCGCACGTAGTGCGCACGAAATCGAGCGCGAAGCGCTCGCCCACTTCCAAACACTCACTAACGCACTCCTCCACTCATGCACGCCCCGTGCATACTAATTAGTTGTAGGAAAATGGAACATTACCGTTGTAAACGGGCGAAGCCCGTGCAAAAGTTCGCACTAAACGAGCACTTTACATTGGGATGACGACCGCGAAGCGGTCGTCATCCCCATATAAGGCACTCATTTGCGCTAAGTAGCTCACGAATACGTTCCCCATCTCTTGCATGTTCCGTGCATATAAGCATGTAATGCAAAAATTGAACATTATTACTGTATAGAGGGCCAAAAACACAAAGTGGGCGGAGCCCACTCAAAATTATCGAAAGTACCCGTCAGTGACCAGGGACCCACACCATGAGGTAGGAAAGCGCGAGCGCTTTCCGAAAATGTATAGTTTATGATATTTGAAAAATGGGAAACATTGTTTTCGCATCGGAATATTATTCTTTCTTTCTTTCTTTCTTTCTTTCTTCTTCTCGGGACCAACCCCCCTATTTTTCACCCAGTGAACATTGACGAAAAGTCACAAAAATTTGCACACCTCTAAAAATCGTGCCTCTCTACATTCTGGCTATTTCCCTTTTCTAAAATAAAAAAAAATTGGCGCGTCAGCGCCACCAAATGTACCAAAAATGCATTGAGAGATGGGAAATGACCCAAAAAAAATCTGATCGTAGAATCATGAAATTTGGCGCAGAGGTAGATGGTGACAAGAAAAGTAAAAAATATTATTACGGCAACGCCGTCCCCCGAACCAAATGTCGGCCATATTGCTTCAAAAATGGCTAAACATGACTTCGGAGTTTTTCCAAACGTCGTACTTTTACGAACTCCTCCAAGGGCGTTGGCCCTAAAAAGCTGAAATTTGGTGAAAATGCTACTGAGGAGTGGGACATGAAAAGTTATCCAAATTACATTGATACCTCTCACGGTCTCTGTGCGGCGAAGCCGCAAACTGTAGCTAGAATTTCAGAAATCTCCCATATTTAAAATTTCTGCCGTTTGCGCAGATAAAGTCCGAATTGCGTCAAATTAGAATCAGTTGTTAAACTCTTTGCCCTAAACCTACTTGAAGTGAAATAAATTCATTTGGCGCCACAGCGCCCCCTACAGATTTTATATGGAGGTTAAATGTTTAGTTATGTTTAGCGTAATAAAAGGACAATTGGGGCGCGTTAGCGCCCCCTCCTCTTGCGGCGTGGCGGCGGTGTGGCGGCGGCGTGGCGAGGGCCGATCATTGCCGCTTGCGGCTATATTTTTTCTTGTTCTTCTTCAGCGCTTTGATCTCTAATTTGCCCCCCTGAACATGCTCAAAAACTCACCAAACTTTGCCCAAAATTCAGAATCGGCGAAAAATTTTGTTTTTTCTGGGCCATTTTTTTTTGCGTTAAAAAATGGCGCGACAGCGCCACCGACAAAAGTCAAAATACATTGCGCCTATGGAAGACGCCCCGAGGTCAACTTTGTCGTAGAGCTACGAAATTCGGGACACGCATTCCTCTTGTGAGGACAAAAAAAAAATATTATCGTGGCCACGCCCCCAGACTTACCCTATGGCCACCATCTTCCTTTGAAAATGAAAACACGCTGTGTTAGCCATTTTGTTCACGTCAAACTTTGACGAACTCCTCCTAGGGCTTTTTGCCCACCGACTTCAAAATCGGCGTACGTCCTCTGGACAAGTGGGGCATCTAAAGTTATTCAATTTTTTGAGATACCTTTTACGGTCTGTGTGCGGCGCAGCCGCAAAGTTGGACAACTTATTTTGGAATATTGCAGGTCTAAAAATTGCTCCCATTTGATCAAAACCAGTCCGATTAGGACCAAATTTGAATCATTTGTTAAACTTTCTAGTTTGGACCAGTTTAGGCTGACAAAATTGAAATGGCAGTGATAGCGCCCCCTACGGAGTGACCTTTAAATTAACATTGAAGGTCAAAAATTAGTTTTACCAAAATTGTCTAAACTTTACCCAAAATTCTATTTTGCCGTCCCGATCACAAAAGCCAATCACAAAAATGCCAAAATTTTTACGCCGTAGTCGTAGCGATGACAGAAACCTCCCATGTTATCCCTATGGGAAAACCACAAAATCTCTCAAATTACCACATTTTTATGTTTTACACTTTAACGAAGTCCTCCTAGTGCGTTTTGCCCACCAACCTCAAAATCGGTGTACGTCCTCTAGACAAGTGGTGTATCTAAAGTTATCCAAATTTTAAGGATAACTTTTACGGTCTTTGTGCGACGGAGCCGCAAACGTTTCCCAGAATTCTGACTATTTGGCCTTCAGAGTGGCCTATAAACAATAGAGTTTTTCCAAATGACATGATATTTTGAACAAAATTCTAATTTGCCATCCTGATCATAAAAGTATGAGAGCCAAAGTCATATTTTGTACGGCGTAACCGTAGCGTTGACAGAAACATCCCATGTTATCCTTATGGGAAAATCGTAGAATCGCTCAAATCACCACATTTTTACGCTTCACACTTTAACAAACTCCTCCTAGGGCGATTGTCCGATCAAGTTCATATTTGGAGAATATCATCTACACAAGCGGGCCATCAAAACTTACCCATATTTTGATTCTAAGTGCTACGGTCTCTGTGTGGCGGACCCGCAAATATATGTCAGAAATGGGAAAACAGCGAAATCTCTAAAATCACCACATTTTTACGCTTCACACTTTAACGAACTCCTCCTAGGCCGATTGCCCGATCAAGCTCATATTTGGGGAAAATCATCTACACAAACGGGGCATCAAAAGTTATCCATATTTTGATTTTAAGTGGTACGGTCTCTGTGCCGTGGAGCTGCAAATATACTGTCACAAATGGGAAAAACGCCAAATCCTTGAAATGTTCACATTTACGCTTCACACTTTAACAAACTCCTCCGTGGGCAATAGCTCGATCAAGCTTTACTTTGGGAAATATCATCTACACAAGCGGGGCATCAAAAGTTATCCATATTTTGATTCCAAGTGCTACGGTCTCTGTGCGGCGGCGCAGCAAATTTGACTGACACTTGTGTTCATTTGCACTGGATTGGCCATGTCCAATGTGTCGCCGTCTGTCAAGTTCTTTTTTTATTCAACACACAATAAGGGCGCCATCTTTATCAAGTCAAAAGCGCAGAGTCGGAAGGCCGGCGGCCCGCGAGGGCCGTTGGATGCCGCTTGCGGCTTTAATTTTTCTTGTTCTTCATCGCTTTGAACTCTAATTTGACCCCCTGAACATGCTCAAAAACTCACCAAACTTTGCCCAAAATTCAGAATCGGCGAAAAATTTAATTTTTTCTGGGCCATTTTTTTTTTCGTTAAAAAATGGCGCGACAGCGCCACCGACAAAAGTCAAAATACATTGCGCCTATGGGAGACGCCCCGAGGTCAACTTTGACGTAAAGCTACGAAATTCGGGACACGCATTCCTCTCGTGAGGACAAACAAAAAAAATCATTGTGGCCACGCCCCCAGACTTACCCTATGGCCGCCATCTTCCTTTGAAAATGAAAACACGCTGTGTTAGCCATTTTGTTCACGTCAAACTTTGACGAACTCCTCCTAGGGCGTTTTGCCCACCAACTTCAAAATCGGCGTACGTTCTCTGGACAAGTGGGGCATCTAAAGTTATCCAATTTTTTGAGATACCTTTTACGGTCTGTGTGCGGCGCAGCCGCAAAGTTGGACAACTTATTTTGGAATATTGCAGATCTAAAAATTGCTCCCATTTGATCAAAACCAGTCCGATTAGGACCAAATTTGAATCAGTTGTTAAACTTTCTAGTTTGGACCAGTTTAGGCTGACAAAATTGAAATGGGCGCGATAGCGCCCCCTACAGAGTGACCTTTAAATTAACATTGAAGGTCAAAAATTTGTTTTACCAAAATTTTCTAAACTTTACCCAAAATTCTATTTTGGCGTCCCGATCAAAAAAGCCAATCAGACAAATGCCTTAATTTTTACGGCGTAGTCGTAGCGATGACATAAATCTCCCATGTTATCCCTATGGGAAAACCGCTAAATCTCTCGAATATCCACATTTTTCTGTTTCAAACTTTGACGAACTCCTCCTAGTGCGTTTTGCCCACCGACCTCAAAATCGGTGTACGTCCTCTAGACAAGTGGGGCATCTAAAGTTATCCAAATTTTAAGGATAGCTTTTAAGGTCTCTGTGCGACGGAGCCTCAAACGTTTCCCAGAATTCTGACTATTTTGCCTTCAGAGTGGCCTATAAACAATAGAGTTTTTCCAAATGACATGATATTTTGCACAAAATTCTAATTTGCCATCCTGATCATACAAGTATGAGAGACAAAGTCATATTTTGTACAGCGTAACCGTAGCCATGACAGAAATATCCCATGTTATCCTTATGGGAAAATCGCGAAATCCCTCAAATCACCACATTTTTACGCTTCACACTTTAACAAACTCCTCCTAGGGCGATTGTCCGATCAAACTCATATTTAGGGAAAATCATCTATACAAGCGGGGCATCAAAAGCTATCCATATTTTTGTTCTAAGTGCTACGGTCTCTGTGCGGCGGAGCAGCACATTTGACTGACACTTGTGTTCATTTGCACTGGATTGGCCATGTCCAATGTGTCTCCGTCTGTCAAGTTCTTTTTTAATTCAACACAATAAGGGCGCCATCTTTATCAAGTCAAAAGCGCAGAGTCGGAAGGCCGGCGGCCCGCGAGGGCCGTTGGATGCCGCTTGCGGCTTTAATTTTTCTTGTTCTTCTGCTTTTTGATCTCTAATTTGACCCCCTGAACATGCTCAAAAACTCACCAAACTTTGCCCAAAATTCAGAATCGGCGAAAAATTTGATTTTTTCTGGGCCATTTTTTTTTTCGTTAAAAAATGGCGCGACAGCGCCACCGACAAAAGTCAAAATACATTGCGCCTATGGGAGACGCCCCGAGGTCAACTTTGGCGTAAAGCTACGAAATTCGGGACACGCATTTCTCTCGTGAGTACGAACAAAAAAAATCATTGTGGCCACGCCCCCAGACTTACCCTATGGCCGCCATCTTCCTTTGAAAATGAAAATACGCTGTGTTAGTCAGTTTGTTCACGTCAAACTTTGACGAACTCCTCCTAGGGCGTTTTGCCCACCGACTTCAAAATCGGCGTACGTCCTCTGGACAAGTGGGGCATCTAAAGTTATTAAATTTTTTGAGATACCTTTAACGGTCTGTGTGCGGCGCAGCCGCAAAGTTGGACAACTTATTTGGAATATTGCAGATCTAAAAATTGCTCCCATTTGATCAAAACAAGTCCGATTAGGACCAAATTTGAATCAGTTGTTAAACTTTCTAGTTTGGACCAGTTTAGGCTGACAAAATTGAAATGGCCGCGATAGCGCCCCCTACAGAGTGACCTTTAAATTAACATTGAAGGTCAAAAATTAGTTTTACCAAAATTGTCTAAACTTTACCCAAAATTCTATTTTGCCGTCCCGATCACAAAAGCCAATCACAAAAATGCCAAAATTTTTACGCCGTAGTCGTAGCGATGACAGAAACCTCCCATGTTATCCCTATGGGAAAACCACAAAATCTCTCAAATTACCACATTTTTATGTTTTACACTTTAACGAAGTCCTCCTAGTGCGTTTTGCCCACCAACCTCAAAATCGGTGTACGTCCTCTAGACAAGTGGTGTATCTAAAGTTATCCAAATTTTAAGGATAACTTTTACGGTCTTTGTGCGACGGAGCCGCAAACGTTTCCCAGAATTCTGACTATTTGGCCTTCAGAGTGGCCTATAAACAATAGAGTTTTTCCAAATGACATGATATTTTGAACAAAATTCTAATTTGCCATCCTGATCATAAAAGTATGAGAGCCAAAGTCATATTTTGTACGGCGTAACCGTAGCGTTGACAGAAACATCCCATGTTATCCTTATGGGAAAATCGTAGAATCGCTCAAATCACCACATTTTTACGCTTCACACTTTAACAAACTCCTCCTAGGGCGATTGCCCGATCAAACTCATATTTGGAGAAAATCATCTACACAAGCGGGGCATCAAAACATATCCATATTTTGATTCTAAGTGCTACGGTCTCTGTGTGGCGGACCCGCAAATATATATCAGAAATGGGAAAACAGCGAAATCTCTAAAATGACCACATTTTTACGCTTCACACTTTAATGAACTCCTCCTAGGCCGATTGCCCGATCAAGCTCATATTTGGGGAGAATCATCTACACAAACGGGGCATCAAAAGTTATTCATATTTTGATTCTAAGTGTTACGGTCTCTGTGCCGTGGAGCTGCAAATATACTGTCACAAATGGGAAAAACGCCAAATCCTTGAAATGTTCACATTTACGCTTCACACTTTAACAAACTCCTCCGTGGGCAATAGCTCGATCAAGCTTTACTTTGGGAAATATCATCTACACAAGCGCGGCATCAAAAGTTATCCATATTTTTATTCCAAGTGCTACGGTCTCTGTGCGGCGGCGCAGCAAATTTGACTGACACTTGTGTTCATTTGCACTGGATTGGCCATGTCAATTGTGTTGCCGTCTGTCAAGTTCTTTTTTAATTCAACACAATAAGGGCGCCATCTTTATCAAGTCGAAAGCGCAGAGTCGGAAGGCCGGCGGCCCGCGAGGGCCGTTGGATGCCGCTTGCGGCTTTAATTATGTTTTACACTTCAACGAACTCCTCCTAGTGCGTTTTGCCCACCAACCTCAAAATCGGTGTACGTCCTCTAGACAAGTGGTGCATCTAAAGTTATCCAAATTTTAAGGATAGCTTTTACGGTCTCTGTGCGACGGAGCCGCAAACGTTTCCCAGAATTCTGACTATTTGGCCTTCAGAGTGGCCTATAAACAATAGAGTTTTTCCAAATGACATGACATTTTGCACTAAATTCTAATTTGCCATCCTGATCATAAAAGTATGAGAGCCAAAGTCATATTTTGTACGGCGTAACCGTAGCGTTGACAGAAACATCCCATGTTATCCTTATTGGAAAATCGTAGAATCGCTCAAATCACCACATTTTTACACTTCACACTTTAACAAACTCCTCCTAGGGCGATTGTCCGATCAAGCTCATATTTGGGGAAAATCATCTACACAAGCGGGCCATCAAAACGTATCCATATTTTGATTCTAAGTGCTACGGTCTTTGTGTGGCGGACCCGCAAATATATGTCAGAAATGGGAAAACAGCGAAATCTCCAAAATGACCACGTTTTCACGCTTCACACTTTCACCAACTCCTCCTAGGCCGATTGCCCGATCAAGCTCATATTTGGGGAAATCATCTACACAAATGGGGCATCAAAAGTTATCCATATTTTGATTTTAAGTGCTACGGTCTCTGTGCCGTGGAGCTGCAAATATACTGTCACAAATGGGAAAAACGCCAAATCCTTGAAATGTTCACATTTATGCTTCACACTTTAATGAACTCCTCTGTGGGCAATAGCTCGATCAAGCTCATATTTGGGAAAAATCATCTACACAAGCGGAGCATCAAAAGTTATCCATATTTTTATTCCAAGTGTCACGGTCTCTGTGCGCTGGAGCTGCACATTTGACCGACATTTGTGTTCATTTGCACTGGTTAAGCACAGCATTGAACATGTCCAATGTGTCGCTGTCTTAGTTCTTAGACAATTGCGTTAGCGCCATCTCTGTAAAATGCAGAGAGCAGAGTCGGAAGGCCGGCGGCCCGCGAGGGCCGTTGGATGCCGCTTGCGGCTTTAATTTTGATTGATTCCCGCAGTGTTTAGCTATATTACAGACTATGTCCTTTCCTCCAACCTCCAAACTGACGGGTGGTGGGGCAAGACCGCGTCATAACGGCAAGCACGCGTAGCATAGCTAGCATAAGACTAAATAATACTAATAGTAAGTATGTATAAAATTGTTTTACTGTGGCAGTTGAAAATAAAAGATAAATAATGAATAAAGACAATGCCCCAATTAATGGGGCTTACATATAAATATATAAAAGTTATACTATTGTACTTTTTGGTTTTACTTAAAGCAACAGTAACTCTCCGGAGGTGGAAGTCCCCTGCAGGTTTCAAATAGAACATGTTCCATGACTATAGATACATTTAATGTTGTACTGTGGAATATTATCTCCAAAGAAACATTTCCATGGAAACAAGAAGATGGAGCATCCTCCAGGCCGCAAATAAACACATTAAGAAAAAATAGGAAATAAATTCAGTTGAACAATTATTTTTATAGATGATTTTTTTTTATTTTGCTTTTATAACTGTTCCTTTACTTAATTAACACAAATGAGCAATTCCTCCTCATTGCACATTCAACAATCAAAAACGAATATAAAAAGTACATAGATAGATAAATGGATGGGAATATATAGTGATAGATAGACTGTACTGAGCTGATGGACTTAAAATATCTTTCAGGATATGATTTAGTTTCAGCAGTTCATTTGTACAAACAGCAGATTATAAAAGTTGTGAAATAAGGGTCAGAAGTCTCACCCGTGTTCACTTTGGCCGTGTCCAGCTCTTTCTTCACAGAGAAGTAACTGGTGTTGATCTGGTCTCTTTCCACGGTCAGGTTTAGGATCTGGATCTGCAGAGCTTCTGTTTCCACAGAGAGGTTCACCCAGTGTCTCATCAGCCGGCCACACGCTGTGCTGTCTGGGAATATATATATATATATATACATATATATATATATATATATATATATGTATATATATATATATATATATATATATATATATATATATATACATTGTGTTGTAACACAGCAAGATCAAGACTTGACACTGATTGAGTTGATTGAATTTGAATGTGTTTTTTTGCATCACAAACAGAGACAGATACATTGGGCACATGACACGTGCTTTGACTGACATTCTATCATCAGGTCTGTGTGTTTTCAAATATATATTAAAAACAAATTTAAAATGATAAAAAACAAAGAAGAAAAAACTGACACTCATGGGTGACATGACTTTAACACATATAGAACCTAAAAAGCTACTGCTCTCATTAAACATTACGCCGCCTGATCAAAAAAATAAAATAATGTCCACTTGGATATAACTGAGCAAATACAGTGGGTGGCGCCTCCTACTGGAGAACTGCTGCATGTGCCATGATCTTTCAGCTTCAACACGGTATTTAAACACAACTGATGCAGTGAGTGGCTTCTCATTTCTGAAACAACCATGTGGAGAGACAAATCCCGTGGTCATGGAGCAGATGTCAGTGTGTTTGAGGAGGGTCAAATCACTGGTATCGAGCAGAAACTAATGTACTCCAGATCTGAACCCAGTGAGAGTGTTTGGGACGAGCTGGAGGAGGCTTTGTGCAGCGGTCACTCTCTCACATCATCAATACAAGATCAAGTGTGAAACATAATTCAACACTGGACGGAAATAGAACTTTAAATATTGCAGAAGCTCATTGAGACTGTGCCACAGAGAATGTGAGCTGTGATCAAAGAACTTGACGGTCCTACCAAATATTAGAATGTGTGCCCCTGTTTTCTGTGGCGACTCTTTTTGCTCAGGCAGTGCAGTTTAAAGTCTCTCTCAAAGGGGTAAAACACACACGGGCCCCATGTTGAAACTCACATTTGGCCCCGACTCCTACAGCAGCGACGAGCAAAGCCAAACTGAGGACTCCCAGACAAACTGTGGCCACTTTGAAATGTGCAGTTTCTGAAGCGAGCACAGCTTCTGCTCCCTCAGTGCGACTGTCTGTGGACACAACAGCACTTTAAGAACACGAGCACCCTTTAATGCACTAAAGTGAGGACAATGTGTGTTGTATAATAAAGAGGAGAACACCTTTTATTACAGATTATGATTGTTCACTTAAAGTACAAAATGCTCCTATGTCTCATTAAGCTCTGTGTTCCTCTATGACTCGTTTTGTTATCTGGACTGAACCCTGCAGCTGTTCTCATATGCAAACACATATGTACAAGAAAGGAATTTAATAATGACTCAAACAGAATGGAAACTGGACAGGAGCCAGTGAAGAGACTCCAGCACCGGCGTCTTTTAGTTCCTGTTGGTAATTTTGCTGCTGCATTTTGAACCAGTTGAAAGCTTTTTACAGAGCTTTTAGGACACGCTGCGAGCAGGAGTTACAGAAGTTTAATCCAATTTCCCTCAAATCCAATTGCCCACATTTGGCACATTGATGATTGGACGTATTTAGTCTTAGTTTATGTACAAACGCAGACAGCCAACATAAGTCTGATGTTAAACACAAATAAATCATTATCATCAGTCTGGCTCCATCATGTTGTTGGATGACTCAAAACGCCCGACGACAGAGGACTGGATCCACATAACAACAGGAATCAGACTCATGGAAACAACAACATTCAAACTTAAGTTGGAAAAGGACAAATTTGACCGACTCTGGACTCGCTGGGACTTTTATTCTTCTTTTTCTTTAAAAATCAAACAAATTAAAGAAATTGGTAATAGTGTCTCAGACCACATGCCCCTGACCTGCCACAAGGGTCAGTCCTGGGACCCCTTCTGTTCAACCTCTACATGCTGCCGTTAGGTCAGTTGATACGCAGTGAAAATGTGTCCTGTCACAATTATGCAGACGAGTCAGATCTTGTCATGGAATTAGACATACACCAATGCTATTCCTTAACACACAGAGAACACAATTCAACTTAGAATATGAAACGACACAGAAATATCAGACATTTGTATGGCATGCATGGGAGAAAACGCCGGACTGGTCACGCCTCCTGCGTCTCACGCGTTTTTTCCCATGCTGGTTGGTTTTATTAGATATTCTGGAATAGGCGGGTCACATTTCTCATTGGTCAGCTTCACATCAAGGCACTTGTTTTACAGCTGGTATTTTTCCTAGAGATCAAGCCTTGGGTAAACATTACCCAAACTCCTCTGGGCTGTCACCCCCCCCCCCTGGGGCAACATTCTTTACGACACCTTCACAAACAAACGCTGTCACACACCCGTTTTTCTCTCAGACTAATGATGCAGATAAAATATCACTATTATGCAGATAAAATACATCACAGAAATATAATCATATATTCACATTTTATCACAGATCTATGTGAGTCTGTGGTGAGAAGAGATTCTTTATTTGTGCCACAAACTGTAGTTTTGAACAAAATGCAGTAGAAAAACAAAAAGCATCAAACAAACACTAAACAAACAAAACTCTCCCAGCGTCATGAGCCAGAGCAAAGACAAGAGCTGGTGTAAATGGAACACAGAACCCAAGGCTCGTTTGCACTGATCAACTGTTCTATCACAGACTGAACAACTGTAAGGTTCTTCTGCTGCGTGAACGTGAACACTGTAATGCAGGACTCGTCCTGGTTCTCTCACTGAAGGAGCAGCTGCAAGAGCCACAAACACTCAACAACCCAAGAGAAACAAAAGAACGAACGAACAAAAGAACTCAGGAACTTTCAGCAATATTAATAAAGGAAGGCTAAAGTTCTTGATTGTTTTCTTGGTGTTACTCCAAGTGTTCATGGTTCTTCTGGTTAGGTGTTGTGGTGCAGGGCCTGGATCTGGTTCCTCTGGAGAACCCTGCTTCTGGTTCCTCCGGAGAACCCTGCTGAAGGTTCCTCTTCAGTGTCAGAGTGTCTGTCTCTGTGAGTGCGCATGTGGTCGTTGAGATTACTTTTATAGGCAAATGTTTTCTTACAGACGGCACAGCTGTAAGGTCTCTCTCCAGTGTGAGTGCGCATGTGGTCGTTGAGATGACCTTTTTGGGCAAATGTTCTCTTACAGACTGAGCAGCTGTAAGGTCTTTCTCCAACGTGAGCGTACATGTGGTCGTTGAGATGATTTTTTTGGGCAAATGTTTTCATACAAACTGAACAGCTGTGGGGTCTCTCTCCAGTGTGAGTGCGCATGTGGATGCGGCAATTACCATTATGGGCAAATGTTTTCTTACAAACTGTGCAGCTGTAAGGTCTCTCTCCAGTGTGAGTGTTCATGTGGTCGTAGAGATTACCTTGTTGGGCAAATGTTTTGTTACAAACTGTGCAGCTGTAAGGTCTCTCTCCAGTGTGAGTCGTCATGTGGCGGGAGAGATGACCGTGTTGGGCAAATGTTTTCTTACAAACTGTACAACTGTAAGGTCTCTCTCCAGTGTGAGTCTTCATGTGGCGGGAGAGATGACCGCTTCGGGCATATGTTTTCTTACAAACTATACAGCTGTAAGGTCTCTCTCCAGTGTGAGTCTTCATGTGTGTGTTGAGAAGGGTTTTTTTGGCAAATGTTTTCTTACAAACTGAACAACTGGAAGTTTTCCCCCCTGTGTGGATTCTGGTGTGTGTTTCTAGCATCAGTTTAGTCTTAAATCTCTTCTGACAAACAGAGCACATGTGTTTCTTCTCTCCTTCTCCTGCTGCTCCTTGTGTCCTTGTGTCTTTTATATGGTCTTGGTTGTCGTGGTCTCCATCAGCCTCTGTCTCCATCTGTGCAGTTGAACTTCTGGCTGGAGGTTCCCAGTCTTCACTGTCAGTGTCAGAAGAGTTCTCAGTGTGTTCCTCAGTGTCTGAGTGTAACTGTGGGTCTAAGCTGATGTCTGCTCCTGCTCCTCCTCCTCCTGCTCCTCCTCCTGCTCCTCCACACTGCTCTCCCTGGGTCTCTCTGTGCTCTCGTTGTTCCTCTGAGTGGAAATGCTTTTCTCGGGTCTCGGGATGTTCTTTTATATTAGAGGTTTTATCATGGACTGGACAGCTGAAGGGTTTGTCCGCTGAATGATCAGTTTTAGCATCACACAGTGAAAATACATCACTAATAATAATGTCTGGAGTCTCTGATCTCTGTTCCTCTGCTTCCTCTTTAATCTGAGGAGTCTCTGGGTTTTCCTGCTTCACTCCGGGCTCCTCCTTAACACCTGCAAGACCTGGCTCCTCCTTAACAGCTGCAAGTCCGGGCTCCACCATAACACCTGCAAGTCCGGGCTCCACCTTAACACCTGCAAGTCCGGGCTCCACCTTAACACCTGCAAGTCCGGGTTCCACCTTAACAGCTGCAAGTCCGGGCTCCACCATAACACCTGCAAGTCCGGGTTCCACCTTAACAGCTGCAAGTCCGGGCTCCACCTTAACAGCTGCAAGTCCGGGCTCCTGAACACCTGCAGGACCGGGCTCCTCCTTAACACCTGCAAGACCAGGCTCCACCTGAACACCTGTAGGTCCGGGCTCCATCTTAACAGCTGCAAGTCCGGGCTCCACCTTAACAGCTGCAAGTCCGGGTTCCTCCTTAACAGCTGCAAGTCCGGGTTCCTCCTTAACAGCTGCAAGTCCGGGCTCCTCCTGAACACCTGCAGGACCTGGCTCCACCTGAACACCTGCAGGACCGGGCTCCATCTTAACACCTGCACGATATAATCAAAATTACCTCAAACAAAATGACATAACTATTAGTGTAACATGACAAATAATGTTTTCAGCAAACTTTTAATAATAAAAAAAAATTGGCTTCTGTGAATGAATATTAATTGAAAATTGTTTTTAATAATTGTCTTTTTAAGTATGAGCTCACTTAATGAATCACATCACTGTATAAAGGCAAATAGAATTGTTTTAGGGGCATATAGTTCTAACCAGGACCAGATGTCTGCTGCCTTTTGGCCACTCATGTGTTACATTTGATCTTTGTTCATTTACTTCAGTCTTTGAAAGTGGTAAAACTCTGTAAGCTGTATTTTAGGTGACTTTACATTATAGTATACAATGGTATATAACGGTATAGGTTGAAAGAGGTTGAAAGAAGCAGTTTTTCCTTGTAAAAAATGTGGACTTACCACTGGAATTGTATCTTGGAATCCTTTTTTCAGATTCTAATGTGAATATTTGTACTTTTAGCTCATGAAGCTCTTGTTGATATTCCCTTCCTCTCCCGGACTGGCTCGTCGCTGGCTCGATGTTGTTAAAACCGGGGTTAAAACTGTAAAAATGTTCTTCCAAATCCTTGGTCTACTTAAAGTCATAAGCAAAAATGCAACAAAAGACAAAAACGGATTAAAAAGCAAAATAAATAAGGAAAGCAGCTGGAGCAAGCAAGAACACACCGCACAAGAGGAAGCAGGAAGCAAAAGAGAGATAAGGGGAGGGTTGGCACTAGGTCATATAGGGAATTGGACAGGAAGTGACGAAATCCAAGATGGCGGCGCTCTTGCTTTCCGTTTTCCTACACCTGGTGGTGAGAGAAATTACTGTCTCGCAGCATCAATTTATTGTTTGGACCCAAGAGTGAACATTATTGATGGATCAGCAGAATTAGCGGGACCGTTCGCCATGTTTACTACGGTGACCACCTGTTTACTTCCGCCCGGCTCCCGCCATGTCGTCACGGGCCATGTCGTCACTTCCTCCTGTCCAATTCCGTATATGACCTAGTGCCAACCCCATGAGTATTCCCCACGTCCAGCTCCCGGTGGAGTATTTCTGGACTTGGAGCACAAACTGATCCCGATTCTTCCCAGAAAAGTTTATTTAGGAGCTGTTTTCATGTTTAATGAAGGTTCCTCATCAGATGGTGGACAAAAGGGAATAAATGAAGACAGTCAGTGGGCTCCTAATACTAAAGGTGTTAAATGCCTGTATTTATTTTTTTCTTCATCCGTCTCATCCATAATTTAAAATATAACATCTTTATTAATATTACTTAATTATATAATCAATAGAAGCAGTCACTGGGAGTGCCCATATAGTGTAGTGACATGCAAACACTGGAAGTACCAGTGTACTATTAAAAGGTTCATATTCATAATTCAGTAAAAAGGTTGAGACAGTAGTTATATCCATTGTATCAATTTGACCTAAACATGTGGCTGTTTGTTCATTATTTTCTAAAGCTCAAACGCTTTGTTCAAATGTCTAAAAGCCAAACGCTGAGTTTTGGTGAATGAGCAGCCGCTGAAGAGATATTTGTACCTTTGAAAGAAAGAACCAGAGGCACCAGGAGCGGCTCAGGGAGCGTGGTCTTGGAGCATCTCTGGGGTTTATTTCAGAAACGTTTCAACGTTACTTCTTGGAGACGATCCACTGTGGTAAATAAACTAGCAAACGTTGATAATATGAAAAAACTTGGACAGTTGTGTTTCTTGCACTGCTCCTGCAGATAAGAATGTTTTTTTAATATGTTTTTTATATGTTTTTGCACTTTTAAAATCCTTCACATTATCAGAAGATAATGAATCAGATGTTACATTATAGTTAGTTTCCTCAAATACTACAATAACCCAGTGATCAAAACACAAATGAATAAATTAAACTTGAACATTGCTGTTGCTCGCACTTGTTTTAAAAAGCTTTATTGGTGCCAACTGTGAAATTAAAACGACTTATGTACACATTCAAAATAATGAAACAGTACATTTTATACAATAGAAATACTTTTGATTTTAAGGTTCATCACAGGCATGATCGTAAACGAGATATTTAAAAATGCAGATTTCATTGTCATTCGTCATTCACACGCTCATGTTCATGTTCGTCGCACACATTCAAACCAGACACTAAACTAAAACACATCGTCGTTAGGTTCTGCGCTTTAAAAATGTCAGATTCAATCACCATTCACGCCCAAAAAACAAAACTAAAACATCATTTGAGGGTTCTTTTACTGCTGCAGTAACTTCTACCTGGACAACGTGGAGATCCTGTGGACAAAACCACATCAAATATGTTAGTTTGTTACTTCGCCGTCATGACAACACACTAAAAACAATCTTCTATCAAAAAGGCAAACACCAGTCTCCCGGTCTCGATGCAGGATTAAGATGAGCCAAAGAATAAAAATGAAAAAGTACATGATTTATTTGGGGCCAGATCACAATTACGATACTCGCAGAGGTGGGATATTTATCGAAAAATGGATCAGATTGCAATTGTTGTTTATGCTAAATTAAAACAGCTAAAACTGAGCTCAGAGAGAATAAAAGTAACGTTTCTACAGTTCTGGGCTTCACTTTTTGTCCGACTCATGTTTTGTGCAATATTTGAACCTCAACAGACATTTACAGAGAGATTTTGCACATTCAAGAGAAAACTATCACAGGAATGAGATCGTGATTGGATTTTTATCACTGTTCCTTCCCCAGTCGTACCCCCAGTTCACTGCCCGTCAAATAAACCCAAGGGCAAAAGAAATCTGCAACCACTTACTACACCTTTATTCCCCTTAATAAAGTATTGAACAAGTACATTATTGAGTAGTTAATATGCATAAATCATTCTTAACAATTTGTGACATTGAAGTCTTTGTTCATCATTTGTCATCGAGTGTTAGCAACTGGTTATTGTTCAGTATAATCAGCATTTTAAGCAATTATACCTGTGCCTTTTTAGCAAAATGTATTGTAAAATGTGAATAGTTTACGATGTTAATATCAAAAGCATTGTATGGTTTAATATTGGGTGTGTTTATGTCCGTTAGACCAATCACACTGTTCATGTCCAGACAAAGGGTGTCAAAAGTAACAAAAAACAGATAATACTAGAATAATAAAACTAGAATCAAAACTAGATATTCACTTCGATACTAAAGAAAAAAAAAAATGGAATGGAGAAACATTTCAGTATGGCAACAAAGCTCTTCCTCCTCCTTATCGATCGGACCCTGGTCACTTCTACAGCTCGTTCGGACTGTGGCTGGGGCAGACTTTAGGCGTTTATCTGCCCAAAAAAAGAACACAAAAACAACACCAAACTTACTGTAGCTTGTCCTGTAACAACTCCAGTCTTTGCCGGTCGACGTAGCGAGAGAAGAGCGAGAGGAGGTTTGGAGGCGTGAATAACGGAGGAGAAAGAGACGCGGACGGGACGGAAAGCAGCTCCCGCGTCACAGAGAAGACCAGCTCAGTCCTGGGGGACACGGGACACAGAGGGTTAAACATGTGCAGAAGTCCACCATTATTCCTTCTGTTTTAAATACATTATCCACCGAATAAATGGTGTAAATGTGGTGACTGAAGGCGCCTGGATACAGAATATTCACAAATAAAGTAAAGTATTATTATTGTTATTAAAGAAGTATGATTTTTGATTTAATAATGTCTTTGTAATAGTTCTCAAAAAGACATTTTGTCAGAATCAAAATACAAGTACGTTTACTTTTAAAGTCACACTTAGATTGCAGTAGTGATGGGCAGAGCGATACCAAATATCTACATATCGACACTGACACAGGTATCTAAAAGTATCAATGGCCAACGTAAAGGTGTTCGCGATATTTGTCTTAGTGTACATTTGTATTAGTATTTCTTGGTATCGGATCGAATTTTTAAAAAAAATCACTACTTTGCAGCCTAATTGTTCTGTAAATCTTTATCTTCAAGTGTCTCAGAAATACAATAGTTTGAAGAATGGACTAAAATTGCTTCTTCAAAACGCTTTTGTTACTGATTTTCAAACTTTGAAAACATAACGTTAACACTTTGTGAAGGATTGAGTTGCTCTGAAGCGTCCACGACTGAAGGACGATCCAACCAGAGGATTAAACCCAGATCTGAACCTTCCATTGTCAAACTGGCTCAAATACTGGCCCATTTGTATGATACTCAAACTTTGAATTTGAGGGTTGAATAAATAAAGTGCAGCGTAAAACTATGACTTAAAATAATTCAAATAGTGTCGTTCTTTTTGAGACGAGAAGAGGGAAATCCAAAGCTTTTACCATCGGTTGTCGTCCATGAGCTGACAGTTTGGGTCCGAGCTCTGCATCCGCTCTCCTTCACTCAGGATCAGATACAGCAGCGTCACACCAAACTACACACACACACACACACACCAGAGAGCAAAGAGTTACACCAAACTACACACACACCAGAGAGCAAAGAGTTACACCAAACTACACACACACCAGAGAGCAAAGAGTTACACCAAACTACACACACACCAGAGAGCAAAGAGTTACATCAAACTACACACACACCAGAGAGCAAAGAGTTACACCAAACTACACACACACCAGAGAGCAAAGAGTTACACCAAACTACACACACACCAGAGAGCAAAGAGTTACACCAAACTACACACACACCAGAGAGCAAAGAGTTACACCAAACTACACACACACCAGAGAGCAAAGAGTTACACCAAACTACACACACACCAGAGAGCAAAGAGTTACATCAAACTACACACACACCAGAGAGCAAAGAGTTACATCAAACTACACACACACCAGAGAGCAAAGAGTTACATCAAACTACACACACACCAGAGAGCAAAGAGTTACACCAAACTACACACACACCAGAGAGCAAAGAGTTACACCAAACTACACACACACCAGAGAGCAAAGAGTTACACCAAACTACACACACACCAGAGAGCAAAGAGTTACATCAAACTACACACACACCAGAGAGCAAAGAGTTACACCAAACTACACACACCAGAGAGCAAAGAGTTACACCAAACTACACACACCAGAGAGCAAAGAGTTACACCAATGAACAACTGGTGTGTGCTGTGTTGTGTAGCTGGTGCGTACCATGTTGTGTAGCTGGTGTGTACGGTGTTGTGTACCTTGTTGTGTAGCACTGATGCTAGCTGTCCTTCGTTGCTCTGGAGCTCCTGGAGTAAATCCGTGAGGGCGGAGCTCGACATGGACTGGACCACAGCAGACACGGGTTCTACCAACCAACACAGCACCTACAAGAGGAAACGACTGTATTCAAGCAGTTAACCCTGTTTGAACCGCCCCCTGAACATGGAGGGCAAGACTCTTAACTACAGCACCACCGGCGAAGCGTGAGCATGAACCTTTCAAACAAGAACGGCATGAGAGTGTGCATTGTGTCGTGGTAACTTTGTGCTGGCTGGACGAGCTGCAGAGATTAAAGATGCTGTTACTAGTTCTAAAATATAATTAGAGTTTAGTTCTGCTTCCCAACGCATAAATCTATAATCTTGTATATTTTCCATTTAGATTTGATTTCAATGTATTTCTTATACAGGGAAAACCCAATGATTAAAGTTTATTTGAGTCAATATTTGATATAATTCTTCAAACATTACATTACTCAAAGTGTGTTTTCCTCACCTGGTCCTGTTTGTCCTTCTTGGCGAGCGCGGGCAGGTTTCGGGCGGTCGCCATGAGAACGGCAGTGGCCTGGGCAGCGGGCAGGAGGGGGAGGAGCCTGGATATTAGCCGCTTCCCTTTCCTCACGGACATGATCATCACCAGCTGCTCGTCACTCACCCTGCAGGCCGGGAAGAACAATGACTCTTACCGGTACTTTTCTCCATTTTGCACCAGTAATTATTTAAATGACGCTATATTAATAATGGCAATGTATATATTATTGTAATAAATAGTGGAGCTAAATAGAGACATTTATATTCAACTGTTTTTAGAGCTGAAACAAGAAATATGTCTCATAAGCCTTTCTATATGTTTGACAATTTCCAAATTTCCAAGCTTAGATACATTTTCCAAAACCTTTTCTTTGTTAAATCTAATCACGACGAGGAATTATTTCACAAACAGACTTTTTGATGAAAGAATCCATTTTGTCTGTAACGGTTCTCAAGACGTCCTTAAGCAGCATCACCAGATTTTGCTGCATCTAATTTAGTAAAAATCTCTATCTTTACAAGCCTTTCGAGATCTAACCACGAATCACAAATCAATCAGCTAAATAACAGTGAGTTGCTGCCCTAATGTTTTCACAAAACTATGTGAAAATGTGCTGTATGAATACAACGGAGAACTTAATGTCAATATTTAAAGGTACAAGATAAAAGTGTTGTTGTCAGTTCTAATCTGCTTTGGTCTCGTACTTGTCCTCCCACTCTTTCTCCCGCAGAGAGTTGCAGAGCTGAACCGTGTTAGTTTTGTGTCGTTCGAGCAGCGCCTCTCGCTCCTCTTCAGGCGTCAGGACGAAACGCTTCTCAAAGTCCTGCACCTCCAGCAACAAACTGTACATCTGCAGAAAACAAGCATTTGACCAGTTTAATAATAATAATAATAAAATACTAGATTAGTTTTAATGTCTCTGTGATATGATTATATTTCTGTGATGTATTTTATCTGCATCATTAGTCTAAGAGAAGAACGGGTGTGTGACACAGCATTTGTTTGTTGTTGTTTTATGGCGAAGGTATCATAAAGATGGGCCAAAGAATGTTGCCCCAGGGGGGGGAGTTGCACCCCCCCTTGCAGGCTTGATCTCTACGGAAAAATACAAAGTGCCTTGATGTGAAACTGACCAATGAGAAATGTGACCCGCCTATTCCAGAATATCTAATAAAACCAACCAGCATGGGAAAAAACGGGGTGAGACGCAGGAGGATCACGGAGGCTGCTTTCTCCGTTTTCTCCCATGCATTACATACAAATGTCTAATATTTCTGTGTCGTTTCATATTCTAAGTCAAATTGTGTTCTCAATGTGTTACGGAATAGCATCGGTGTATGTCTCCTCCCAAAGACATTTTCTAATTCCATGACAGTCTCAGCGCTCACGTTTACCTTTTCCACTGTGTAGAGGATCTGACGCCTCTTATTCCAAACCTGCTTCTCACGTTTTTCCTGCAAATGAACAAATATTATTCATGACCAACATTTGGTATAAACAGTAGTACTTTAAAAAGGTACGAGTGCAGAGAACAGAAGAAGTTAAACAATCTTACTACTCAACCCGTCCAACCCGGTTTCCCCCCCACTTTGTGCTCTTTGAATATTACTATGTTCACCAGATCTAGGTAAAAGTATTAGGTCTTTAATCGACTAAAGACATTCTTAATCTGAAGTGGTGCGAGCGTGAAACTCTCAATGATTTAAACTGACCTGATGTAACTGACCCAAACTGTTCTCAATTATCGAGAAAACCAAACACATATAAAGGAAAGCACCAGAAAACTGTATTTATGATATATGTAAGAAGGAACATTGGGGTTCAAGCTTTAATTGAGTTCATTTTCATCTTGATGTGGACTTGGTTTGGTCCTGTTTGAGTCCCGGTTCAGTCCTGATCTAGTCCAGGTTTAGCTTCAGGTTTAGTCGATGCATTGAATGTGTAAGTGTGAACGCACCGTTAAACTCATGATTCTCTCTCAAATGTTAAGCAAACTCTCTCCATGACTCTTGTGGTCGATTAAAACACCATCGACGGATTAAACGAACCCTAAAGTCTGAAAACTCTATAAAGTATATTAACTGACGACTGTTTGAGACCATTTCATATTTGATTAACCTTCGTTTAACCAGGTCACACCAATTGAGATCAAAACCTCTTTTTACGGAGTCAGTTTCTTTTCCGGTCCTCTCCTGGTTTCTGTTTTTTACCTTCCCGTTGCACAAACCTCGTCATCGGAGCGAGTCGTCACCACGGCGTCGATCATCTTTCGGGGGTTGTTGACGCTGGAGACGGTGAGTTTACCCAGAGATCCTGCGAACTGGACTGTGGACACAAGAGCGGCGCGTAAACCTACTGTACGTGGAGAGTAAATGGTGCTGGAGAAGGCAAATTATCAAAAGGTATCTGCATCAAAAGGGCGATTAGGGAGGATTCACAATTATTTAAGTAATATAATGCCCTCGACAAATTATCCAGTCAGATCATGTTCTCTCAAATGTTAAAGCTCCAGGAGAGTTTATAATGTCAACTAAATCATCTAATTGAAAATCGAAATCGAGTGTTTGTCACAAAATTGCAATTAAATATTTTTCCCAAATATTTCCGCCCCAACTGGGACACAGCAGCTCCCACATTACATCTTAACAAATGAACACAAAGACTGCCACAATTAATTGGAATATTGAGAATATAGTCGACTTAATATTTAAATAATTGCATAAGTATTTTAATAATAATGAAATTGTTATCACGAAAATACTGACTCTAAAAATTGAATAACCAATTTTCAACATTAATCCTTTTTATGTGTAAATATCCTCCATCTAGAAGCTTCAATCAGCAAATTTAAACCTTCAATTGGTTCAGTTACAAAATCTAGAAATAATTGCTGACTTATAAACTACTAAAAATCCATATTCAGTTCAGAGTTCACATTTGCCTTAAAGATATTATTACCAAAAGTATGAAGTAATGGAGTAGATTTTTGGAGTCCTGCTGTTGTTGACAATAATATGAAATTTCCCCATGTGTGGACAATAAAGGAATATCTCATCTTATCTTAATATCACAGCAAGTAGAGCAGCACAATAAAGAAACTAAAGAGTAAAATGTAAGAACGAAATTGCAATAAGTTGCGTTAAACTTAGCAATAAATGTCTAAAACAAAGGATAATACAAGAATCTAATATTTGTAGAGTTTTAAACTACACGTTCTATAAAAAGACAGAAGATATTTTGTGGATTTCAGATATTTTAATCGGAATAACTGCAGTGTTTGCGATTTAATAACTGTCAAGTCAAACTGTGATTTTGTTTGATTGCAACATTTTGTGCAGCAAGTTCCAAGTTATGTAAAGTTCACAAATTAACTTTGACTTTTAGTCAAAGTTACAACAAGTTATCTGGGATATAAAATAATTTGTTACATGATTGTGTGGATTTTGTTTAGCTGATATCCAATATTTGTCTTGCTCTGGATTTTTGCAGAAACTACTATTTTAATTAAGGTCATATGAAGGCCCACAAATCTATTTGAAACAGAAGATTATAAAATAATTTATTATACGATTGTGTAAATAGCAATGTTTTTTGTGTGTGTAGTGTGTGCATGTCATGTGTGTGTGTGTGTGTGTGTGCGTCATGTGTGTGCGTGTGCATGTCATGTGTGTCGTGTGTGCGCCATGTGTGGGTGTGTGTATGCCGTGTGTGTGTGTAGTGTCTGTGTGTCGTGTGTGTGTAGTGTCTGTGTCGTGTAGTGTCTGTGTGTCGTGTGTGTGTAGTGTCTGTGTGTCGTGTGTGTGTAGTGTCTGTGTGTCGTGTGTGTGTAGTGTCTGTGTGTCGTGTGTGTGTAGTGTCTGTGTGTCGTGTGTGTGTAGTGTCTGTGTGTCGTGTGTGTGTAGTGTCTGTGTGTCGTGTGTGTAGTGTCTGTGTAGTGTCTGTGTGTCGTGTGTGTGTGTAGTGTCTGTGTGTGTGTGTAGTGTCTGTGTGTCGTGTGTGTGTCGTGTGTGTGTCGTGTCTGTGTGTCGTGTCTGTGTGTAGTGTCTGTGTGTCGTGTGTGTGTAGCGTCTGTGTAGTGTCTGTGTGTCGTGTGTGTGTCGTGTGTGTGTCGTGTCTGTGTGTAGTGTCTGTGTGTCGTGTGTGTGTAGTGTCTGTGTGTCGTGTGTGTGTCGTGTCTGTGTGTCGTGTGTGTGTAGTGTCTGTGTGTCGTGTGTGTGTAGTGTCTGTGTGTCGTGTGTGTGTAGTGTCTGCGTGTCGTGTGTGCGTCATGTCTGCGTATTGTGTGTGTGTAGTGTCTGCGTATTGTGTGTGTGTGTGTGTAGTGTCTGCGTATTGTGTGTGTGTGTGTAGTGTCTGCGTATTGTGTGTGTGTGTGTAGTGTCTGCGTATTGTGTGTGTGTGTGTAGTGTCTGCGTATTGTGTGTGTGTGTAGTGTCTGCGTATTGTGTGTGTGTGTGTATTGTGTGTGTGTGTGTGTAGTGTCTGCGTATTGTGTGTGTGTGTGTGTGTGTGTAGTGTCTGCGTATTGTGTGTGTGTGTGTGTGTGTGTGTGTAGTGTCTGCGTATTGTGTGTGTGTGTGTGTGTGTGTGTAGTGTAGTGTCTGCGTGTCGTGTGTGTGTCGTGTCTGCGTGTCGTGTGTGTGGTGTGTGCGTCATATGTGTGTGTGAGTAGTGTCTGCGTGTCGTGTGCGTGTGTCTCGTGTGTGTGTGTCATGTGTGTGTCGCATCTCACCCGGCCTGTATGTGTGCTCCACCTTGGCCACTTGTGGAGTGATGAGTTTGGTGGTGTGCTCCTTTTTGCTGCTGTCTCGCTCCTTTTCCTGACGCTTCTCCATCTTTTCGTAGTAGTTCTGTGAGAATGAAGACGGACAACGTGCAAGACAAGTTTAATGTACGCTACCAAAAAGATTCGATTCATCGCAACTAATCCTTTATTGAGGTAATTGTCAACTCATTTAGTAATTGAATAATTGTTATATGGACAACAAACAGACTTCAAAAAAATAAATGTGCTGAAAGATACAAAATACCACAGGAAACATGAAAATCATGAGCATTACATTCGCTTTTTGTGGATCAAATGTAAAAATCTCACGAGTCGTGCGAGAACAAAACTATTAGATTAATTATGAATGAGAATAATCATAAAATTAGTCAAATGGCAAAATAATCTTAAATTTTAAATCAGACATTTTATATTATTTTCTGACATTATGATGTAATAATGCTGCTGTCGTTATTAAAAAAGGTTATTTAGCATGTGTTTTCATGACTCTAGTCCAGATCTAGATCAAAATATGATTACAACAGTTTTAATATTTACTGTACTTTTCGCTACTCTTTCCCCACGCTTTGAACCCTGCAGACATTACAACGTTGCGTCTAATTTATAGATCTTTATTGGCCAACGGCCACCGGGGGGCACTCCAGCAGGAAGAGGAAGCATGTGACACACTGTAGGAGAAGACTTCAGTGGACAGTGGACACTGTCCAGGGGACAAGTCGTGTTTTTTATATTTCAAGCCTCAAAACGCTGTGTGTTTAATTACAATCAGACTCATATTCACAGAGAAATAAGTCTAATTAGACACGGGATGCAGCAGACCACAGGTGCCCCAAAAGACAGCTGGCGCATCACTATTTTTCGTGACACATATTCATGTGCAATTACTGTTGTACATATTACATGACACATATTCATATACGAATATGTAATGTAATATGTAATATTACATTACATATGTAATATGTAATGTAATGTACATGTATGAATATGTACATATGTAATATGTGCAATTACTGTCGTGATCACATGCAATGGTATTTATTTATTTATTTTTACCTTTATTATTTTCCCCCTCCATCCCTTGTTGGGTAATGGGAGGTTTTGTCTATGGGAATTTTTGTTTATCGGAGATCTTCTATTGAAAGTGTTTTTCAAACATCCTATAAGTTATCTGTTCTTTTCTTCTGTATCTACCTGCGTTGCAACAATGAAATTTCCCCATGTGGGACAATAAAGGAATATCTTATCTTACTACCGTCTATTATATGTGTAGATGTCTCATGTTACAACGTGGGAACCTACGGTTTATTGTCAGGTACGGCCCGTACAGGTACAATTTATCTTTTCTTTGTAAATTTCGTTGGCGCTGCTTTTATTCAGGAGCGCCGCAGAGCCCGAAAATGATGGAAATTATTTGGATGAGGAGTTGCAGTCCTAGTTTAAATGGATTTCGTTTTTAATTAATGTGATGAAATATCAGGCCATTTGGTCATAGTTTTAATATTACATCATATTTTTGCTCTTCCATGAGTTCTCTCTGACCTGATAGTAGTAGTCGTCCAGATATGGGTCAGTGCTCTGGAGCTGCATCATCTGGATCTTGGTGACCCATTCCTTCTCCTTCTGGGTCATCAGGTTACTGTAGGGGTCTCTGCTGCGGCGGTCCAGTCCAGGCCGACACCTGACACAGGACAAAGGCTCGTTTAACAGACCGTTGTGACGTGGCCTCTGAACTTGAACTGTCTCAGAGTGGTTTTGATTTAAATAAAGATAACAAAAACATCAAAGTTATCATTTCTTAAGTGACAAGTCTATTATTGTGAGACTAAACAAAGTACAACACCCTCATAAACATTAAACTCCTGGTCTTAGTCCTGGTCCTTACCCTCCTCGGCTCTGCAGCCGCTGCGTGAGCATTCTCCGGTGCTGCGGGTGCAGGTGGGTGGTGTTATGTCGGATGGGCAGGGCGTGGTTGGGGGGTCCGTGGGGTTGTGGCAGTCCCATCCTGTGTCCGTGTGGAGGAGGAGGACCACCGAAGAACGGCCTGAACCCACCGCCGGGCATCATGGGAGGAGGGCCACCGCGAGGGAAGCCTGCCACCTTCAACAACAAAGTCAAACCCACAGAGGTCAAGCAGACAATAAGAGCTATGACACTCACATTTAACTGAGTCAAACCCACAGAGGTCAAGCAGACAATAAGAGCTATGACACTCACATTTAACTGAGTCAAACCCACAGAGGTCAAGCAGACAATAAGAGCTATGACACTCACATTTAACTGAGTCAAATCCACAGAGGTCAAGCAGACAATAAGAGCTATGACACTCACATTTAACTGAGTCAAACCCACAGAGGTCAAGCAGACAATAAGAACTATGACACTCACATTTAACTGAGTCAAACCCACAGAGGTCAAGCAGACAATAAGAACTATGACACTCACATTTAACTGAGTCAAACCCACAGAGGTCAAGCAGACAATAAGAACTGTGACACTCATCACATTTAACTGAGTCAAACCCACAAAGGTCAAGCAGACAATAAGAACTATGACACTCATCACATTTAACTGAGTCAAACCCACAGAGGTCAAGCAGACAATAAGAACTGTGACACTCATCACATTTAACTGAGTCAAACCCACAAAGGTCAAGCAGACAATAAGAACTATGACACTCATCACATTTAACTGAGTCAAACCCACAGAGGTCAAGCAGACATTAAGAACTATGACACTCATCACATTTAACCGAGTCAAACCCACAGGTCAAGCAGACAATAAGAGCTATGACACTCATCACATTTAACTGAGTCAAACCCACAGGTCAAGCAGACAATAAGAGCTATGACACTCATCACATTTAACTGAGTCAAACCCACAGGTCAAGCAGACAATAAGAGCTATGACACTCATCACATTTAACTGAGTCAAACCCACAGGTCAAGCAGACATTAAGAACTATGACACTCATCACATTTAGCTGAGTCAAACCCACAGAGGTCAAGCAGACAATAAGAACTATGACACTCACATTTAACTGAGTCAAACCCACAGAGGTCAAGCAGACAATAAGAGCTGTGACACTCACATTTAACCCATTGATAACTATAATGATGTAGATGATGTAGAGAGGTGGAAGTTGGGCCTATATTCTAAGAATCCAACAAAATTATTTAGAATAAAAAAATATTTTTAAATTCAACTCCGACTTTTGGATGGTAGAAATGTGATTTGATCCCCTTTTAAAAATGCCAAGGAAAATCTGGTGAACATTTTCAAATCAATTCATTTTGACAACATAAAGAATAACCAAAAGAGTATTGTTACTTCAAACAAAACATAAAACTGTCAGAAAACTAGTCTGAAAGTTTAAAGTCTAAAAGTTTAATTTCTTCAATAAGTTACTAAATGTAGCTTGACCAAATTAATACAAACAGGTCCCGTTTAATCAGAAATAATATATATTTTGTTTACACAGAAGGGGAAAAAAGGTCAAGTCAAACTCAAGCCTGGTGAAAATGAAAAGAACAGACTCAATAGTTCATCATAAAAAACTGGTGCGTTGCTGAACCAAAAGCAGAAAAAGATGTTAAGAGTCAAACCTGAGAGTTGAGCATTTGAGCCCTCTGGATCTGAGACAAAACTCCAGGAGGAAACGGACCTCGACACAGAGGAGAGTTCTGCAGAAACACAAAACACACTCAAATATACTGAAAATATATTCAATATCCTTAAAAACACATCATTTTAAACATTGCACAGTGTTTGAGGAGTAAAGCACTTATAATTATGTCTCTACTGAAACCACACATTACTTTCCATCAGTGAGTTCCCTCATCAGGATCATCTGCATCTACTGGAGACAACAGATGGAGCGGTAGATTTGCGGCAGAAATGCACAGAACGTCTGGCGATGATTTATAAACTTAAAAACAGCACAGGATTTCTCTCTGATGTCACAAATCTGGGAACTTTAAAACTTTGAAATGAGTGTTTTTGTGAGGCTCAGAGAAGACGACCTTGCAGACAGGAGTGCTGAAACAAGCGTGAATGAAGCTTCAACTCCAGGTGTGTTTTGGAAGAGTTGTACAGGGCGTTCTCACAGTCAAAGAGGAGGAGGACTCACTGCTATGTTGAGGAGTGTGTTTGGAGAAAGGCGATCGGGGAAAGGAGGAGGATGATATCTGTGTGGCACCGGGGCCCGGATGTGCACCGCTGTGGGGTGATGGATCTAAATACAACACACAAACACAAAGAGAGAGGGTCAGGAGGGACTTAAGTCACAGTCACTATCACAGATGTTAGAGGAAAGAAAAGACAAGGTGTTTCTTCTATAAAACAAATGGCAAAATCTATATTTACAAATCAATATTGTCAAGAACTTAACATATCTAGTGTCAAGTTGGGATCTTTAAACAATGGCCGACTGTTGAACATTTAGTATTTTAGTTTTCAAAATGTTGTCCTGGTTACACTTGTATGTATACAAAGCATTTATAAATGTACTAATCATTGACAAAAATTGTCCAAAATAGTAATATATGAAAAGTATTTAACATTGGCCTATAGAACGTCATCTGATAATCGTCACCTGATGGTTGAGCAAATGGCTCATTGGTTGTTTGGGTGGAGTTCCGATAGGCACCGCCCTCACAGGAGGAGAGCCAATCACAGGCGAGGATGACCGAGGGGGCGGGACCCTCTCCGACAGGTCTCTGGCTTCGTCGCTTCGGTTCTGAGGTCTTTTAGGCAAACCCACCTCTTTGATGATGGACATGAGCGGACTGTCCTGAGGAACAAGTGAAGAGAATTAATTGCAATAAAACACACAACGTTTTGAAGCTTAAAGGTCCCATATCATGCTATTTTCCCTGTTTCATAGTCTACCCTAAGGGTATATTTGATAATAATTGTGTGATTGAATAATTGTGTGTGATAATAAAGTGTTGTGCAACACCCATAACATAATAGTTATAAAATATCACCCATACCTTGGACCCCGCTCACAAACCCGGAAATGCAAACGGCTTAGTTTGAGATTCGCGCCCCACCCTCGCGAAGAGCGATCTGCCTCCCCCGCCCAACCCGTGACGTAGTCTCAGCGAGAGCGTGTGTCACCCGCCCACCCCTGAGACGTAATCTCAGCGAGGGCGTGTGTCCCCCGCCCACCCCTGAGACGTAATCTCAGCGAGGGCGTGTGTCCCCCGCCCACCCCTGAGACGTAATCTCAGCGAGGGCGTGTGTCCCCCGCCCAACCCGTGACGTAGTCTCAGCGAGGGCGTGTGTCCCCCGCCCAACCCGTGACGTAATCTCAGCGAGGGCGTGTGTCCCCCGCCCACCCCTGAGACGTAATCTCAGCGAGGGCGTGTGTCCCCCGCCCAACCCGTGACGTAGTCTCAGCGAGGGCGTGTGTCCCCCGCCCAACCCGTGACGTAGTCTCAGCGAGAGCGTGTGTCACCCGCCCACCCCGAGACGTAATCTCAGCGTGGAGACGGTGTGAATGTAAACAGAGGCCGAGGCGTGCGTCGCTACACAGCACAGCACATGGCAGAACATGTCAGCAGCAGCACTGGAACAAAAGAAGTAGCGTTTGAAGCTATGTGAGCCTAAATTGCCTAAACATAACAGCCAAAGTGGCTGGTATGTTTATATAATCACACAGGCTGCGAATTAGACGGGGGCCCGGGGCCCGCAAGCAGTTGAATCTCCGGCGGGCCGGCGGTTTGAAATAGGAGGGGGCCCGCCGTGCCCCTCCTCGAAAAAAAATCAAGATTTAACAAGTAATTTGGCCATGTTGTTGTTGTTGTTGTTTTATGGCAGTTGGCATCCGAGTGTTGCATTACCGCCAGACTGTAATCCTTAGACTTCCAGTGCTTTGACTTCCAGTGCTTTGACAAGTTGGCCATATTCGGGGCATTTTCATCGCTTAAGTTTCATTTTGACAGACATGCTTCTCATTGGCCGAGCGGTCTCCGTGACGTAATATCGATGAAAGCGGGCGTCTGATTGGCCGCTGCGTTTCGTGTTGCGTTCACATGTCCTCGGAAATGCCCGGTCTAATTTTCAGGGCAATGTATATATGTTAGTAGTTTATTTTGTAGGACGTGATTTCATATATTCCACAAGATCTCCTTGTGTCAAATGCTGTAAACAGTATTTTTGTATCTAAGAAATATAATTATATTGAAAAACAGTTTTAAAGATCATGATCTCTGGTTTATATGATTCAGTATTTGTGCTCTTCATATCAAATAACAGATAAAAGTACTTTAAATTGTTTTACATGCTAATAACCAGGTTTAAAACAACACATTTATCTTGTTCTTATGACGCCGCGATGCCGCGCGCGCTTGTGGGCCCTTGAAATTGCTTGGGGGCCCCTAACTTTGAAAATCTATTTCTCAGCCTGTCACACTGTCAAAATGAACGCAATTTGACCCAAGAAATGCTCAGAACAAGTCTGGCGATGATTTTAAACTTCAAAACAAAATATGTGGTTGTAACTACGGTTAGACAGCGCTTAAAGCACTGTCAGTGAGGATGAAACAGAAGTGCACAGACTCTAAACCTATGCAGCAACAATCCAGGAAAAAAAATTAAATGTGTAATTTCTGAGGCACAGAGCAAGACTTCCACATAAAAAAGATGAATGTAAAGATGATGAATGAAGCTAAATACAACTCCAGGTCCATGGTCTTTGATACATGGAACAATGTTATAACAAAAGTATATAATACAGCATAATAATATTATGCTGTATTATATACTTATGTGTCCTTTAAGACTACACTCACATATTTCTTATCAAACAGAACAAGTGCTTTTGTTTGCAAAGTGCTTCTTACCTCCATGTGTGTGCACAGCCCAGGGGTGAGACTGACCGGGCCAAACCCCATTGTGCTCTCCCATATACTGTGAGAGTTAATCTAAAACAGGAATAATACATATTAGCAATGAGCTCGGGAATAAACAAACAAACATAAACATTATTTGTCATAATACAAATTACATAAGTAAAAATGTAAAATGAAAGTTACAGACGTATCTATGGTTCTATGAATGCACTGAAGGAATCCCTACGCATGCGTAGGTCAGCAGGGATGAAATAGAACCATGTCTGACCTGTCCCATGGGAGACGCTCCTCGGCGCATCAAATGCTGCTGTTGCTGCTGTTGGAAGCTGAGCAGCGATGCAGGACCAGGAGCCAGACCTACAACAAACACAGACTTTACTTTGAATCACTACCTACAGTGGCATTCTGACTAAATCTGTTCTGATGCTCTGGATTTGGAAACTTTATATCCAAAGACACAACTACTGTCTCCAGGGTAATTCATGTAGATTTTTAGACCTCTTCACACTTGGTAGGTTTACTTTCACACCACACTATGTTTACATTTAGATCATTATCTGATCTCTGGAGTGATCAGATTATTGAAATGTAATATAAACATGACGTGAGTAAGCAGATTTCTGTGATTGATCCAAGTGTTTGTTTATTTTGGATCTATTTAAACTCTAATTATGAGTGTTAGTTAAGGATAATATGCGATTTTATAGTTGCTTTTAAATTTTTCTTTTTTTAAATCCTACTTTATCATTTCTCGAGGCTGTGGAGGGAAGCGCGGATACATTTTTTTATCTTCTAAGGGGGCGTACCAGAAAAAGGTGGAGAAGCCCTGTACCAATGTGCTTACAGTAACTGTACAGCTTCAAAAAGCAAGCCTCGAAATAACGGGTCGGACGCGGTCAATGTTTGACGCAAAAATCAGTTTTGACCGACTCCAAAATCAAGGCTCCGGACATACTTACCGACGAAATTTTTTCGCTGTGATATATTAGATACAGCACGGTGAACATACCCAAAGCGATTCCTATGCACAAACTGGGCGCGCTACGCTACAGCACAGCGGCGGAAGGCAGCATAGCTTGGAAACGCTTAGAAAATCATGGCAGATAAACACCACGCTGCTGCCGCTGTCAAACACAAACAAAACCAGCGATTGCAAGGACACTGAAGACGATCACTGTCAAGAAAAGGATTGATGATGATCTCGCTAAGTTTAGTGCCCGTGACTGGCCGTCCTTCTCAAATAGTGGGGCAACACGTCGGGAGCGTTTGATCGTCGGACGCTTTGGACACTCCAATTTAGCTCTGAACCTCTTTTATTCTTTTAACTAGAAGACTAGTGGGAGAGCTCTTCTGTGATTACAGAAACATGTGGCTGCTCCGTGTTGTCGTCCGCTCCGGGAGCAGGCGAGGTGCGAGCGGGAGCAGACAGCAAACATTGGGATTTAAAGGAGTACATCAGAGCGCGTTTTAACCACAATGGTTTCATAAGGAGCTTAAACGACACTGTGTAATCGTGTCTGATTAGCCCATTTTGCAGAACACCAATCACAGGAATTTTGCCGTGATCGTCCAAATCATGATCGAGGGCCGATTGATCACAGCACCTCTGAACAAAATAAGTAAGAAAAATAAAATGAGAAAATAAGGAAGGGGTGGCATCCAAAGAAAAGAAGGTTAAAGAATATCAAGACAAAAATAGAGGTCCATTGAGTCTGTCAAATTTGTCACTTCAGTTTGAGTCCAGAAATGATTTTCCCCATTTTGCATATGTTAAAGGCGGTATGGACGATTTTTCGGCGATTTGAGAACGCAGGCGGAAGTGCGCATGCGCACTCCCCCGTGCGGACTGATACAACACACACGTGCGTTTGTTTATTAGCGCAACAGAGCGCATCACATCTCTCGTCTCCCGTAGATTTCTGTCCACTTCTGCGTCAGCTCGAACTGTCTTTCTCCGTCTTCATTTTGCCCCGTACATTGAGGGAACTATATTATGATAGATCCATGCACTTAGGCACGCGGAAACGTGAGGAGGAACCGCACGCGGCTGCAGGTGAGCGGTAGGTGCGTTTTATGATTGATACGTGGCAGGACAAATGATTTATCCACGCCACGAGGAAATATGATACAAAATTTGCTGAAAAAAATCGTCCATACCACCTTTAATTATGATGTCAGTCCAGTCCTTAATCATCAACGCAATTTGTGCCATCGATTTTTTTCTGAGGGCCTTCATTCAGCTGCCTGACGTATGCTCCAAAGACATCCTTCCATTGTGTCCATGGCAGGGGTTTTGAGGCTCAAATACATTGTTCTGAAATTGTTCAGTTCTGTCCAATATTGCTAATTTTTTCATTTTAAGTGCAGAATATTATATGACGTAAATGAGCTCAGGCTGCACCTATTGATTATTTACAGATCAAAAAGTCTAGCGATAATTCTTTCCACTAATCTGTTTGTTGTTTGGATTGCAAAAGGCCGGCAAAGATGCAATGTTTACTAAATCTGACCCCATGACGCTAAAGCAATGCCACTTGAGATCACACTGACAGATCATATTTACAAGCAACGTAGTTTGTACACGTTTCCTGTGCTTTCTCACCGGACGTGGAGGGTCCCGGGGGCAAATGGGGGTGCGGGGGGAGCTGGTTGGGGACTCTGGATCGGTCTAAACCCTGTAGACCAGACAGAGCGGGGTTTGGTCTTTCCGCCGCGCCCACACCAGCGATAGCAGGGTCTGCGTCCAGGATGAACCGGGCTAACGACTCTGCCAGGTCACCGTCGCCTCCGCCCCGCTCCTCTGCATCTAGACATGAAGATTTAGGATGATTTTATTTGGTTAAAGACAATTACAAAACATTTCAAAAAGATAACATGGAAGGCCAGAGTTAAAAAAAACACTTTATTTCCTTTATTTCCTTTTTAACATGTGATTTAAAAGTTGACAGAGATGGACAGTGTCTTCTTGTTAAAGACAGACTATAATTAGACTATAATTGAAAGTTGATCTTATTACTTTCAGATTGTTGCACTGCATGGTTTACTTTGGTAACGTAACAATGACAGAAATTATGTATATTATGATCTCTACCAATTGAAAACTTGAACACCTATAATATAATTTCCCTGTTCAACTTCACTGACCTGGACGAGGAAAACCAGAGGAAGACGTGAAATTCATTGATGGCAAAGAAGACGCTGGAGGCCCGAGTGGTGGGGGGTCTCCTGCTCGTCCCAGAGCCCCGAGCCCTGATCCAGACCCTGGTCCTGATCCAGACCCTGGTCCTGATCCAGACCCTGGTTCTAATCCAGACCCTAGTTCTAATCCAGACCCTAGTTCTAATCCAGACACTGGACCTGGGCCAGACCCTGGACCTGGGCCAGACCCTGGACCAGACCCTGGTCCTGATCCAGACCCTGGTACAACACCTCCCAGTCCATCCAGCCCTGCCAGACGTTTGTGCTCCTCCTGCCAGCCGTCATCTTCTAAAAAAAGGAAAAACAAAACAATAATCATTATTAATTTGTGTTTTCTTTTGTCGGAAGTGACTGTTTTAAAAATGTATTTTGTTCTATGGACGCCACAATATAAAATGTTTGTGTTATGATAATGGGAGAAGGACTTTACAATGACCGTACTCACAATGATTGAAATGGCGAAACAACAGTAGTTAATGTGACACAAACAAGCTGATAAAAAAAGCACTTCACACCTAATTTGCCTTTTTGGTGTATTGAATTAGATATTATTATTAGGCCCGAGCGCCACAAGCTGGCGAGAGGCCTATTAATCTCGTAAGGCCGTGCGAAGCACGGCTGCGAAAGTGCGCAGGTAGTGCGCACGAAATCGAGCGCGAAGCGCTCGCCCACTTCCAAACACTCACTAACGCACTCCTTCACTCATGCACGCCCCGTGCATACTAATTAGTAGTAGGAAAATGGAACATTACCGTTGTAAACATTACCGCGCAAAAGTGCGCACTAAACGAGCACTTTACATTGAGATGACGACCGCGAAGCGGTCGTCATTCCCATATAAAGCACTCATTTGCGCTAAGTAGCTCACGAATACGTTCCCCATCTCTTGCATGTTCCGTGCATATAAGCATGTAATGCAAAAATTGAACATTATTACTGTATAGAGGGCCAAAAACACAAAGTGGGCGGAGCCCACTCAAAATTAACGAAAGTACCCGTCAGTGACCAGGGACCCACACCATGAGGTAGGAAAGCGCGAGCGCTTTCCGAAAATGTATAGTTTATGATATTTGAAAAATGGGAAACATTGTTTTCGCATCGGAATATTATTCTTTCTTTCTTTCTTTCTTTCTTCTTCTCGGGACCAACCCCCCTATTTTTCACCCAGTGAACATTGACGAAAAGTCACAAAAATTTGCACACCTCTAAAAATCGTGCCTCTCTACATTCTGGCTATTTCCCTTTTCTAAAATAAAAAAAATTGGCGCGTCAGCGCCACCAAATGTACCAAAAATGCATTGAGAGATGGGAAATGACCCAAAAAAAATCTGATCGTAGAATCATGAAATTTGGCGCAGAGGTAGATGGTGACAAGAGAAGTAAAAAATATTATTACGGCAATGCCGTCCGCCCAACCAAATGTCGGCCATATTGCTTCAAAAATGGCTAAACATGACTTCGGAGTTTTTCCAAACGTCGTACTTTTACGAACTCCTCCCAGGGCGTTGGCCCTAAAAAGCTGAAATTTGGTGAAAATGCTACTGAGGAGTGGGACATCAAAAGTTATCCAAATTACATTGATACCTCTCACGGTCTCTGAGCGGCGAAGCCGCAAACTGTAGCTAGAATTTCAGAAATCTCCCATATTTAAAATTTCTGCCGTTTGCGCAGATAAAGTCCGAATTGCGTCAAATTAGAATCAGTTGTTAAACTCTTTGCCCTAAACCTACTTGAAGTGAAATAAATTCATTTGGCGCCACAGCGCCCCCTACAGATTTTATATGGAGGTTAAATGTTTAGTTTTGCGAAATTATATGAAATTTGACACACAACTCAATTTTAGCATCCCCATCAAAAAAGTCAATGACTCATGTCATAATTGTTATGGCGTTGCCGTAACGATGACCGAAACCTTCCATGTTATTCCAATGGGGAAATCGCCAGAACATGTTTACACTTTAGACTTTCACAAACTCCTCCCAGGGCGTCAGCCCTATTAACCTGAAATTTGGTGAGACTCATCTTCAGGGGTGGACCATCAAAAGTTATCCACATTTTCATTCAAAGAGTCACGGTGTCTGTGCGGCAAAGCCGCACATTTTGCCAAGAATTCAAAATAAAATAGCTTTTTGATGGTAAAACAAAGGGGAGAAGATTCAGATTCAGCAGTAGGCGTAATAAAAGGACAATTGGGGCGCGTTAGCGCCCCCTCCTCTTGCGGCGTGGCGGCGGCGTGGCGAGGGCCGATCATTGCCGCTTGCGGCTATATTTATTATTATTTTTGCTCTTTAAATGATCAGTTATTTGTGTTTGATTGTTACAATGACATCGAGACGTTACTAATTGCGGTTATGGAATAATCAGATAATCTTGACTTCCCCTTTTGTATTAATATGTGATTGAGTGAATACAAGGAACCACGATGAACCAGCAATGTCCAGTTCTTCAGTGGCAGGTTAAGTATTGAAAATCAACAGCGCACTCAGTCCCGGAAGACAAACGCAAACTTAATATCTCTGTGCAGTAATAGATAATACTTTTGGATGACGCATTTAAATAAAATATAAACTAGACTTAACCCTGCCCAAACACAAAATTCAACAAGTAAAAATACTAATGTACAGACAATGCATTCCTACATTTTCACATTTACTGACCAATTGCGCCTGCTCCAAAAGTGTCATCGTTGAACTGATCGATCTCGTCTTCTTCCTCAATCAGCCCGTCATCCTCCTCCTCCAGCGTACAGTCGTCGTCCAGGGACTAAAACGCAAGCAACGAGGGGCACTTTGTTAGGAAAACAGATGTAACAAATGTACAGCAAACATCGCATTGAGAAATCTGTAGCAGTAAAGATGATCAGGTGACGTATCAATACATTGTCAGTCAAGAAATAAGAATATACCGTCTTGTTCTTGTCAAAGTCAGATTACTTATGATGTGATAACACCAAACAAAGTAAAAGGTGACGATCACAAGCCATGAGGAGATAAAGTATGTAAGGCCCAGTAAGTTTTTTTTTTGGGGGGGGGACCTTCTGAACATCTAAATTTTAAAGATGAGTGTTAAAGATTTCTGAAAAATAATCCATCCAGAATCAAGATGTGTGTTAAACCAAGATTCAGACACTGTACGTACTTACACAACATGCAAGACTGTTCTAATTTGAGTGAGTTGATGGATGAAAAATAAAATGCTAACTTTGAGAAGAATTACATGCATTTCTGAAATAGTTTTCAGAAGCTTAAACAACAAAAAAAGCAGGTTTGAAACACATGGAGACATGGTATTCAGTTCTTACCAAAGAAGGTTATAATATCTTAATTATCAGCCTTTGAGATTTACCAATTGTGACCATTCAATGTGTTTTTATGTGATTATTACTGTATCAACTTACTGTTCAATAAATCATAGACAGAACAATATATTTTGGGGCTCAATGTTTTTCGTGCATACTATTCTTTGTAGAATGGTAAATGTTTTGTTTCTGTAACTTCTATGTCTCATTCTGGATTAGGGCGGCAACAAGTTAATCGATTAATTGCAACAAATTGATTATTAAAATAAAAACTAATTTAGTAATTGAATAATCGTTAACGGGTAAATAGGCCTCAAAACATGCCATGACGGAAATTGAGCCGTAGTTCTATGAAAATGATATGTATTCGATAAAAAACACTTGTTCCATAATTATGTGCTCCACCAGGCCTCAAATTACAGGTTAATCTGGGTCAAAAGTAGTAAAACTCTTTTCATTATGTGACTTTTGCGTTTTAAACAACTAATGGAATAGCATTATGGTCGTTAGTTGCAGCCCTATTCTAGATCTATTCATTATTTCATTCCACTACTTGTAGATCATGTTTTATAACAATAATTTATTGAGTATTGTGCTTTAGGGTTATTCTATCAATGGCATAAAGTAGTTTAAATATTTGTGTTTACAGTGGCCATTTCTGTGAGATATACTGCACTTCATAATGTGTTTACAACTCTTAAGTGTGATAAATCTGGCGTCCCCAATGGCATTATTAACAGCACTATTGCATTTTGTTGCTAAGCTTCGGACAAAACCAAAGTCAACAAACACAACAATGCAATCCAAAGCCAAGTTATGCCCATTCTTTCCACAGTTATATAAAAATATGCACGTGTAGCGTCCAGCAATCCATTTAAGGACAGAAAATCCATCGTTTTCACTGAATACAAGTTAGATTTGAGAGGTAACGAGCCGTCCCTTGTCCATTTTATCACAGAATACAGCCCCCGTGTGTAAAATGCACCACTGCCGCATGTTTGTATGTCTCTGGAGATGTCTTGTAGCGTCAGTAGCACTCGTTAGCCACAATGCTAACACTGTTACATCACGTAAAAGACGCACGTCCACCGGGAGACGTGGACGGACCGTGCGCTGCAAATGCATTTGGACAAACAAACACGACATTTGTGTAACGCCGGCGGCTCCGTGGTCCCGGTGTAACGAGTTTGTCCTCGTCCTGCGTGTCCCCTTTGGCTCATGTCATCGGGACAAACTGCACAGGCCGACACCGCATTGGCCACGGCGTAAACAAAGAGCCGCGGCTTCGTCTGAACACGTTTTTAACTTCGTTTCCGGGGAGATAAAAGCAGCGCGGGTCGGACTGAAGCCGCGCGGGGGGTTTTGTCCTCACCTGAAATCGAAACATCTGTCTTCAGGTTTTCGGGAAAAGAAGTGCATCAGGAGCAAGGCGCCGCGCAAATGACGTAGCTGCTTACGTCGCCTTCTACGCGCCGACGGGAGCGCGCACGCACATGTCGGGCACGCGCAAACAGAAGGGACTGGAGGAAATGTTGTCTTTACATGAGAAATAAATATTGTTTCCTTGACGTTGTTATCATCTTATGGATTTGTCTGTAATGTTCCACACGCATTAAACGTGTAGCTCCAGTTCAGAGCCGTCTTGTTCAGGGGGGCCTTCAGGGGGGCCTTCAGAGGGGCCTTCAGAGGGGCCCTGGGATAACTTTATTAATGATAAGTTGGCGCTTTCACAATTTACATTATAGTGAAGAAATGCTTATCCTTACAGTTGTTACATGTTCAAGTCTGGTAGTTATGTTTGTCATATCTCATGGGGCCCTCTTAGGCCCCTGGTACATTGACAGCGTCAGCGTTTACACATGTAAATTCACAATTTGACTGCAAGTGTCTCTTTGAACAGATCTAAAGTGAAACTAACTTGTGTTTACCGTCTGTGCGGGTGGATCATGTGACTGCACACGCTCTGCTCCAGTCAGTTAGCAAGAACCTTGTTTTCAAGTTATGTTTCTGGACTGGCTGAACGTAACGTCCAATTTATTTGTTTTGGATTATACAAAAAATATATTTAAAACTTAAAATCTTCTATCTAAAGACACATCATGAATCTTTGTTGGGGTGGAATGTCATCACGTGCATAATTTCATGGAAATAGAAAGTTAAAATCATATTTTGGGAACATTGTCCCTGCAGATAGATTATTTTTATGCCATTCTGTGGAATATTAGCCAAAGGAACTATATTTCCATGGAAACGAGCAGGAGAAGCTCCTCCTGGCCATGTACAAATCAGCCTTCCACTCAGTGTCCACTCACAGGACAGTTTTTAAAAAATACATTTTTAGAGCAGCAAAACCACCCAAAAACAAAGCATGTTTGGTTTGGTCTTGACTTTATGACTGTATTTTTATGTATGTGTCAACATTTTTGGGATGAAGAGATGAACAGGTGTCACCAACAAAACTTAGATGTGGAAGTGTAAGAAAAAACACTGAAGTTTCTTTGGTCAGGTTTTAAGGAACAGACATATTTCAGTTTCAGTTTATGGTTTTATATCACACTCTGTGTTTTCACCCTTGAAGAACAGGCAGGATGTCTTTGGATGAGGACATTTATGTGAACTTAGAAGAGCTGGAAAAACAAGCACATGGACAAGCGCACTCAGGTAGAACTATTTTATGTATAAATGTTTCTTTATTGATGTTACAGCCCAGGCTCAAAACAGCACAGTCTGAATAAGAGTGGAATACAGCCTTTTTCTATCACTATTTTTGAGTCCTTATTAAATTCCTTTCTTGTACATATGTGTTTGCATCTGAGAACAGCTGCAGGGTTCAGTCCAGATAACAAAACGAGTCATGGAGGAACACAGAGCTTAATGAGACATAGGAGCATTTTGTACTTTAAGTGAACAATCATAATCTGTAATAAAAGGTGTTCTCCTCTTTATTATACAACACACATTGTCCTCACTTTAGTGCATTAAAGGGTGCTCGTGTTCTTAAAGTGCTGTTGTGTCCACAGACAGTCGCACTGAGGGAGCAGAAGCTGTGCTCGCTTCAGAAACTGCACATTTCAAAGTGGCCACAGTTTGTCTGGGAGTCCTCAGTTTGGCTTTGCTCGTCGCTGCTGTAGGAGTCGGGGCCAAATGTGAGTTTCAACATGGGGCCAGTGTGTGTTTTACCCCTTTGAGAGAGACTTTAAACTGCACTGCCTGAGCAAAAAGAGTCGCCACAGAAAACAGGGGCACACATTCTAATATTTGGTAGGACCGTCAAGTTCTTTGATCACAGCTCACATTCTCTGTGGCACAGTCTCAATGAGCTTCTGCAATATTTAAAGTTCTATTTCCGTCCAGTGTTGAATTATGTTTCACACTTGATCTTGTATTGATGATGTGAGAGAGTGACCGCTGCACAAAGCCTCCTCCAGCTCGTCCCAAACACTCTCACTGGGTTCAGATCTGGAGTACATTAGTTTCTGCTCGATACCAGTGATTTGACCCTCCTCAAACACACTGACATCTGCTCCATGACCACGGGATTTGTCTCTCCACATGGTTGTTTCAGAAATGAGAAGCCACTCACTGCATCAGTTGTGTTTAAATACCGTGTTGAAGCTGAAAGATCATGGCACATGCAGCAGTTCTCCAGTAGGAGGCGCCACCTACTGTATTTGCTCAGTTATATCCAAGTGGACATTGTTTTATTGATCAGGCGGCGTAATGTTTAATGAGAGCAGTAGCTTTTTAGGTTCTATATGTGTTAAAGTCATGTCACCCATGAGTGTCAGTTTTTTCTTCTTTGTTTTTTATCATTTTAAATGAGTTTTTAATATATATTTTAAAACACACAGACCTGATGATAGAATGTCAGTCAAAGCACGTGTCATGTGCCCAATGTATCTGTCTCACATTCAAATTCAATAAACTCAATCAGTATCAAGTCTTGATCTTGCTGTGTTACACAACACAATGTGTGTAATATATATATATATATATATATATATATATATATATATATATATATATATATATATATATATATATATATATATATATATATTCACAGACAGCACAGCGTGTGGCTGACCCTTATTTCACAACTTTTATAATCTGCTGTTTGTACAAATGAACTGCTGAAACTAAATCATATCCTGAAAGATATTTCAAGTCCATCAGCTCAGTACAGTCTATCTATCCCTATATATTCCCATCCATTTATCTATCTATGTACTTTTTATATTCATTTTTGATTGTTGAATGTGCAATGAGGAGGAATTGCTCATTTGTGTTAATTAAGTAAAGGAACAGCTATAAAAGCAAAATAAAAAAAAAAACATCTATAAAAATAATTGTTCAACTGAATTTATTTCCTATTTTTTCTTAATGTGTTTATTTGTATATTGTAAATTGTGTTGTTAACTCTCCTCATTTCAGGCGTTCTAAAACATGAAAGTACTTTTGACCTTTTAGTAGAACATACAGATTCCTGCTCTCAAATGCAGTGAAGTAAAAGTAAAAGTATCCAGTGTAAAAAAGTAAAGTACAGATACTGCAGATGCAACTATCGTCACATGGAAGTGTGCAATGAGCTACAGCTGCTCCCAACGTCACTGTAACAAATGTACTTTTATGGTTATTGTGAGAAAAAACCTAAAGATTTAGTGATTCTTCATTTCTGTCACGAACAAGGTCCCGACACTGACGAATGAGTCAAATGTACAAGACATTCTCTCTCTCGGACGTTTGTCAAACACTAACTTCTGCTGTTATTATTTGAAGTCACAGAGTCTTGTCCCGCTGGATGGAAGAGGTTTGGCTGCAGATGTTACATTTTGTCTCAAGTCAGGGACAATTGGGACAGAAGCGGACGTGGATGTCGTGTCATGGGTGCAGACCTGGCTGTTATCAAAAGTCAAGAAGAAATGGTGAGTTCTTTTATATCAAGAACTTAAAAAGAGCAACAATAATCACATAACTTTGTTCCATCACATTTGTCCTTAGATGTTTTTGAATAAACTACTTGGAGAAAAGGTTTGGATTGGTTTGAGCAGATCAAGTGGAAGCTGGAGCTGGACTGATGGAAGTTCTCTTATGACCTCGTGAGTTTGAGCTCTGACAGGAACAAGATCATTCAACAAATGACACTAACAATTCTCTGTATTTCTTCAGATATTGGCAAGATTATCAACCCACCGGTACTTACTATACTACAGGTCGATATCAACTGAACAAGAATTGTGCAGCTTTCAACAGGTTCAACTCACAGTTTACGTTCAATACGATCAAATCTTGGAGTTCTGAGTCCTGCAACAGCCTTTACAAAGGAGTTTGTGAGAAAAAGCTTCTGCCTTCAGTGATATAGATCAGTGCTTCTCAAAGTCTGGGCTGAGTACGGCCGGTGGCACACGGCATAATTGGTTGAGCTACTCTTTGTGGAATAAAAACAATATTGTGTATAATATGTTTTCTTTGCTTTTGTGAACAAAGATCATATATAAAAACAGGATTCAAAGATGAGGAAAAACCGGATTTGTGAACTTCATTTTTCTGTCCAAAAATAATATTGTGTTTTATTCACAAAATCAATAAAAATAAAATAAATACAACAAAGAGAAACTACAACAAACGTTTATGAAGTTCATCATGAAAAAATATAGAGCTCGTGTCTGAGTCGTTTGCTTTTATGTTGGAAAGGCACAACACAAATATTTTCCCCTTTGAATTCAAACTTGTTTTTTATTTTGTGCGTTCCTGTTCTTAAGAGACACAGCTGCACACACAGCTCTCTCAAACTGACTTCTTGTGTTGAGTGTATTTTGTTTTAAGTCCAAGACAAACTTCCCCAAAGTCATAATGAAGTACATCGTGTATTGTATAAACCATTAATAAGAAGTGTGTCGCTGTAGCTGTCATGGAAACTTAAATTGAGTCACGTTATATTATTATTATGAAAAATAATTCCACATTTTACACTATTTTACAAACTCAACATTTCCTGTAGATGGCAGTGTTCCCCTTTTGTCCAAAATAAGGCATTTCCTGTTGTTACTGAGCAAGTGCATTATTTGAATATTGATCCACCTTCCATTGAAAAATGACTTCTGAACAAAGAATGATCCATATGACCTGCTACATGTGCACGTTATTGATCTCACATCAGAGAAATCTTATCATTGCTTTGAAAATTGCAACATAAGATAAAGATATTTAAGATAAAGGATAAGACATTATAGCCACAGCTGCCCTGGGGCGGACTGAAGGTGTTTGAAACAAGGATCCAACCAGTCTTGGGAGAGGCCAAACATTCTACTCAAGTAAGAGTACTGTTACTGCCAGAATAATAGATGAAGAAATGACTGAGACGAGTTGGCCCCTGTCCAGGATGTACCCCGCCTAAGGCCCGAAGTCACTGGGATAGGCTCCAGTCACCCGCGACCCCGAAAGGGAACAAGTGGTAGAAAATGGATGGATGGAAATGACTCATAAATGACTCACCACATAAATGATAGTGATAAACTTCAGCGAGTCTGAATATGAGGAACGAGAGACAAAATGTGAGGCTGAAGATGAAGAGCGGTAGATGAGCAGTGGGGGAGGTTTTGTCTGATCTTGTCCACACATCTGTTTGAATGCTTTTGTCTGGAATTTCACTGAAAATACATAATTAATACATAAAAGAGCAAAGCGATCAAAACAGCAGCAGTGCAAAAAACATAATGAAACATTTCAATCGTCGACATGAAGCTTTTGTCACTTGCAGACTCACTGTGGGAAGAGGAACTCAAACTTTTACTCAAGTAAGAGCGGTGTGAGGGAAGTTACTTTTGATTACATTACTTTATTAGTAATACTGTGAAAATGTATCAAATATATAATATATATGTTTTATGAGTGACATTTACACAGAGGTAAACGACAAGTGAGTTTTTAAACGGTTTCAAATGGCTCAACATCAATAGAAATGTCAAACATCTCCACAGCTGCTACAAACTCTCTCTGTCGCCTCTGAGGTGTTCACCTGCAGCAGAGTCATGTCTCTGTGTGTTTTACACTTTAGCTCCTTGTTTAGGCTCTGTCCTTTTAAAGGAAGGTTTCATTCTCTTCCTGATGTTGTTTGTGTTGTAACTGAGTATGTTGTTAGTAACAGTAATTTCATTACAAGTATTTACATGACTAAGTTACTTAAAATTGTAATTGAATTACACACAACACAGAGTAGTACTTTTACACTGTTAATTGTAGTATGAGAGAAGTAAATGTTACTCTATGTTGCTCAAGTATGTGAGTAATGTTAGAGGAGTACAATACCCTCTGTCCCTCATCAGTCTCTATCCCACATTGATACAAATGCATCCTTTTTGTTTTCGAGCCTAAAACCCCCACGTTTTTTCCAAAGAATCCAGATTTTTATAAAACGCCTCGTTTCTCTGAAGGAATGTTATGTTGACGTGTCAGATCCTGTTACACCCACGAGTCCCCTCCTCTTGTACCTCCTGTACTTCCTGTACCTCCTGTACCTCCACTGACCAGCAGGTGGTGCAAAGACTCATACATCCGGTTTCTCATTATAAGTTTGGACAAACAAAGTTTGTTATTTAAAAGAAGGCAGGCTGTAGTTTAGACAGCGCTGGAAGACAATGTTGTACTTAATGTTGTTCATCATATTCGCCACAAAATAAAAACGTTTTTAAGAATCATTTTTGGATGTTTTCATTGCACTTAGAAACAGAAAGAAAGAAATAGCATCCTTACTGTGAGCGAGCTGCATCTCCACAAACCGGCCTGGAGGATGCTCCATCTTCTTGTTTCCATGGAAATGTTTCTTTGGAGATAATATTCCACAGTACAACATTAAATGTATCTATAGTCATGGAACATGTTCTATTTGAAACCTGCAGGGGACTTCCACCTCCGGAGAGTTACTGTTGCTTTGAGTAAAACCAAAAATCTACAAAAAAAAATACTACACAAAAATCCAAATTACAGTGACAGAAATATGGTAGTTTAAAAGCCCTAATTCTTCATCACTCTGAAACCCATGGACAGAATCATAGATAAAGACTATGTATGTATTTATAAACTGTTATATGAAGTGCACTTTTATCTTCATAATGTTGTCAACCTAAAGATAACACGGTCTTGTTGATTCTCATGTTTATCATTCGTTTAACTTTTTAGGATGTTTCAACAGTGAAGTTTAAGCTTTTAAAATGACAACACTAAAGCAAGATGTGACCCAATACATTTTAAAACACTAAAAACAAAAACAGAAACTCCTGACGAGGCGACAAGTACAAACTCATACTATGTGGAAACCTATCATCATAAGATCTGCAGCGTTGCTTAATCAGCAGCTTCCAGCATCACGCAATTACCACAAGAGGAACAACACTGACACAAGAGCTACTGGATTCTTCTTCACAGATAAACAGAACCACACTGACAGAAGTGGCAGGAAACTCTCTGCTCATGATTTTCAATTTGAGGCTCAATTTTCTCACAAAAACAAATTGCTTTCAATATCAATTTCACAAACAAAAACACAAACAATTTTGGACAGAGACATTTCACGTTGCCAGTTAGAAAAGTGAAATGTTTTCCTCCAAAGTCTGAACTCTGCTCCAAACCACATGATTTCACTGACACATCACGACTCAAAAGACCCGATCAGTCCCTGTTTGAAGCAGTTGGATCACGATTTGATCCAGATTCACTGCACATTCCCTAATTAAACAAATTAAGTTTATTTACAAGTCAAGTGCATTACAGTCACGCAAATTCAGATCATTACATTTTATATAAACACAAAAACACATTTTACACAACACTAGTTTACTCAGAGTTGATTTTGATTGATTCATACTTGTTTGAGTTAGTCTTGTATTGTCCTGCATTTGTGGCTCCACTGCTCAGATAACTCCTGTTTCCACCTATCCCCTATCCCCGCCCACATCCCTCTACTTAGTTGTGATTATTTGATTATTTACATTATAAAATTAAGACATGTAGGGTTCTAAAATGTAACGCAGCACTTAAAATAAATATAAAAAAACATGTAAATGACAATCTGCTGCTTGAAAGGAAATTAATATATTTACTTTTGAATAAACTGTCACTATGAAGAGGCGGAGCTTAAACGTTCTGCAGTTTTGAACAGGAAATAAATGGATGTGAAATGATGACCTATTTATGGTTTAGTTCCACACAGTTGAGTAGTATAGTAAGTGCCTGAAAAAAATATATCACAGCCTGAAATCAGGACTGATTTAAGACTGAATTTAAGACTTTTGGTGCAGCTGCCAAATGAAATCTGTAACACCTTTTGTTATTGTTTTAAATGAAATGGTGAAATAAATACATTCATCTTGGTTTGTTGGGCGGTGCATGGAGCCCCACACAGGATCCTCCCTCTACAGTTTTGAAACGTGTTGTAGAGTTTTCCAGCTCTTGCTCTTGTCTTAACAAGGACACGTTTATGTTGTTAGCTCTGTTTACGAAGAGTCATCGACTGTTACAATATTTATTCTTCACTGACAATATTTGCTTCAGCTGCTCTCACAGAAGCTGTTTGCACACTTTGCACTTCTCGTTCTATCTTAGTTCATCTACAATCTGGTCTTCTACTGTTTAAACCTCCTTGTGTGGAATCATAGTCAGGTGAATAATACCTGCAGAATGTGTTGTAATCGTCTGGTCCTGGAACTCATGGTACGTTAACTTCACCTCAGACAAACAATGACTCTAGAACTCGTTAGGAAAACCGTTAGAACAGGTTTTTCCTGAACAAGTCGGTTGAGTCTGACTTATTCCTTCTCTCAAACTCTGGTCGTTCATACACACAAACACTCCCTCTCCATTTCTTGGGCTTGGGACCGTCACAGAAATGACACTAGTCTGACCCTCTGTGGCTGGATTAAACGTGTTCATGTGCCAGGTAGAATGCAAGAGGAGGACAATGAGGGAAAGGCAGAGCAGAAGAAACCTGGAGACTGGACCATGTGGAGTAAAGGTTTCAGACAGTGTCTGATGTAAAGCGCTGCAGAAGATTCTGGAAACTGGGAAACGCCCACATGCAGTTTTCCTGATTTCCAGTCACATGACTTCCTGTCCACCGTTTGAGTAAATGGCCATTCGTTCTGGCTTTATTTGATCATAAACAGTGGTCAGATCCGGGCGGTCAGGGCTTCTCATTGGAGCTGATGGGACGCTGCACTGTAGAGACAAAACAAGAAGGATAATTAGGTTTTATGAACAATACTTTTGTTTGTTTACAATACAATATCTCCCAGTGCTGGTCCAGTGCAGAGTTAGACTGAAAACATTGTTCTTGTCAGACTGTTTAGACTTATAGATCTATAGATAAATGTATGACTTATTGAATAACAAAAAACGCAACAAAGAAGATGTGACCACAAATTCTCTACAGGTTGGACTACTCTATTATTTAACATTTTTACAGATTTTGTGGTTTGTAATTAGACTTGCCGGTTGCAATTGAAAGTACGCACCAAGACTAAACTAATGTACCGTACTGTCATTATTTACAATGATATTTAATTGATATGAATTTATTTTGTGTAAATTATGCATAAACTCTGGATGGAATGAGTGTTTACTGATCATTTATTACACCCATCAAAGGTTACACTTTTTGATGGGTATAAAACCAATATTTAAAACCTTTACAACAGGAATAAATAGACCAAATTAAGTGCTTAGTCTGTTTTGTTCTGTCATAAATATGTTTTCTATTGAAGCAGTCTTCTCTTTTGTAGGAATGAAACTGAAACGTTGCAGCAGGAAGCCAGCCCAAGTGGATAACCACGGCTGAATAATGTATTTGCATTGATCTATTGATGTACGTGACAGAGCGCTATCAAGGCAGTTCCTGTTTTGCACAGCTCTGAGCAGAGGCGGTTGAGACAATGTGGCTTTTCAAGAGCGTCCAGGGGGAGGGCAACTGAATTCACTGCTTTAGTCTCGATTTATAGGCACCAATTTGAGGAATGTTCTTATTCTTAGATATAAGAATTTGTTTTTTTAATTGCTATGGCCACGGTTCCAATTTAGCAGAAGTGAGTGTGACTAAAATGTAAATGATCATGATCATAGTTAAATTTACACAGCACTTGAACTTGAAACTGAATAATAATTAAAGGTGCACTATGTAACCTTTCTGTTCCAGCTCCAGCCACCTTCCTGTCTACTTGGAGAGGTTATTGCTTTGCTTAGAATGTTGCAGAGTATAGCATTAAATGTGTCTATTTTATACCATTTATTTAATCACAGGTGTTATTACAGATAGTTACAGCAAGAGATTAGATTAGAGTCAAACAAACAAACAAACAAACAAACAAACCACAATCAGAATATTTTAGAGCCAATGATTTATGTTCTAAATGCCCATTTGATTCAGCTCCTTATCACATTATTGGATTGGTTGGGGTTGAAGGAATTAATAAGCATTTAATATTGTAATGCATTAATATACCTTTCATTGTTATTGCAGACTGGACACACACACACACACAGACACACACACACACACACACACACTGCACATTCTTTGATCTGCTTGGTCTGTCTCTGCTCCCCCAGCTTCTCTGTCTGGGTCGAGGGTCGCATCTCACGACCATATTAGGACGTCCTGGAAGGTACAGCCTGGTACCAAGAGGTGCCAGAAAAGATCCACCTTCTTATGAATATTCATATTCTTTGTCCTGTGTGTGAGAAGCCCCCAGATGAGGAGCACAGATGTCTGATGGGAACTTGAGGGACATGACATGCGTTTTAATCTGTTAGTTTTGTAATCGTAGGGAATAAATACTTTTATTATAACGACCAGAATCTTGTCTTGTTATTCTCAGTAAATTAGAACCAACAGGATGAATTGGAATAATGTAGATTTGAACATTATCGGCCTCTGAAATCCTCCTCGTGTTTTAGCTGGAGACAAAACAAATGGCTCACATTACTGAAATGACCCAGAATCCTGTGAGATCATTGACTCATGTGACTTCTCACAGATATACAACAGATGATACTGCGAAAACAGATGTAGTTATGAAGCTGAACAGTGCGATGCAGTTTTAGAATCCTAAAGTTACAGATGTGATGATGTCATTTACCAATGGATCCAATGGAATTCAAAACTCTTTCACAATTTGGACATTTTGGCAGATTTGATCCTGCAAAGGTTTAAATGCACGATAATTAGACGAGGCCTAAGGAGACAAGGTTTAACCTGCTGAATATAAGCAGCCCTCAGGTGAAAACCACTGATGCCACATTGTAGAGAAAACTGCAGGAGGTTTTACGCTTTAACCAATTCTACAACTACCAAGTGTGTGCGGTGATCTGAAAGTAGGTTTAAACCAAACAACATTCAAACTACAGATGCATTCAAAGTTGTCTTGATTTGATTTTGTCCTGATGTCGACTCATTTAGTCAAGTTCTAGTCCAAGTCCGAGGTGTTTCACAAGTGTCAAGTAAGTCTAAGTCTTTGGCCTCAAGTCCAAGTCCAAGTCCAAGTCCAAGTCCAAGTCCAAGTCCAAGTCCAAGTCCAAGTCCAAGTCTTTACATTTCAAGTCAAATGGCTCTTATTTTAACAATTTATATGATTTTTGTAAATAGTTCTTCTTTTTAAAACGTCCTGGTCACATCTAAGTGTTTGAAAAACACATTTATTTTTTTGAGAAGCATCAAATCAATTCAAGTCAGAAGAGTCCATTTTATCAAGTCTCAAGTCATCAAAAAATCTCAAAAGTCTTGACTCGAGTCTGAGCCACGACTTGCAAGTCCACACCTCTGATTAGTGTCATGAATGAGCCTGAATAAATGACAGAAATGTCACATCAGAAGCGTGAGCTGCAAAGAATCATTGGCCTTTAAAGTCTGCAGTTGAACCAACCTGATTTCTCATGCAGTGTGTAATTTGAGCGTATTGGACTGAGTCTGTGAAAATAAAAAGGTGGTTAGTACATTAGTAGGTGAGTATTAATAACAGAGGAAATATGTTATAAATGTTGTGTAAGTAAATGTTATTAATGCAGAAAAATTCACCAACACAAGAACCCAATGGACAGAAACAGAACTAATTTCCAGTTTGGTCACAAAAATGATATTCTAAGTCTTGTATTCATTTCTATAGTTTTATGAATAGGAAGCACGACAACACTGAGCAAGAACTTCATGGAAATTAGTCAGATATTTAGTGCTAAGAGGAAATACCACCTACCATTTTAGGTTTACTAGTGATAAAACATACAGGGCTGAAAACATTAAGAGAAAAATGTATTTACTGATATTAATTAGATTATATTTATGTTGCATTCACTCCAACAGCAAACAACAAGAAATAATTTGGCATCATTTTAACATTTTTGAAGCCTGTTTTATAACAAGTGTTTGTCTTTGGTAAGACTGAAACTAATCTGAACAAATCATCAATTAATTTAATAATACAATGATAAAATAATTAGGTAAATTTGTTTTCTGAACTCAAAATCCTGCCATGTGCAAAGAGAAGAGGAATTACACCACAAATATACAGGAAATGTGTTTGAAAACCCAGTTGGAATGGATGGCCTTCTCGATCTTATTCTTGATGACAGAAAACAGAGCAGCAGAGGAAAGACCCCAGACTCAGGAAGAACATGCAAACTCCACACAGAGAGAACCACCGGGTCTGAGAGTCAAACCTAACCCTGACCCAAACTCATGAACGATTCTAGTTTAACCTTTTTACTGACAAACTGTATTGTTTATTGACCTTTCCTTAATAAAGACTATTCTCCTTGTGAATGAGTCGTTCATTGTTTAAGGACTTAAGCCACACAAACCCCACAGTTAATCCTCTGTAACACTTTAATACAAGCTCTTTGGACATGACAAACACAATTACTGTCTACTATTACGACAAGTACAGTCTTCTGTCTATATTCTATTTCACAACAAGAGATCCATTTAAATCCTTAAGAAATTATAAAAAAATTGTAAACAATGGAACATTTTTCAACGTCCTATTTACAACCCTGTGTGCATTATAAAATATACAAATACACTGGATATGTCCGTGTTTCTCACCTAATGCATGAGAAAAGTTTCACAGCAGAAAACAATAGCCAGACAAAGAAACCACATCCTCTTTATGACTCACTATGACTTCAAAGGACAAACAAGCTCACAATCTTCCTGTGCAATGACTTCAGATTATCATATAACCAGTATTTTATGTGTCTACAAGAAACATGTTATTCCATCTACACTTGTCTGAAGGTTCAATCATTGTGGTGGGTCAACGTTATCCAAAAGGGTAAGGTGATATTAAAAACAAGGAGTCTACAGCCTGATACAAAAGAGGAAATGTTAGTCCTCTGATGGTTAAATGCAGCTCAGTCGTCACAGAAACAGTGGAAAAAGAGCTGCATTCAGCATAAACCACAAAAAGGAATTGGATTTTTATTGCCACATATTTCCCAAAACTCATTATTCATTAATTTCAGTCACAATTTGAAATGCAAACTAAATCTATTACCATTATTTATTTATACTACAGTAAGGGGATTCACACCATAAACTCTCTGGCTACAGGGCGACCGAGTGACCAAACACATGCTCATGGAAAATCCCCTGAGTCCCGACAACAAAGAGGCGTTATCCATCTGGTCCATTAGACCATTATCTTTCAGCTCCAGTTACACATTAAACACAGGAAGTCTCCAGGCACAGCTGCTCATGTTACAGGTGTATGAGGCCAATGTTCAGGTAGAGTGAGGACAAAAGCCAAATTCAAGAAGATTTATTTTGGTCTGAAAAAAGATTGATAGCAAAACATTCTTAAATGATATGTATTTTTTCCATAGGATTTCTTTGTTGTTCTCCTAATGCAAATGCAGACTCACTTCCTGTCATCTGACTCCCTTTCTGCCAGTCAGCAGAGTTCAGACTCAGCACAACATTTTAAATGTCTTCATCATCAATACAAGAACCATTCTTTTTAATTATGCCTTAGGAATTATGACTTTATACTTTCCATAAACTTGTCACGCTTTCTTACAAAACAATACATGAATGATCAAATTAAATGTTACATTTATATTTAGCAGTTTATTTTCTCTGATTTGCTGTTGTAAAAATACTATAATGGATGAAATAACATATTAGTTTATCATTAACAACTCTTGATGTGGAGGTTTTCCACAACACGTTGAAGTAGTTTAAACGTTTAAAGAAGAACTATTGTTCTTTTGTCTTCTATCTGATGTAGTTCTTATTTGCAACGCCCGGATTTTGAACATCCGTGTTGATAATCGCCGCGTTGATTTGCGTCGGCCTCTTTACGTTACCTCGCCTTTGGAGAGCTGCGGTTCACCGGCGCAAACAGAGGAGTTTCTTTTCATTTGTGCCAAAATGGCAAATGAGTGGTTTAATGAAAAGGGGTAGAAGTTATTATATGGGTAAAGGCTCCTAAAAGTCTCAGAACTTGTTTGTGCGCGGGTGGAGTTTTCCTGTGACTCCTGTGCAGTCACTTATTTTTCTTTCTTTCAGTTTTCCACTTCACAACACTTCAGATACACCTTTATCATGAATCCACACACATCCTGACCTCTGCTGGTGTTCCCAGACCATCAAGAGTGTATGACAGTGTTTGTCAGTTTTCTGTTGTCTTGAGTTTGGAGGTTATCTGCTCTGGCTTCAGAGCTGGGCCAGGACAGTTTGGAGTCTCCTTGAAGCTTTTGGCGTTTTAGGACAATTTGTTAAAGTTAGTTGCGTTCTTTGGGCTGTGGTAACGCCATTGTTTTGTAAACCTAGTGTCTTTTCAATGCGTTTTGTTTGGTTTGTGGAAGCGTGACGTAACCTGCTTTTTGAGGTGTTTGGATTCTCACACACAGAAGAATCCTTTGGTTCCGACGAGTGTGTTGTGGCAAAGTGAGATGAGCATTTTGACCCGTTTTCAGTCAATCAGGTGAGTAAAGGGATTGATTTCTCGACTAAAGACCAGTGTCCCTGTTTAGAGGTGTCGCTCTTTTGGCTTCACCAATCTGTTTGTTGTAAGTCACAGTGGAGTGGTAAGTGTCAGTAGCCTGCAGTGACTCTTGGATGGGCAAGCATCAATATTTAGAGTATAACATTTGCAGGCAAAAGGAGGTGGTCTTGTTCCCTGCTCTCCCACACAGAAGATGAATCTGGCTGAGCTAAACTGCTTGTGCTCTAATGAAGTGTAGTCAATAGTGTCGCTTCACTTGTCAAAACACAAACTAGCTCTGGAACAGAGCCTTAGCTACAGACAAAGACTTGTCTCTAAAAGGTTGTTTTTAAGTCACTTGGCGCTGCTGTTGCCTCTCTTTTCTTCTGCACATGCTCATTTGAGTTAAAACCTGCAAATATCAAAGATTCCCACAGGTTTATTCGGCCTGGTTTGAGGCTGTGTGGTCCTCAGAGCATGTGCAGAGCTCTACAAGAAGTTAATGTCTGCTCTGGATCTAAAAGCTCATGTTAGAGAGAGGAGCATGAACAGGTCTGTTTAAGATGAGACAGTGCACAGTGCTGGAAATGACAACAACAACAACAACAACCAAGATTCCTGCAGTACTGCTCAGTGGCCTGTAGTGGACACTAAAAGACTTCCAGCCAAGTGTTTGATTGGAGAGGCCATTTTGAGTCTCCATCTGAGGGGTTCAGACCAGTGTGTCGTGAGCCGCTGCTCAAAATGGGAAAATGCTACAAACTGGATATTGGCGACGACTTAAGGAAAAAGTAAGAGCCATATTAGTGGTTATTAACTTTATTAGGGTGCTGCAAATTCCTTGGCGCCAAACTTAACTTTTGAGCAACAGGCTGTTAGAGTTACAGTTTGAGATTGAAAGAGTGAAAATGGAGCAAATGAAAGAAGGTCGACAACATGATATGGTCCGTGGTTGCGTTCTTTGCAAAATGATCCCGCACTCAAAGCCCAAGTAATGATATAGTGTCATAAATGATAAACCTTGATTTGTGCATCCTTAGCAACACAGTTATAAGATGGTTAAAAGCTCATCAAAGTTTCTTTTACATATCATGTCTCCTTTAACTCAAACAGGGATGATTACATTACTATTCTTAATCTCCAGGTGGTGTGATTGGACACTAAAATAACTGTATTCAATCTTATTATGAATGAAAAGGAAACTATAATACTACAAGATTGTTATATGAAAATAAACAAATATCCTATGAGAGAAGAATAGAATTGTTTTTTTTATGTTGGTTAAGTTAGCACTGCTTCCTGTCACGCTTTTGTCCGGTAACAAAAACCTCAGCAGCCTCAGTGTTTCATGTGAAATGCAGTCGGCCTAAATGTGGTTTCACAGGATCTGAAATGAGCGCTCTCTCACGCTCTCTTCACTTTAGCTTTTCAAATGTCTAAAGGTATAAATACTTGCCTTCTGTTTGAAGTGGTGTAGATTCCTTTTTAGAGCACTTCTTGATCACATAGAGCACGAAGGCCATGATGATGATGATGAGTACAGTCAAGACAATGGGAATTACAATATAGACAGCTAACAAAAAAAGACAAGACAAAAGATAGAGGCATTATTATTTATAGGTTAATTGTTGTTTGTTGTTTATCGTTTGAATTTGAATTCTTACCTTTTGACCCTGATGATGTATCTGACAGTGTCTCCTTGTGTTCACAGACTGTAGTTATATTGACTATAACAGCCTTGTTGTCCGCTGGGTTTTGAGCCACACATCTGTACTGGGAGGTGTAATCCTGCAGTTGGACAGTGAGGAGCAGCACTGCAGATGTGCTGCTGTCCACAGGCTGTTCTCCTCTGAACCAGCTCAGTGTGGTCTGCTCCGTGTGCTTCACTGAACACTGAACAGTGCAGCTGTCAGCGCTCACGTTCACACTGGACACGACTGGAGCTGACACGGCCTCTGGAAATGTCAAAGAATCAATCAGTACAAGATGCAATTGAAAGAGTTCATTTAGAGACAGAAGTTTACATTAAAAATTGTACGTGGGATTACGTCCTTAAGGCTCATTTATGCTTAATTTTTGTATGTAAACAGCTCTGTGCATTTGAAGCCTGGTTACAGAACATTTATGGGCCCTTTTAATGAAACTGAACGTCTAGTTCCGGTTTCATGTTTGGTTTAAGCCGCTACTTTTGCCCATACAATGGTGTTGTATTTTTACTGGCTAACGGCCACTGGGGGGCACTCTGGCAGGAAGTGCAAGCGCTGTAGAAGAAGATGCCAGTGGACAGTGGTCGCTGTATGTTAATCTTGAAAATGCTGTGTGTTTTATTACATCAGACTCATGTTCACGTAGTAATGAGTCTAAAGAGGAAGTGAATCTAGACGCGGCGAAACGCAAAGACACATGTGGAGCGCGGATATGTGATGCACGGCGGTCTGCAGGTTAGAACCTGACGCATTGAAATTAAACTTTCTGGCATGACCTGACCCCTGCCTCACTACCATGGACCATATTTTTGTGTAAATATCTCATGTTACAACATTACACTCACTCGCTAAACACAAGCTCAGGAGCAGATGATCCAGATGTGAAGACACTGACACAGGTAAATCAGCTCACACAGAGTACTGAAGGACAGAGGGGACAGCAGGGACAGCTGTGTTGTGTTTCAAGCTTTAAAATGCTGTGTGTTTTATTACAATTAGTCTAATTAGACCTGCGCCACGGACACGCGAGACCCCCGTGTCAAAAGAAAACCGGCGTGTGTAAATATCTAATTTTACAATGTGGGCACCACAATTTGATTTGTTTCTTTGTAAATTTAGTTGGAGCAGCTTTTATTCAGGAGCGCTGTATAGCCTGAAAAGTACGGTCATCAATCATGTTAAAATAACTCAAAAAACTGAAGTAACCTGTTGACAAAAACATTCGACTTTGCATTCTATGTACTTTTATCAAGTTTGTCTGTCTTATATTTAAGTGAACGCTCCCTGTCCAAAAAAAAAAAGCGTTCTCTTGGATTCAACTAAGCAAATACAGTAGGTTTCTTTGTGATTTTAAGGCATTTTTCCTGCTGTGTGAAGCACTTTGAATTGCCTTGTGTATGAAATGTGCTCTACAAATAAACTTGCCTTGCCTCGCCTCCTACTGAAGAACTGCTGCAGGTGATGAACTTTCAGCTGCAACACTGTATTTAAACCCGACTGATGCAGTGAGTGAGTTCTTATTTCTGAAACAGTCATGTGGAAAGACAAATCCCGTGGTCATGGAAAAGATGTCTGTGTGTTTGAAAAGAATCAAAGCCATTAATAAAATGTATCAAGTCTGGCCACGCCTGCCACCCGGTGGTCTCTGGAGAAGTGTGTCCCAGACGTGAGGGAACATGAAAGCTCCTTCGTCTCTGTTCATTGTTGTCGTGGACAGTCTGTCAGATAGGGTTGCCAACCGCCCGGGACGTCCTGAATTGCCCGGGACGTCCCGAATTGACAGACCAGAATTGAAGACCTTCTATGACTCTGTGGTGGCATCAGCTCCTGTAGGTGTGGCCTGCTGGAGCAGCAGCATCACAGAGAGGGAGAGGCAGGAGCTGGACAAAGTCATCAAGAAGTCCAGCTCCGTCCTGGGCTGCGCTCTGGACTCGGTGCAGGAGGTGGGGGACAGAAGGGTCCTGGCTGGATTCACATCTATGCTGGACCATGAGTCTCACCCAAGCCCCCAGCAGCCAAGATGGCCGCCCATTCAAGTCAATGAGAGCTGCTCAGTGGCGCATGTCGCCAGTTAGCCTTTAGCTCTTCGGACACTGCAGCCCAGAAGTGACGTAAGTCTGCGTCCGGTTTGCGTACCATGTGATCGTACTGACCAATCAGAGAGAGTTACTAGAGCAGCGCAGAGCACAGTGTGAGATAAAGTGAAATATTAAACAACTGGTTTTAAGAAACTTTTTCACTGACAATGGAAATAATTCTGGTCCTTATTAAGTACATGGAATGTTTGATGTAGCATTGATTTCTTAAATTACGGATTTTTAATCATATCATTCTACAACATGTCAAATGTATTCAGATGACACGTTTATCTACATGCAAAACATGCTAAAGTCATGATTAAGTCCGTATTTAGGTTTCTTGTCAGAACAACACTGATGGACACAAAACGTAACATCGATTAGTTTATACCTGGCAAAACATTCCATTTCCATAGCATTTATTACGTGATTTAGTTTTTCAGGCAGAAACATTAAGACATCAAGACATCACTTCTGAGCAGTAGATCCACGGCCCTCAGATCCGTGGTGGTCATTAGTTCCTTGATTTGTTCAGTTATTAAACCCATAGATTCATAGTTTTACACCTGTAGCTTATTCGTGGCATTTGGGCTCTTTCACGGCATCTCTGCCCGTTCACTTCACATACACGCGCTCTGATTGGTCTAGACCAGGGGTGTCAAACATCCGGCCCGCGGGCCGGATCCGGCCCGCCAAACGTTTTAATCCGGCCCGCGGAACATTTTTGAATCAATATTTTTTTTTTAAATAAAACATTTTTTTAATTTTTTTTCGTTCATAGAACCGTAGTTACTTCCGTAACCGTTGTTAGCGCTAAAACTACACGTCCCACAATGCCGCTGGTGGCCGCCCCTCCCCGCGCGGCTTTTCACTGCTGTGTGTACTGCGGAGGGAGTGCTGAGAGAAGTAAGACACGCGTTTGCGCACTTTACAGCACTTACGCACCTCAGAGCAGAAGTCTGAGCGAGGACAGAGACGTGTGGCTTTATGAAACACAAGGAAGAAAGAAAGAAGACTGTTTTGTGGATGTTAGAGTTGTGCTAAAAGTGGAGCTAACAACAAGAAAATTAACTTCTGTGATGATGGTCTGTGAGGAAAACATCCTCTACAAACCTGGACAGATCAGGAGCCACAGGTAAAAACACAGGTTAGAGTGTAATAAAGTCTGGACATGACTGTGAACACACTAATGTGACTGAACACAAACACAATGACCTCATTTGAGTCACTACATGAATCATTTGTCACTAAGATCAACTTAAACTATGAAAATAGCGAGCTCATATTAAGTTTGAGCAGAAACATGTCTGTGATATGAACATTTCACATCAGAAATGAGCAGTCTTTCACCTGCTGCACATTAGTGCAACAATCTCCACAACTATTACTAAGCTGTAAGAAAGCTATTTTTAAGCTATAGAAAAGAGTTTGGTTTGATGGAACATTGTGGCTCATGCACTTATTCTATATTTTCAAGGCCTGAGGGGAAACTTAACCTCCTTAAATGCTCCACGTGTGTTTGTATTTAGTGGTGAGTCAGTTCAGGTGTAAAGAGAACTACAGAGAACTACAGAGAACTACAGATAACTACAGAGAACTACACAGATGTGGAAATGTTAGTTAGTACATTTAAAAGGTTTTTTAAATCTTGAGAAGTTTATTTTGTTATAAAGTCAAATACAATATTTTTCAGTTCCAAATACCTATTTAAACAATATCTAACAATAGACTAAATGTTTATCTCTGTAGATCAACTCTGAAGTTGTAATGCACATAAACTGAAGCACAGTGTTGGTGAAATGACACTTGTTTTTCTTAACACATTTTAGTTTATGAGAACTATGTTTGTAATTTCTTTTAATTGATCCAGTAATTGCTTCAAAAACAGTGTAAGCTATATAAAGCTATTTATTTCTTATATATTTTTAAGATGTTTTATGTTTTACGTTATGTTCGGCCCGCGACCCAAAATGAGTTTGACACCCCTGGTCTAGACGGTCACGAGCTGGGCTAGAGCGGCGCGCTAGAGCGTAGCCGAAGCTATCAGCTTAAAATGTGTTTTAAAGACAACTGAAGAATCTTAAAATTAGAAAAAGTCCATGACCCATAAATAAGTAAGAATTGCCGCTATATCCGACTTTTCTGAAAGCTCCAGGTGCTCTGTCAGCCGAACACGAGCAGTTTTTTGTTACATTGCGCTCTAGGGAAAAAAAGCTTTCTAGACGCACGGTTTCTTTGGCTGCAGTACCAATGGAGCGGCCATTGGGGGAGTCTGCCCTGAACATGTGCAATACTGACTTAACCATGTGCAATACCGTCATATTCATGTGCAATACTGACTTAACCATGTGCAATACCCTCATATTCATGTGCAATACTGACTTAACCATGTGCAATACCCTCATATTCATGTGCAATACTGACTTAACCATGTGCAATACTGTCATATTCATGTGCAATACTGACTTAACCATGTGCAATACCCTCATATTCATGTGCAATACTGACTTAACCATGTGCAATACTGTCATATTCATGTGCAATTACTGTCGTAGTCACACGCAATTAATGTCATTCATGTGCATACAACTGATGTAAATAAGTGTGTTTACTTCATCATTATTATTAGTATTATAGTCTTATGCCAGCTATTTTTATTTATTATTTTTATTTTCTGCCCTCCATTCCCTATTAAGATATGAGAGGACCTGTTTACAGGGTTTTGTTAATAAGAGTTTTTGTTTTTGTTTATAAGAGTTCTTCTATTAAGAGTGTTTTTTTAAACTTCCTATAATCTGTCCTTTCCCCCTGTATCTACTGCGTTGTAACACTGAAATTTCCCCATGTGTGGACATTAAAGGCATATCTTATCTTATCTTATCTTATCTTAATTATGGGTGATTTTGATTTGTCGCTTCCGGGACAGCTCCAGTCCCTTATTCCAATCACAGCCTCGCCGGCCAATAATTGGGTACTGCAAACGCACTACTGAGCTTTACGCCTACATTTACCACGCGCCTCTCAGAGCTCCACTTCCTGGAATTACCGTGACAGACGCGTGTCTCAGCCAATCAGCGTGCAGCAGCCGAACAGCGGCTGCTCGCTCTGATCCGAGGTTAGATTGAACTGAAATACCTGGCCTGTCCTCACTCTCTGACTGCCACCACAAGCCATCAAGTATTATTCATATCCAGAGAACAGAAGGTAAAGCGTGTTGAAACCGAGGCGCCCACACATAAGCTCATAGATTGGGGGCAGTATTTCTCAAACTGATTATGATTTGTTTCTGTCATTTACTGCAGGCTAAGAGGAGGTCCATGAAACAGACAGAGACACAGACAACTGAGGGTAACAACAGAGACACAGTCAAGAAGACAATACAGTGTAAGAAACAACAGAAACAGGTCAGGAGAGCAACACCAATACAATTTATGTAAGAGAGAAAAACTAAAGACAGATGGATAATAACAAAAAGTTCTACACCTGTCAAATTACATGTTTTAAAAGCTTAAATGTCAGAGTTATAATAAAACATTAATATATAACTTACATAAATGTCTTTTTCCCCCTTCAATATGATATGGCCTCCCATGTACTGCTCAGAACTGGGATAAATTAGTTTGACAATGGTTTAGGCCTAAAGCTTTTCAGTGTCTGCAGCACATGGTTATAGTCTAATGCTAACATGACATTTGAGAGAAACTTGTGATAATTGTCTTCACTATTCACATGAACAATACATCCAAGCAAGTACAGTAGTGGTTTGCCAAAATTACAATGACATTAGTAGGTTTATGGTATGGCTAATGAAACCTTGCAATTTCCATTATTGTTGGTCAGCTGTTGGCGCGCGCATGTGCACCTGGAAGAAAGTGTCCCTCATTTGGGGTTGAGGTAACCCTACTGTCAGATGTTGCTTCTGCGGAAGGTGACAGATCCTCACCGAAACTTGTCAACGCAAAAAAACAACCCAATTTATCTTTATAAACAAAACAAACAAAAGACTAATTGAAAGAAGACATGATGAATTTCATTAATGGATTACGAGGAAGATACAGACAACAATGTGTTGTACCGCCATTTGGAGAATTTGAACAGATCGCAGGCCCGTTTCAAAAACAACAATGATTTAACTTGAAGAATAAGGATATTACACCAAAGAGCCTAAGCATAAAGAACCCAATTAAAATTTGCAATAACACCAGACGGGTACTGAATGAGGATTTCCTCTTTGCTACAGAATTTGCACACAATAAAATACAGGATCAGGGGAAAAACGCAGAGTTACACATCACAGTTACAGGAATACTAAAAAACACAAAGATATCATGCAGCAACATTACAAAAGTAGAAAGAAAATCCATAGACATACTAAAAATGGACAGCACAATTACTATAATACCAGCCGACAAGGGCAGAAGAGCAGTAGTCCTGGACACATACACAAAAAAATAGGATGTTACTGGGGGACAAGGGCACGCATGAGCTATTAAACAGGAACCCAACAGAAGAAAAGAAAAGACACTCAAAGCATTATTAAAACCACGCATATGGCACTTCAAAAGTACACAAGAAACACACTCCACTATGATCCAAAGTTGTCAGCACCGGCCACGTTACATACAATTTATCAAAGGGTCTAGTGGACATAATAAAACCTCTCCCTGGACAAATTGAACATCACTGCAAAAATTCCAAACAACCAGTTCAAGAACTCTGAAACTTTAAAGTAGAACAGGATGAAATATTAATATCATGTGAAATCACGTGAAGGAGCTACCCTTAAAAAACAAACAAATCTCTCCATCACAGATATTCATTCACTATTATCCTTTTCCAATACAAAAGCAATATTTATAAACTAAAAGAAGGCTTCGTCATAGGGGATCCACTCTCAGCCATTATGAGAATTTTTTTTAAGGGAGTGTCTGCAGTGCCGCGGCGCGCGGCCAAAACTGCCATGTTATTTTTGTGCCGGCCACGCGCCGCTATTTGACCGCGTTTTAGCGCCGTTTTAGACCGCGCCGGGTTAAAGTTAAAGGTGGTATGGCCGATTTTTTTCAGCAAATTTTTTATCATATTTCCTCGTGGCGTGGATAAATCATTTGTCCTGCCACGTATCAATCATAAAACGCACCTATCGCTCACCTGCAGCCGCGTCAGGCTCGTCCCCACGTTTCCGCGTGCCTAAGCGCATGGATCTATCATAATATAGTTCCCTCAGTGTACGGGGCAAAATGAAGACGGAGAAAGACAGTTCAAGCTGACTCAGAAGTGGACAGAAATCTACGGGAGACGAGCGATGCGATGTGCTCCGTTGCGCTAATAAACAAACGCACGTGTGTGTTGTATCAGTCCACACGGGGGAGTGGCATGTGCACTTCCGCCTGCGTTCTCAAATCGCCAAAAAATCGTCCATACCGCCTTTAAGGTTAAGGCTAGGGTTAAGCTTAAGGTTAGGGTTAGCCATGACGCTATAAGAGAAGTCTCGCGGTTCCTGAAACTGCGCGGCCATTTGACCGCGTGCCGCGGCACTGCAGCCACGGCCTTTTTCTAATGGAAAAGGCCATAAAAACAGCACCACCACCAGGTATGTGGATGACATTTCAGAAAAAATAAAACAAGGACACACACACAGGTGCTAAAGGAACACCGGAAACATAAAATGCACCTGTGAGGAGGAAAAAGAGGGAGCAACAGCCTTTTTTTGGGACATAAACATTGAACACAAACTGGACGGAAAACTCAAAACTACATTTTATAGAAAACCAACACACACAGATCAAAACCTGCTTTGGACTTCAGAACTATCCACTTCACACAAAGTCTCCGTAATCAGAACATATTTCCAACTCACAAGCCTCATCCCAGAGGAGAAGGACCGGCAGAGGGAGAAGCTTTCATGCTCCCACATAGTGACAGGGGGCGTGGCCAGTCTGGGAGAGCAGCTGATAAGTGACATGTAACAACAGTCGGATGATGCTTCTGAGGATCGTGACAGATGGTCACCAAACATTTCAAGATAAAGAACAACTCCAACAGCTTAATTTGGCTTTACAAATGAAACAAACAAAATAAGGGTCAAATCATTGGCATCAAGAAAACATCAAAGAGAAGCAGAAACTAATGTACTCCAGATCTGAACCCAGTGAGAGTGTTTGGGACGAGCTGGAGGAGGCTTTGTGCAGCGGTCACTCTCTCACATCATCAATACAAGATCAACTGGATGGAAATAAATCATCATCATTACAGAAGCATATTGAGACTACGCCACAGAGAATGTGTCTGTAAGAACAGATAAAGGCCTTTAGCCCGTGACCCTCTGGTTCTGTGGCGACTTTTTTTTTTGGACTAAACACTGACTTTCACAGTCAGTGAATGTTAGAGTTTTACTTTGAGACAAAAACACATACTTTTATAACACATAGGTTTCCTCCTGTCACATATTTACATATTATGTAAATGTCTTAACATGCTGCCAGTGATTATCCATCTGTAACTCGCTCTTCATTGTCTTTTTTGTGTGCAAGATTCAGATAATTCCCTAATTCCCACATGAATGGAAGAAGGAGTGAAGATCTGCACTTTTAAGGAAACCGGAAATAGTGAAAAGAGCCAATTTACACTTTCAACCTTTCTAATGTCAAGGCTGTGTTTTAGTAAATAACCACCAGAGGGCGCTCAAAGTCATGTTAGACAATTGTCCAAAACAACTGTGGTAGACAAATCATATTTGGACAAACTGTTGGGTTAAAAAACACAGAGGACGGACAAAAGCCTCTAAGTGTATCTGTGTGCGTCTAGAATGTAGAGCATTAATGAGCCTTAAGGTCATTTGGGTTTATCTGACCAGCCAAGAACACATGCTTCTCCAATACCAAAGATGTGAGTCTGGACAGAGGTTTTATCTCCCAGATCTCAGATGGAAGTGATTTACAGGTGGATTAGACGATGAAATAATCAAACGTGATAGAGTTCTGTCTGAGTTCTGCCTGAGACGCAGAGGAGAAGGTCATGACCAGACTGAGCCGTCCTTTGTATTAGACGTAAAGAGAACCAGTCTGGATCCAGGCTACATTTGGACTTGTGTTGTTTACAACTGAATTAAGACGGAATTCGTCTGTCTCTATTTGTCATCTCTGTCTCTCTACACCTTTTTACATGTGCAAATCTACTTATGTGAGCCTGGATCCTGCGAATATGTGAAATATCAATATCACTCAGTAAAACCTCTGTAAATATTTGAAGTTACAGTGAATATACGTGAATTAGACTTGGCTCTCAAATTATACAAACATGAAAGCCAAAGCAGCTCATTCTTCTTTCCAGTTCAAAGCGTTTCAGACTCAGGTACAAGTCTGAACAGGCCGTGTATGAGAGTGAGCAGTTCAGCTGCAGGATTCATGCACATGCACCTGTGTACTTCATGTTTTTATGAAATACATTTATCAAGTGAATTATTGATTTGATTTAAAGACATCATAAAGTAAAAAGACAAACAGTCTTATTCCTTTTAAATAACCGAGAAAATATAAGTCATGGATTGTATGAATCGGATTGTTGGAGATATAAATGCAAAATTAAATAGTCTATATCAGAGTAATTCCTCATTCTTCCAGGAGTGTTTCATTGTAGTAACACATTCAGTTGTAGTCATCTTGTCCTTAGGGTGAACCAGTTTGTCTAAAAGTCTTGCCCGGTTTAAACTAAACATAAATTGTTTGCATGAGATGACTCACTCTGAGGACAAACTCATGCAGAAAAAACATTTTAAAACAAAAAATAGATTATATTATTCTATCTGTGACAGGTTAAAAAGTGAGTCACAGATTTGAAATTTGTCATAAGACACTATTTTCACCTTTTAGTTCATTATTGTGGTCAAAACTGTGTTCAGTACAAAAAGTATAAATGCTAAAAATGTACATATGACCTGTTAACAATGTTTATTTCTATTGGCTGGCGGAAATGTTTGATATGCGCCTGCACAAAGTTTTCAGTGTTCTTTCCTGATATAAAACGGAAGAGTAAGGACGTGAACGTCTCTGTCCTTCATTTTCCCATTCAAAAAGCACCACGTACCTCTCCCAAACTGTCGGAGCAGAGGGCGCAACATATCCAACAGTGAGGAAAGTTGTAAAGAGCATTACAGGTGAGACTGAACAGCCTCTGCACAAGAGGATTTATCAACACAGAAGACACTGGAGTTCAGGACCACAGAGCGCCGTGCATCTTCATCTTAAAGCCACAAACCACTCTATGGAAGACAGTGAGCTGAAGATTCTGAGCAGGAGAAGAGATGGATTGAAAGAGGAGTTAAAGAGTAACCTGGCTCCACCAGGTGAATTCTCATGATGTTTGTTTCACTTTGGCCATTTTAGTAGATTTAGCAGACTACTTTTTTTTTTTTTTTTTTTTGAACGTATTTGAGGACTGGATTTAATAACAGTTGAATTTCTCTTTAATGGCGATTGGCAGCCAACTGAAAAGTTCATTCATTCATTTGTGAATTTGTTCCCTTTCGGGGTCACGGGTGACTGTAGCCTCTCCCAGTGACTCATGCGGGGTACACCCTGGACAGTGGCCAACTCGTCGCAGGGCCAACACAGAGACATAGACATTACAGACAACCAATCACTCTCTAGGGCCAATTCAGAGTTGCCAATTTTGCCTAACACATGCATGTCTTTGGACGGTGGGAGGAGCCGGAGAACCCACGGTAACACGGGGAGAACATGCAGACTCCACCCAGAGAGATCATGTGATGTTGGTCCGGGAATCAAACCCCTGATCTCCTTCTTGGGAGGCGAGAGCGCTAGCCACCTTTGCCACCGTGCACCCCATTTTTCAAATTTTTGTAACGCCCAAAATCACAACAACGGTTGCCTCTGAGGGCGACAGTGAGGCCACCACCTAATGTAGTTGTACGTCTTCAAAGTATGTGTTTTAAGCTATATCATACATAAAATAATAATAAAATAGGGAGAGAAAGAGGGAGAAGAGAGAGAGAAGAAAGAGAAAGAGAGAAAGAAAGAGAGAGAGAGCTTTGACCAATCAGATTCAAATATTTGTCATGATGTTACGTCTTTTCCTGATTTCTTTCAGTGAGAGTCTGTGCAGACTGATATTGTGCAGAACTCAATTCAGAAAGATTATACACAATCCAGCAGAGCCAGTTTAGTTAAGGCTATTTTTGTTTAAAAAGAATAAATAAATAATAATAATCCTAGTTTAAACAGAAATGGAGGTTTATGGTTCAGTTTACACATAATATACAACAGCATGTGAAGCCATGTGGCAGCATCAGCTCTGGTCATTCAGATGATCATCAGGTACTTATCAGTGATGAGGGAACTGCAGACAACTCTCTACCTGTTTTTTTTTAAATAAAAAAGGTTTACTCACCATAAAGTTTGAGTTCGTATATTTTTTTAAGGACATTTCCTTTTTTAGAGTCGATGGTATAAACTCCAGAGTCATTTTGTTGTAGATGTGACAGAGTGAAGAGTCCAGTGCTGCTGCTCCAGTGAAGTCTGTTTGTGTAAATGTCCTCGTAAATCTCAAATGCTCCATTAGAAACAGAAGCAAGATTTGTTGTTCCCAATAATATAAATGCTTTCTCTTTCACAGAGTTGGGGAATGTGATGGATGATCCCACAACAGCTTTTAGAGGAACCTTCACGTCTGCATCACATGTGAACACTGTGAAAACATGAACACGACACAGTTAGATCAAGCTTCATTCACAAACTCAGAACAACAAACTACAAACTATGACTCTTCTGTTCTAGAACCAGTTTTAATAAGTGATAGTGATAGTGTTTATTTAAGCCTATTTACAGATCAATATCTTCATCCAAAGTCACTGATCACATATTCTTTGCACAATGTGAAAAGTGAAGCCTACACTAAAGCTGAATGTGAAGATAGAGAGAGGTTTAGACAAACAAATACTATGAATCCTAAAGGAAACTACAGCACAGTCTGTTGCCCACATTCATTCACACTTTACATAAAAGAAACAGAATAATGAAGTAGCCCACATGGCACAATACTAAATACACACAAATAAAGGGCTTCTGAGTTCATAAGATGTTAGGAGTCAAATGCAGCCTATGATTTCCACCTCCTTCATGATCTTTTGTCCTTGTTAGTCTTTAGTCCTAATGCTTTAGAGTGCAAAAGTGTAGAGCACAAACACAGGCCAGTGAGGTCATTATCAGAGAGAAAAGTGCATGTTGTTTTCTACATCAACATCTAGACTCTTAACAACATAAAACTAAACTTAGGCACAAATATAGACGTGATTTCTAGGCAAATCAAACTATAAACCTCTATGATGTGGGGTACGTCATTATAGAGATGAACTAGACTATTTATGAAGTTAAAAAACGCCTAAAGTCTGTGCACTGAGGAGCACATAAACAAGGCAACTTTTCCAAACCTGATCAAGCGCGGAAGTGAACGGGAATAACTCACCAAAAGTGGATAAAAGAAACGATGTCCACAATAATAAATCCATGTTTAGTGGGAGAATGACTCTCGGGCTCTTCATGGATTTGACTCAGATGTGCTTTACATAAGCCCCGCCCCGCAGTCCCTTAGCACTCGTCTCGGCTCCGAATTCGCTGCGCCCAAAATACGCATCTGATCTTAAAAAACGGGGTTGTCACTTGGTAGTCTAAATGTGAGTATTTTGATATGTGAATGATCTGCAAAGACTTTTGCATTTTGGAGCTATTGACCTCGGAAGTCCGAATCTGTGAATATGACGCTAACTTTACCCCGCATTTACTTTCAGGGAGTATTTTGCATATCAACATATAAACCAATATAATAGATCCATGATATAAAAACACGTTTGAAAGAGCCTGTTGTATTCAATGTATGACAGCATGTTATAACATGTATTTATTCCCCGTTATATGATATTTCTCCGACACGAGGCACTTTATGCATGATTTATTCTTCTGTCCCGGGCCCGTGGAAAAGGAAACTTTAATATGAAGAGAGAAGCACGTTCCGGGTCCATCACAGTCTGAAATGTCTGTGCACATTTTATACAAGACTCATCGTTGTCTTCTCCCTTTTCTTCTTCCTTCAGACATTCCTCTCTCAAACAGGACGAGGAGGCGGAAGAAGCAGAAGGACTGAGATCATTGTGCTCCACCCACAGCCTCTTTGTGGAAACCATGGATCTATTATAATATCAAGTTCAGTCACACTTCATTAAAATAGTCCAGAAAAGTAAAACAGAACAAAACTTTACATCAACAGAGAATTAAGCTTTATTACTAATATTGTATTGGCCTGTTGTCAGTGAAAGTACAATATCTTCAGCTTTAGCCTGAGCCGGGTGAAGCAGACACTTCTTTCTCCTTGAATGGAAAGGACCGTTTTGTATAAACTGATAAGAGGAACTCTCAGAGTTCCTGTTTTATGCATCATTTTGAGGACATGATCCTATTCAAAAGATTTTCTATTTTTCTTTTTTTTATTGTTACTTGCAAACGTACGTCAAATTTGGCCATTTTAAAATTAAGTCCAAATGCAATTTTTTTTAACGTTTCTACTGGCAGAACTGTCCTTATTTGAATCATTCTTTTTTTTCAGTCTTTTCTTATGTTAATTGTATTTCATTACTGACCTTAATCTTTGTGAGTATGATTTAAAAATGACAAACATTATGAATCATGAGATTATTTTGGGCCAATCATTGACCTCCTGCTGAGCAGCCAGGGTTTAGTTCAGTTTGTTCAAGTAGAACAAGCTTCACTCACTGATGACAAGTCTGGACACGAACAGAAGTCAGTTATGAGAAACAGGAACTCCTACATTTATGTTGATTAACCAAGAGTTAATCATTATAAGAAAAGTACACAAAAACGTCAAATCATCAGATAAATACAAGGATCCCATAGTTACTTCTCATTTTCCTATTCACATTATATTTGTCTGTTGTTGTCATTTTTGTCCTTTTGTGACACATGAGAAAGACTCTTATTGTGAAATGTATCTGTGTAAAACTTATGTAATTCACTCTAATGATCATTAAAGGTGAGACTTTGCTGGTGGAGGCTCCGGCTAATGTTATTACCACAAGGAAAACATGGAATTTAATTGTCAAACTGATGCAGTGTTTTATGCGTATTAATGTCCTAAATAACATTTTAAGAAATGTTTATTAAAGATTGAATGGACAATTTTTTTGGCCCAAATTTGAGTCTTATTTCCTCGTGGCGTGGACGGCCGATTAGTCCTGCCAATCATAAAACGCACCTACTGCTCACCTGCAGCCGCGTGTGGCTCGTCCCCCGAGAGCAGCACGTTTCCTCGTGTCTAAGCGCATTGATCTAGCATAATATAGTTCCCTCAGTGTACGGGACAAAATTAGGACGGAGATAGACGAGCTGACTCATAAGAGACTGAAATCTACGGGAGACGAGAGATGCGATGTGATCCGTTGCGCTAAATAAACAAACGCACGTGTGTGTTGTATCAGTCCGCACCATGGATCTATTATAATATCCGCACGGGGGAGTGGCATGTGCACTTCCACCTGCGTTCTCAAATCGCCAAAAAATCGTCCATTGCGCCTTTAAATATTGTTAGCATGCATGCTAGTTGCTAATGGTAACAACCTATAAACACTTCTACCTGTGGTAATGAGTTCTGGTGTAACTCTCGTGTGGTTGGGTGGTTGATGTATAGAACCATTGTCTTTTAGATTTTATTTAGAGAAAACTCTGAAATGACCTTTTGGATCGTGAGCTTTATAGGCAAAATGTCCCTGTTAATGACATTTGGTTGTTGATAATCTTTCATTTGTAAATAGATAAAATGATCAGTCTGAATACATGTATTTCTTTGTCAGAAATGGTACACAAATGTCTAACACGTATTAACACTGCAGCAGGTGGTTTCACGTGGCAAACTGGGGACTGGGTTCATGTGTTTGCACAGACTTTATCAGATCTTTCCATATTTCCATGTTTATGGCACCACCTTCTCCACTGGTACATTTAAAAAAGCTGAAGAAAAAGCTGATCAAAAGAGTTGCAGACAAAAACTAGAAAAAGAGAAGGGATATTTTATTGATTGTATTAATAAAATACTATGACTCAAGTAGAACACACTATTCATTCATTCATTCTTCACTTATCACTTCCCACATCTATTGATTTGAGATGATGGTTTCAGGTGGAAATGAGCTTCTAGTTTCCTCAGGTCACGAGTGAAGACGAGAAGACAAGAGCGCCATCGTGAGGCCATGTGACAAACTGCAGAGCTTATTGCTGTCTGTATGATGGGGCTTCCACACCGCCGCGGCCGAAGCGTCAAGTTTACATTCAAAGTCTATAGTAAATGCGCGTCGAGCGCGTAGTGCGTTATCCGCGGCGCGATTTCTTTGATTTTGCGGCGCGATTGGTGCGTTTTCTTACGCTCTCAACGCTTTGAGCGCGCGTATGAGCCGGCCGAGGCGGCCGATGCGGCTTACGCGACGTGTTCAGATATGTTCAGATCTCTGCAGCTGAAGCGTAGCAGCCGCCGCAGCAGCCAATCACAGCTGACGCGCCAGTGTACGTATTTCCCCTCGCATTTCCGGTATTCCCCGTGGAATTCCCCAAGAAGCGCCACTTTTTCCTTGCTCGTCAACAATGGCAGACGAAAGACTGATTGTGGCCGTGTGTGGGAGAAAGGAGCTGTACGATGTATTCACGGTGGAACAGAAAAAAACAAAAATAATAATATCTGTCGAGAAGACACTTTGTGACACACAAAGCGTCAGAGAAACCCCCCCAGACGTTTTAATCCGGCCCAAAAAACATTTCTAAGTTATATGCATTAATTTCCAATATATAGTGTTTTTCATTAATAAAACTACTAAGAGTCCCACAGTCCTTTGCAGCCGCTGCCCCTCCCCCACACTGCTCAGTGCTGCTGTGTGTGCTGCTGGAGCGAGTGCAGAGGGCTGAGAAGTGCAGACGCGCAGTAAACTTTACAGACTTGAGCAGAGATCTGAACGAGGAAAGAAAAGTGTGGTTTTGGGAAAAACTGGAAGAAATAAAGAGATTGTTTTGTGGTTGTTAGAGCTGTTCTAAAAGTGGAGCTAATGTGGAGCTAACAACAATAAAACAATCTTCTGTGATGCTCCGTGAGGAAAACATCCAAACCAGAGCAAACCTGGACAGATCAGGAGCCACAGGTAAAAACACAGGTCAGAGTGTAATAAAGTCTGGACATGACTGTGTCCACACTAATGTGACTGAACACAAACACAATGACCTTATTTGAGTCACTACATGAATCATTTGTCACTAAAATGAGCTTAAACTATGAAAATAGTGAGCTCATATTGAGTTTGTGCAGCAACATGTCTGTGATATCAACATTTCACATCAGAAATCATATCACAAGTGACAAGTCCATGTTCCTGTTCCTGCTGCAGTGCCCACAAATAACTATTACTAGGCTGTTTATTTCCCATATTTTTTATTGTTTTTATTCTATTTACGCTGTGTTTGGCCTTTGATAAAGAATTGAGTTCATTTTCGGTGAAAGGACATGACTGAATTGATAACTTAATTTATCTAGTCATTTTTATTTATAGATTATATAGTTTAGTCATAAGTCTGTCTTTAACTAAACATTTTCGGCAGGATGTCACCATGGCCTTTTACCTCAAACCCTGAACACTTCAGAGCAGAAAGTACAGATACCTCCTCTCAGATGTTGTGAAGTAAAAGTAAAAAAGGGTTAATAATATAAAGGGAATGTACAGTACATTTACATTTGTACTTTGTTACTTTCCACCACTGGTAATGTGTGAGCTTTGTGTCTATTTATTTCACTTGTGGATCGATAATCATCAAAAATCATCCAATCGGGACTCTGAGATTTGAGTTTCTAAGACTTGGGACTGAATTTGAGGTTCATATTATAGGACTTGGATTTGAACTCGGACTTGTGGACAAGAGACTTGACAGTTACAGTTCAAGTCTTTTATATCTCATTTTTTGGAAATATGCCTCTGAGTTTTGGGGGGAAAAGATAACTCTGCATGAATTTGAACTCGATTTTAGATGACTCCGCTTGCACTTTATTTGAGGAGTGGTTTCGCATTGTAAAAGCTGAGGATTCATTTTTTAAAGAGGTGAATTCAAAGGTTTTTTCACATGGCAGTCTGCAGTATTTATTGTAAGAGATTAGGTGAAGAGTACTACTTTTATAACTGTACAATACTGTGTGCGTCCGGTATGCACTGACTACTGATAGGTCTTCAACTGAGTCTTCCTCGGTCAGAAGGAACAAACTCCAGTTCACACTTCGGAACATTTATTGAAGGAAGCAGATATTGGGATGAGGAGGTCTATTTACATATGGGATGTGAGAGTGTGTATGTGTGAGTAAATGTGTGTGTGGTTATCTGAAAAGAAAGACAATAAAAACTATGTTATGAAACACTGACAAACATGTTGCATCGAATTTGTATAAAGGCATGTAGTTACACTAAATGACCACAGGAAGGAGCCCTAAGCTTACAAATGAAGTTACAAAAAAACATAACTCTTTCCAAGAAACGTCTCATTAAAATAAAAGGTAAACTGCACAATATATACATGAGGCACTATTTACAATGAAATATACAGGACAAAGGATTGAATTATGGACATGTAAGTGTATAATTAAAGCACTATCATTACGTAATAACAAGTGGAACCCAGCCACACCCATCACTTTAACAGTGAACATCAGCTTGTAAAACAAACATCTGAGCTAGAACTTATAGAACTTAGATATTCAAACATGACTGCAAACAATACTCTCATCATATGGACGCACACAGTACTTATACACACAGGATATGCAAGATGAACAAACAGCAACACGAGGCTCCACTCCTACAACCGTAACGGCAAACACGGCAATAACATATGGGCCTTAGGGAACGACAATAAACCATGTTGCATTATGGGAGGTGTTGTACTTTCACAGGAAAAATACACACATACTAAAGTCCGCTGGTGGAGAAATACTAACAGCGTCCTTAGGCACTGCAGGAAGCTCCACCAGTTTGTTACTTGTAGATGATCCCCAGTGCTTCTCTCTCCATCTTCACCAGGTACGGGCCAAAGACATGTAGTTTGTACAGTCTCAGGCGAGATGAGGGAAGATCAGCCATTTTAGGAGTAGAAGGAGAAGCGTGCCATCTTCTGCAGTCAACACACTGATGTTTCTCTGTATCTCTGCATAGAGTCTCTCTGCGCCAGGGTGAAGGAGTTGAGCATCTTAGTGTTTAATGACGAGCATAGACAGAGGATGATCTGCTGCCAGCACTATAGGATGAATGCTGTCTGGGTCTACATCTGTGGCCTGACGCTGACGTCCTCCAACTCTGATCAGTTCACTGAGGCTGTCGTATTCAGGAGAGAGAGCACTCAGGCAGCTGCCAGAGTGCACAGTGTGGCCTGTTCGGAGGGCTTGAACCTCCTCAGGAAAACTGTCAGTTTGTGCAGAGCAAAGCAACTGTGTCTGGGCCTCGAGTCGCTCAGCTGCAGTGAAGGGAGTGGCCGCCTCATGCAGGGACTGGGGAGTGGCCAGGACCAGGTTGTTCAGCGTTGTATACTGTTGAAGCATATGATTTTATTTAATATTAATCTGTTTGATTTAAATTTATTTGGAGAATGTATATTTGACATTGATTTGAAGGTTTGATTATAGTGTGTTGCACTTATTTTATTTTGGGAACATTTATTCATGCTGTGTATTGTCATATGTGTACATGTTGTGTGTTGACACTTGACCCGGATGCTCTACGGCAAACACTATATATGGGAGTGTGAACACCTGCATGATTTCTGTAATCAAACCTGTGTGACCTCGTGCTGCCTGTGTTCTGCAATAAAGCCACGTTTACAATTAAACTACCGCTCGTCATTTTACATATATTGTTTCAGTACAACCCTTTTTGTTGACTCACAGGAATGAATTGAATTGAGTTGAGACATGGCGTAAAGAGGTCAAAGTGCAGTTGTGGTGGCTGGATCAATGCTCGTTTGGGGCGTCGGGTGTAGACAAAGGATTCACGTTGACAAAGCTCTGCAAACTTTTCAAGGTAGTTTATTTACAGAGAAAGCAGTGTCAAATACAGGACAGCAGAAAACAGCGCCCTGGGTCCGCTGGTAATCAGGAAGACGAACCTCGTCTCTGGGCGTATCTCGCCTTTATATACTGAAGACGCACAAAGACCGATAAACAATATCTGACAGGTATGACCCTATCCATGTACCAACGGATTAGCCAATGAGAGAACAAGATGTAAAGGTATCCTTATTTGGGTAGCACCAGGGGAAAGTTACAGGATGAGAACATACGTTTACACAGATGTATATGGAGCGTCTCAAGGCCTCGCAGCCAATGGAGACATCTCCCATTCGGTAATTAATCAGATGTGGGCCCCTTACATTCCGTGGAATAGACATTTTGGTAGAAACACACATATTCCTAAAAGCCAGTCTCAGAATGAGGCCTAACTTTGCATGGACCTTGTTTTAATACACTTCATATTCCTCCCTTCTGAGTGATTAAGCTCAGATCAATTAATTAATTAGACACGATCAGCGACAAGCTAGAGCAAAAACCTGCTTGTCGATGCTTACTTTTGTTTAGCAGGAAAAATTCTCTCGCGGCACCAACCGTCAGTTGTTCTGACCGATCTTGGCTACCACCCCTTCTGGCTGTCCTTGATCGTGTTATCTAACGACCTAAACAGCCTCACTTCTTTGATTATCATTAAATTTAAGAGTAAATTTGTCTTCGATCTTAAGTTATTATCCAATTGAAGCAATCCTTAATCGCTACTGTGTGAGGATATTCGTGTCGCCACACAACCTAAACATCAGCACTGGATTATCAACAACACCTCAACACATCAACACATGAGTATAATTTATTTCATCAACCCTTTACTTATTTAACCAAATCTTTTAATTAACCCTTTTATCATTCTATTATAACTCTTTTCACCACTCCTCTCAGCGATGATTATGTTGTCTTCAAAGGTGTTGGTATGTTGTGACGTTTGGCTCCAGCGTTCTCCTCTGATATTCTCAATGTCCACTCCAGTTATTGTTATTGTCCATGTCCATTGTCCTTTTAACAGCATTTCAGCATCGTCCTGGAACAGTATCTTGTAGCTTGCAATCTTTTCATGTAAAAACATCCTCTAAAAAGTATTTTTTTTTTTTATGTGAACAGAATATAGATATATATATAAGTGTGATAATATAATGGTTAACCAAATTTAATAAGTAAACAATCCATGGAATGTATACAACAAAAACAATAGAAAATAAATGTAAAAATGTATGTAATGTAATGTAATGTACTGTAATGTACTCCTCCCTTAAACCAGAACACTCCTTCTATGTGAGTGATAGGCTAACCATCATTCATGATCATGTGCATGCATCTCCTTTAAGGAACCATCACCATGAATGATAACTCCCGTTGAGTTAATCTAATTTACTATTAACTAATTCTAAACCCCATTTCCATTTTAGCTGTTGATGTAATAGTCAATGTTCTTGCTGTTTTAACAGACAACTTCATCTTTGCTGTTGTCCTAGTTAATGTTGATGTCAACGTTGACTCAGTCATCTTGTACTTAATCATTAATGTAATCATTAATGCAAATATTTCTAAACAGCACCAATCTATAATTTTGTCTTCCCCTATAATTTTCTTATGCAAAACGCCATTCCTAATTTCTTCTAATCTAGATATTTCTCCCATTATTATAAAGAATATATCTTCTCTGATTATTTCCTCTTCAGTATTTTCCCTTAATTCAAGATTTCCCCTTTTTAGTCACTACTAAATTTAGCTTCCTATTTGGTTTTGAACCCAGTTATCAAATCAACTTCGTCAGTGGAAGTTGCTTAAACCCTTAGTTTAGAGATTAATTTCTGTTCCAATTGTCACCACTGTTTTCCCCATTTCAGACCGATTTGTCTGCAATGTCTGTAGATAATTCCTCATCAAATGTTCCCTCATATCTTAACATCTGTTTGCATCTTGTTCTCTAATAGCTTTAAACTATGGTTCTTACCACTAGTGCAAACGCTGCGTTGACATATGTGCACCCGTCACCACTCATGTGCTTTCATTTGAAATTGTAAACTCACTTGAATGTTGTCAGTGTCAGTGGAAGCTCTTCTCCCAGTTTAAACCTCTATTTTGCTAGATTATTTTCCAAAAGTCCATTTCTAATTTGTTTCCTACATTAATCTAGTCTTTAATCTAGGTTAATCCCCTTAAATCCTATTGAACCCCAATTTGATCTAATTTTATTAAATTTCATTTATTCAGTTTTTTATTATTCACAAATTCTGTCTTTCACCAGAAAGATTCTGTTTGACAGGCTCCACCTCCTTATGATTGTCTACACAAAACTTCACTACACACAAACTTGGCAACAGATTATGCATCTCTTCTGTTCAAGTTTTGAAAGTAGTTCAAAGTAAATATTGTCTCTGGTTGGTGTCTAATTGTCTCTTAACCTCCTCCTTGCACCATGCGCTAAGCCATGTGTTTCAAGAATAATTAGAACCAACAGTCTAAAATCAAATCTTTAAAATCTTTAAAAATCAAAATCATCTTTAAAAATGTAATATTTTCTTTCAAATTCACAGCATGTGTGACTTAAAGAACTTCTCCTCACTGCATTTTCACCGGTCACAAGGTTTGCAGCTTCTTCGGCTGTTCTGTTTACTTTGTGAGACTTTTAACTCTTAATTTATGTAGTACATTTAGCTATTGCTATTTATTTATTTATTATTATTATATTTTCCAATTCTTCTTGCAGTATGGTAACTTCTTTTGAGACTTTGTCTCCCTTTTTCCCAATATTTTCTGTAACATTTGATAGTCTTTATGGCACATTTCTTGATTCAGTGAATAATTATCATGTCATCCATGTCTTTGAATGATCGTCCTTTTCAGATTCTTGTTCAATTTCAGCCAAATTTTCTTCAAAAATTTCAGACTCTGTTTTAGTCCCATGGGAAGTTTTTCCTCAATCATAATCTTCATGAACCATTGTTCTTCCACCAACTTTTACTTGATTCAGTTTTCGAAGCACTTCTTGATCTTGCTCTCTTTGATCTTCTTTCTTTTTCCGATATAGCTCCACTTGGTGAGCTATGTGGTCTGTGTAAATCTTATTTGTCATGCTTCCAAGGCCAACAACTTCTGCCAGTTTATTTTTTACTGGTATCGGCAAGCCTTTTTGAATTTTAGCTCGCAGAATTGATTTCTCCATTTGATTCAACTCTGGATTGTTGCCAGTGACATTTCTCCACACTTGATGAGCTTTTGAAACGTATGCTCTTGGATTCTCCTCCTGTCCGAGCGGTTGTAGAATGATGTTGTCGGGATGAACGTTTGTTGGAAACATCTCACACATCGCTCTCCATATTGTCCCTTTTCGAGCGACGCACAGCTCTGCGTCGTACACTGCTGTCTTCGCATATTGGTTCAGTCCTGCTTTTGTCAAGACTTCTTGCATCCCTGCCATGCCAAGAATAGTTGCTAGTAGTCTCTTCATATCTCCCATTGCTGCTTGTGTCCCCACTAACATCTCCTCCAGTTTAGCTATCCAGGGGTGTGCACCATCTTGGAGTATGGGCAACTTTTCCATCAAATCCGACATATCGACATTTTGCCATGGTTTGTATTCCAAACGTTGTCCTTTTATTATTATTGGGCACATCTTCTGGTTTATTCCCTTTGTCACTGTTCTGTTGTGCAGTTCATAATGCAAAAGCTCTGAGAATGAAAATCGATGTTTACTAGATGCTTTCGGTCTGTTCTCTGCATCTCTCCAGGATGTTGAATCAGAATCATCACTCTGATCTTGAATCTCCTTATTTGAATCCGATCCGTCTTCTGACTCTTCATCGCTGTCCTCTGTTTCAGTGTCATTGTTCTCCTTTTGTGTTTTGCATGTCACCTTTAATGACTTCTTTCCTTTCTTCTCTGTGGCAGCCAAAACTCTCTTCACAGCTGGATTGTATCCATTCACTGCTCCTTCTTCTTCATCACTTTTGTCATTTTTGGTGGACAATTTTCTGAGTCTTTGTCCCACGGTTTTTGGGCTTGACTTCTTCTTCTTCTTGTTTTTGAGTTTTTGATACATTGTTACAGTTGTTGTAGCTTTACCAGTCTCTATTACTTGTTCATTTTCATCTTCAATTTTGCATCTTCCATCTCGAGTCATCACTGGGAGCTGTGGATATTCTTTTGCAATATCCTGTAATTTCTCGTAAAGTGGAGGCATCTTCACTGTTGCCTGCGTATATGAGGATGATCTATTGATCTCTTCCCTCACTTTGTCCACTATTGGCATGTTCTTTTCACTCTCCATCTTCATTTTATCTCTTCGTTCTTTGTTTTTGAACCATTTTACAACTTCGTTTTCGAACAGTTGCATCACTTCCAATTTAATTCTTCTCTTCTCTTTGCGTTTCCGTCCAATTCTTCCTCTCTTTTGGTTGGCTTTGTATGTTTCGATCAACACCTGTAGTATTTTAATTACGTCCTTCACAAGATGATTGTTTATCTGCACCAAATCCACTGTAGTATTTAGTCTTGATGTCGCCATCATGCTATATTTTCTTTCTTTAGATTTATTTTATTTTATTTTGTTAAATTCATTTACCTCACTTCCCAAGTTATTTAGCTGCTTGGTAAAAACTTCAAAGACCGTTTGCCAATCTCAGCAGATGTGAAAGAAATTGGTGTTCAATGTCAATCAAAAATCTGAATTATAACTAAAGAGTAAAAATAAATCCAATGTCTATCAAAAACCAAAGTTATTTTTATCTAACTAAAGAGTAACAATAAACAAATTCAAAATTATACCTTATCCAATTAACCTTAAGATATGAGAAAATCAAAGCTATATTTTTATTCAATTGAAGTTAAATTTCAGCAAAATCTCACGATACGCAGTGGACCAACTAAAAATGTAAAATTCTTAATTGTAGTACTATGTCACTGGTTATTCAAACTAGGATATAATAGAACCAACTAAATTTTTATCCGATTAAGTAGCATAAAAACAATTCTCTTAACTCACAATGGACCACACCAATGCAACAGTTCTCAATTATAAAGATACGCCTTATCTTATGTAATTATGTGTACCCCCAAAAATCAGTCATTGCCAAGTTTTTGCATAACAGAAGTATGTGATTATAAATGTGTAATTACACAGTCTTTTTTAATGCAAGAGTTTGTGAATAGAAACAAACTGGCCTTTTCCAAGGTCTTCTCCTCCAGTTGACGGCTTGGTTTCGTCAAACTGTTCTGCTCCGTTTCCTGTTTCCTTCTGTCACTCCGATCTCGTATGTTGTCGCAATAACAGAAAAGAGAAAACAGTGATTAGTTCACGTTAATCCTTTGCCAATTCAGGTTATTTCAAACAATTATCATAACATAATTTTCATCATGAATAATTTTCTTAATCATCCAATAAAGGATCTTATTTTTGTAATACCATCATTCGTCCTTCACTTATCTATTTATTTATTAATTCATTCATTTCTTTCTATTTTCTCGTTAATGAACCTCTTTTTATCTCCAACTTCCTCCCTTTTCTTATTAATCCTATAATAATAAATCGAGTACAGCCTGTGATAAACACAAACGGTCGAGATTGCCTCTTAGTCCGATGTATCTAACAATCTGCTTTTTTCTCTCTCTCTTTTCCTGCTACTTCTTCGCACCCTGCTCTGCCTCACACACACGTAGGAGGAGCCAATAGCTCCGCCCCCAATAGCGTTAACCTGCTCAGTCTTTCTTCCTGTCCTCTATCTAAGCACTTCCGCCGTGCCTTCACTCTTTCTCTGTCTTTCTTCACACCCTGTAGGAGGAGCTAAACTCCGCCCCCGACTTCTAAAAACTATCTCAAACGCGGTCCAGTTGTCCCCCTTGAAACATCTCTTAACAGACTCCACAGAGCGAAGAAATTGATATAAAAATGACCGACAAAAACGACTCCACACTCCGGATCAGCACTCACACAAAGACAACATCCGCTGCTCAACTTAAAGTAAATTTCTTTTTACTTTAAGTTAAACTTCACGTTTCTTCAAACTTAGAAAGACTATCTGTGTTCTCTCTCAGGCCGCACCCTAAAAACACAATTTTACTCTGCAAACAAAGAAACACACAAAGACAAAATAACCTTCGAGTTCCAGCCTCAAGGATAACTAACCAAAAAAACAAAATCCCACATAAAAACCAACAAACAACAAACTCGAGTAACGTAAAACTTATTGCATGCTTTTTAATCTCAACTTCAAACTGTAACAGCGCTAAAAACTAAATCTTCTCTCTTCAGTTTAGCAATTTGCTCTCTTTAACCTTTAAACTTCAACAGTAACGTTACTTCTCAAAACACAAAGACCCACTCTGAGGGTCAAACTGTCCCCGGGGCACTACTTTATTATCTTCTTTTTCTTTCAACTTAAAACTTCGGCGTTTCTTCGAACTTGAAGAAACTGTTCCCAGGTACTTTTTATTCTCTTTTCAACACAACCACCTTAGGAACCATAATGCATTTATTTTTTTTCTCTCTCCTGGCCAGGGTTAACATCTACTACCGTAACGACTTTACGTCACGTCTTCCTCTCTCTCTTCTCCCCTTCTCCCCTTCTCTCTCTGCTCGGCACACACAGACACACAGAACTGCAGGCCGCACACACGGAGCAGAAACGAGAAATGAGCAAAGGTGGGGGCTAGATCTCACCTCTCTGCCGTTTTATTTCTGACAGGTTCTTTCCGTTAACCGTCTATATTTTCAGTTTTAGTTCAAAATACATTTTTGGACACGTATATCATCCCTTAGATACTAGTCTGACTCTTCACCGAGGCCTACGGTAAATGATGCTAAATCTAGGGTCTTTGATCACTACGTCTCCTCAGTATTTAGACAAAAACAATTTATCTTTCCAAATTCAACTAACACATTTTTAGACGTGTCCCCCTTTCCCACACACGCGCCTCACCGAGCATCACCTCCACACAGCTCTTTAACGGAAACAGGCATAGGACAACAGCACTCACACAGCATCAAACCAAAGGTCGAAAGGTAAAACTCACCTAGGCCAATGATTTTCTGCTGTTTAGAGGCTTCGATCCAGTCTGCAATCCGTCCCGATTTCGTGGCGCCATTTTGTGTCGTGACGCCATTTTATAGTGGCTGGATCAATGCTCGTTTGGGGCGTCGGGTGTAGACAAAGGATTCACGTTGACAAAGCTCTGCAAACTTTTCAAGGTAGTTTATTTACAGAGAAAGCAGTGTCAAATACAGGACAGCAGAAAACAGCGCCCTGGGTCCGCTGGTGATCAGGAAGACGAACCTCGTCTCTGGGCGTATCTCGCCTTTATATACTGAAGACGCACAAAGACCGATAAACAATATCTGACAGGTATGACCCTATCCATGTACCAACGGATTAGCCAATGAGAGAACAAGATGTAAAGGTATCCTTATTTAGGTAGCACCAGGGGAGAAGTTACAGAAATGAGATCATGCGCTTACACAGATGTACACAAGGCATCTCAAGGCCTCGCAGCCAATGGAGACATCTCCCATTCGGTAGTTAATCAGATGTGGGCCCCTTACATTCCGTGGAATAGACATTTTGGTAGAAACACACATATTCCTAAAAGCCAGTCTCAGAATGAGGCCTAACTTTGCATGGACCTAGTTTTAATACACTTCACAGTCTAAGGGAGGTTTGTGCCTTCGTGAAGGAGAAGTATAAACTCTACTGTGGAGCTGGAATCAGGAACTCTGATTCTAACCAAAACCTTTCATCCTCAGTCTCTATAAATCAGGATTTTACAAACTTTTCAGGCTGAGATCCTAAAATGAAAGAGTTTCATTTGAGTAAAACACTTAAACTCAGCTTTAATTCTGTTTCACCAAAATAAAGTGTTTTCAAATCAAAACAGATCAAATACAGTTCTTATTTGATCAAACTCCATGTGACGTCGCTTTAAATCACGTTCTACAAAATGCTCTGTTTTTCTTTTCTACATTTTCCAGACTCTTGTGTCAGAGACTTTATAAAGGTGGAAAACAACACTTTAAACTCTGTCAAAGCTTTAACGTTCAGCTTTATTTATGTTCTTACTTTGGTCCAAAGTCTGAAAGTGAATTAGAATGTTAAACTAGAGGTATCCACTTATTGTGTCCACAGTATTTGACAGGACTACGATAAAACACCAAAGAAGAAGAAGAAGAAGAAGAGCTAGTCTCCGGTCTGGAGAGACAGGAGATGGCGGAGGAGAGTGGATCGGTGGTCGAAGACGTTCTGGACGGCGTGGAGGAGCAGCCTTTTCTGGCTGCACGTGCCCGGAAACGTAAAAAGTCCCTTAGCTCGTCCGAGGGTTCTGGGAATGAGCAGCAGGATGAGGCTGAAGCTATTGATATCCGGAGTGAGAGCAGAGACTGTAAGGTGATCATAAAGCTTGCACAGGATAGTGCATCCTTTAAGGAGTGGAATTCAGTGGCATTGTCAAAGAGCCTAACTGTAGCTGTGGGAGTGATCAAGAGTGCGAGTGTCCTTAGAGATGGCTCGCTGCTGGTCGTGTGCAAGGACGTGGCTCAGCAACGGAAGGCGATTGGAACTAAACGTCTGGGTGGAAAGGACATTCTTGTGTCTGATGCTGAAAGAAACACGGTCAGAGGAGTTATCGTAGGTGTCCCTACGGCGACGTCTGTGGATGAAGTTAAGGAGAATTTGACTGGAGCTAAGGTGGTGGACGCTAGGCGGTTGAAGGTGACCCGGTCTGGGGTAAGATGTGACAGCTTGTCGGTAATGGTAACACTTGAAGGGAGGTGCCTGCCTAGTAAGGTGTTCATTGGGTTCATGTGCCATGACGTTAGGCCATATGTTCCACCGCCCCTGCGTTGCTTTAAGTGCCAGCGCTTTGGGCATATTGCAGCGGTCTGTAGAGGGAGGCAAAGATGTGGTAAATGTGCAGGAGATCACAAGTATGGGAAGTGTGACGTGGGAGCAAAACTGAAGTGCTGTAACTGTGGGGAAGAACATAGCTCTGCCTACGGGGGATGCAGGTTTAGCAAAAGAGCTGCTGAGGTGCATAAAATAAAGGTCTCTCAAGGTATATCCTATGCAGATGCAGTCAAGAAAGTTTCAAGTAACGAGTTTAGAGTAAATCCAGAGAGAGGAGCCAGCGCTGCTCCCAGCCAGGGCGAAATGAGAAAGGCCAGCGTGGCTCCCAAGAAGTGTGAAGGTTTCAAGAGTGGAGGTCCCAAGTGTGCAGGTTCCAGAATTAATGAGAATACCCTGGTTGTGGATAGAGAGGATTTTGTACTCTTCATGGTGGATGTTGTAAACTGTGCTGCTCAGACTCAAAGCAGAACTGAAAGGATCAGGATCATTGCTAAAGCTGCAGGGAGATTCCTTGGAACAAAGGAGCTTGATTGGGCAGATATAGAAAACAGGCTAAAGGCGCTAAATGGGAGTCGGAGTGATGGGGGTCTGCTTTTGGGGAGTCAGGGTGATCAGAGTGATGAGATGGGGGTGGGGGTGGTCTCCTGTCCTCGCCCAGTCTCGTAGACGCACGGCTACCAAGCAGCGACATCAGCACGGCTACCAAGCAGCGACAGTCTCTGCTCTCACCCCGGATATCAATAGCTTCAGCCTCATCCTGCTGCTCATTCCCAGAACCCTCGGACGAGCTAAGGGACTTTTTACGTTTCCGGGCACGTGCAGCCAGAAAAGGCTGCTCCTCCACGCCTTCCAGAACGTCTTCGACCACCCATCCACTCTCCTCCGCCATATACATCTACCACCGGTTGGTCTCTGAAACAACAACAACTATTCTAGTCACAAAGACATATCATGACCTCATGGGCTTTGTAACACCAAAGCAATGGAAGGAGTACTTTTACGGACTACGACAGAGTCTGAGGACTACGAAAAGTCTGAGGAATAAAGTCTGGCGGTAATGCAACAATTGGATGCCAACCGCCATAAAACAACAACAACAACAACACAACAACTATTCTAGTCACAAAGTCATATCATGACCTCATGGGCTTTGTAACACCAAAGCAATGGAAGGAGTACTTTTACGGACTACGACAGAGTCTGAGGAATAAAGTCTGGCGGTAATGCAACACTCGGATGTCAACCGCCATAAAACAACAACAACAACAACAACTACGAAACGTCTGAGGAATAAAGTCTGGCGGTAATGCAACACTCGGATGCCAACCGCCATAAAACAACAACAACAACAACAACGGTGGGAGTTTTGTACAAATATAAAGAGTCACATCTGTGTTGGTTCATCTCAGAACAAAAGAAACACACTTTCTCCAACTGTTTCATGAATAAAGAGTTCAATGATGTTTAAAGCCACATTCTGGAGCTTTTTCTGTCGTTTCACACAAACAAATGTAAAAATAAAAACATTTTAATGTTTGTGTCTCTTTTGTTCGTTTCATGAATGAACTTTTGATCCAATGACATTTAAAGATCAGATTTGAAATATTCACACAACTTCTGCTTTTATTATTGATTCATATTCATAAAACGTCTGTGTCTGAAAATTCAAATAGTTAAAAAAAATGTACAAAGAATTTTGATCAGAAAAACATTCTGAGTTTCACCAGTTAAAATGTAAAAACATGTTCTGGTTTTGAGGTGGAGATAGTTTGTGTTTGAGTGATTATTATGAATGTGCTGAGGAAACATCTCACGTGAAAGCTCCTGCTCAGTCCTGGTTCTTTTCCTGGTTCTTTTCCTGGTTCTTCATTTAAACGTCGGATTCTGTGTCTTCAGTAAAACATGAAGTGAACCTCCGATGACTCCTTCTGATAAAAAGAATAGAAGTTTTACCCCAGAGCGAATACTTGTCTGGGCTGGAGCTCGCTTCCTCTGGATTCTCTGGTTTGTGTTCAGATTCTTCTGCAGACGCCGCTGAGCTGACCATGGTTCCTCTGCTGCATCACTCATGGTTCCTCAGGGGTTCCTCTGCTGCATCACTCATGGTTCCTCTGTGGTTCCTCTGTGGTCCATCTGTGGTTCCTCTGTGGTTCCTCTGCTGCATGACTCATGGTTCCTCTGTGGTTCCTCTGTGTGTTCCTCTGTGGTTCCTCTGTGGTCCATGTGTGGTTCCTTTGTGGTTCCTCTGCTGCATGACTCATGGTTCCTCTGTGGTTCCTCTGTGTATTCCTCTGTGGTTCCTTTGTGGTTCCTCTGCTGCATCACTCATGGTTCCTCTGTGGTTCCTCTGTGGTTCCTGTGTGTTCCTCTGTGGTTCCTCTGTGTGTTCCTCTGTGGTTCCTCTGTGGTTCCTCTGCTGCGTCACTCATGGTTCCGCTGTGGTTCCTCTGTGGTCCATCTGTGGTTCCCCTGTGGTTCCTCTGCTGAATGACTCATGGTTCCTCTGTGGTTCCTCTGTGGTTCCTCTGTGTATTCCTCTGTGGTTCCTCTGTGGTTCCTCTGCAGCATCACTGATGGTTCCTCTGTGGTTCCTCTGTGGTTCCTCTGCTGCATCACTGATAGTTCCTGTGTGGTTCCTCTGTGCGTTCCTCTGTGGTTCCTGTGTGTTCCTCTGTGGTTCCTCTGCTGCGTCACTCATGGTTCCTCTGTGGTTCCTCTGTGGTTCCTGTGTGTTCCTCTGTGGTCCATATGTGGTTCCTCTGTGGTTCCTCTGCTGCATCACTCATGGTTCCTCAGGGGTTCCTCTGCTGCATCACTCATGGTTCCTCTGTGGTTCCTCTGTGGTCCATCTGTGGTTCCTCTGTGGTTCCTCTGCTGCATGACTCATGGTTCCTCTGTGGTTCCTCTGTGTGTTCCTCTGTGGTTCCTCTGTGGTCCATGTGTGGTTCCTTTGTGGTTCCTCTGCTGCATGACTCATGGTTCCTCTGTGGTTCCTCTGTGTATTCCTCTGTGGTTCCTTTGTGGTTCCTCTGCTGCATCACTCATGGTTCCTCTGTGGTTCCTCTGTGGTTCCTGTGTGTTCCTCTGTGGTTCCTCTGTGTGTTCCTCTGTGGTTCCTCTGTGGTTCCTCTGCTGCGTCACTCATGGTTCCGCTGTGGTTCCTCTGTGGTCCATCTGTGGTTCCCCTGTGGTTCCTCTGCTGAATGACTCATGGTTCCTCTGTGGTTCCTCTGTGGTTCCTCTGTGTATTCCTCTGTGGTTCCTCTGTGGTTCCTCTGCAGCATCACTGATGGTTCCTCTGTGGTTCCTCTGTGGTTCCTCTGCTGCATCACTGATAGTTCCTGTGTGGTTCCTCTGTGCGTTCCTCTGTGGTTCCTGTGTGTTCCTCTGTGGTTCCTCTGCTGCGTCACTCATGGTTCCTCTGTGGTTCCTCTGTGGTTCCTGTGTGTTCCTCTGTGGTCCATATGTGGTTCCTCTGTGGTTCCTCTGCTGCATGACTCATGGTTTCTCTGTGGTTCCTCTGTGGTTCATCTGTGTATTCCTCTGTGGTTCCTCTGTGGTTCCTCTGCTGCATCACTCATGGTTCCTCTGTGGTTCCTCTGCTGCGTCACTCATGGTTCCTCTGTGGTTCCTCTGTGTGTTCCTCTGTTGTTCCTCTGTGGTTCCTGTGTGTTCCTCTGTGGTCCCTCTGTGGTTCCTCTGTGGTTCCTCTGCTGCATGACTCATGGTTCCTCTGTGGTTCCTCTGTGGTTCCTCTGCTGCATCACTCATGGTTCCTCTGTGGTTCCTCTGCTGCGTCACTCATGGTTCCTCTGTGGTTCCTCTGTGTGTTCCTCTGTGGTTCTTCTGTGTATTCCTCTGTGGTTCCTCTGTGGTTCCTCTGCTGTGTCACTCATGGTTCCTCTGTGGTTCCTCTGTGGTTCTTCCGTGGTTCCTCTGTGGTTCTTCTGCTGCGTGACTCATGGTTCCTCTGTGGTTCCTCTATGTATTCCTCTGTGGTTCCTCTGTGGTTCCTCTGCTGCATCACTGATGGTTCCTCCGTGGTTCCTTTGTGGTTCCTCTGCTGCATCACTCATGGTTCCTCTGTGGTTCCTGTGTGTTCCTCTGTGGATCCTCTGTGTTTTCCTCTGTGGTTCCTCTGCTGCGTCTCTAATGGTTCCTCTGTGGTTCCTCTGTGTGTTCCTCTGTGGTTCCTCTGTTGTTCCTGTGTGTTCCTCTGTGGTCCATCTGTGGTTCCTCTGTGGTTCCTCTGCTGCATGACTCATGGTTTCTATGTGGTTCCTCTGTGGTTCCTCTGTGTATTGCTCTGTGGTTCCTCTGTGGTTCCTCTTTGGTTCCTCTGCTGCATCACTCATGGTTCCTCTGTGGTTCCTCTGCTGCGTCACTCATGGTTCCTCTGTGGTTCCTCTGTGTGTTCCTCTGTGGTTCCTCTGTGGTTCCTGTGTGTTCCTCTGTGGTTCCTCTGTGGTTCCTCTGCTGCGTCACTCATGGTTCCGCTGTGGTTCCTCTGTGGTCCATCTGTGGTTCCCCTGTGGTTCCTCTGCTGAATGACTCATGGTTCCTCTGTGGTTCCTCTGTGGTTCCTCTGTGTATTCCTCTGTGGTTCCTCTGTGGTTCCTCTGCAGCATCACTGATGGTTCCTCTGTGGTTCCTCTGTGGTTCCTCTGCTGCATCACTGATAGTTCCTGTGTGGTTCCTCTGTGCGTTCCTCTGTGGTTCCTGTGTGTTCCTCTGTGGTTCCTCTGCTGCGTCACTCATGGTTCCTCTGTGGTTCCTCTGTGGTTCCTGTGTGTTCCTCTGTGGTCCATATGTGGTTCCTCTGTGGTTCCTCTGCTGCATGACTCATGGTTTCTCTGTGGTTCCTCTGTGGTTCCTCTGTGGTTCATCTGTGTATTCCTCTGTGGTTCCTCTGTGGTTCCTCTGCTGCATCACTCATGGTTCCTCTGTGGTTCCTCTGCTGCGTCACTCATGGTTCCTCTGTGGTTCCTCTGTGTGTTCCTCTGTTGTTCCTCTGTGGTTCCTGTGTGTTCCTCTGTGGTCCCTCTTTGGTTCCTCTGTGGTTCCTCTGCTGCATGACTCATGGTTCCTCTGTGGTTCCTCTGTGGTTCCTCTGCTGCATCACTCATGGTTCCTCTGTGGTTCCTCTGCTGCGTCACTCATGGTTCCTCTGTGGTTCCTCTGTGTGTTCCTCTGTGGTTCTTCTGTGTATTCCTCTGTGGTTCCTCTGTGGTTCCTCTGCTGCGTCACTCATGGTTCCTCTGTGGTTCCTCTGTGGTTCTTCTGCTGCGTGACTCATGGTTCCTCTGTGGTTCCTCTATGTATTCCTCTGTGGTTCCTCTGTGGTTCCTCTGCTGCATCACTGATGGTTCCTCCGTGGTTCCTTTGTGGTTCCTCTGCTGCATCACTCATGGTTCCTCTGTGGTTCCTGTGTGTTCCTCTGTGGATCCTCTGTGTTTTCCTCTGTGGTTCCTCTGCTGCGTCTCTAATGGTTCCTCTGTGGTTCCTCTGTGTGTTCCTCTGTGGTTCCTCTGTTGTTCCTGTGTGTTCCTCTGTGGTCCATCTGTGGTTCCTCTGTGGTTCCTCTGCTGCATGACTCATGGTTTCTATGTGGTTCCTCTGTGGTTCCTCTGTGTATTGCTCTGTGGTTCCTCTGTGGTTCCTCTTTGGTTCCTCTGCTGCATCACTCATGGTTCCTCTGTGGTTCCTCTGCTGCGTCACTCATGGTTCCTCTGTGGTTCCTCTGTGTGTTCCTCTGTGGTTCCTCTGTGGTTCCTGTGTGTTCCTCTGTGGTTCCTCTGTGGTTCCTCTGCTGCGTCACTCATGGTTCCGCTGTGGTTCCTCTGTGGTCCATCTGTGGTTCCCCTGTGGTTCCTCTGCTGAATGACTCATGGTTCCTCTGTGGTTCCTCTGTGGTTCCTCTGTGTATTCCTCTGTGGTTCCTCTGTGGTTCCTCTGCAGCATCACTGATGGTTCCTCTGTGGTTCCTCTGTGGTTCCTCTGCTGCATCACTGATAGTTCCTGTGTGGTTCCTCTGTGCGTTCCTCTGTGGTTCCTGTGTGTTCCTCTGTGGTTCCTCTGCTGCGTCACTCATGGTTCCTCTGTGGTTCCTCTGTGGTTCCTGTGTGTTCCTCTGTGGTCCATATGTGGTTCCTCTGTGGTTCCTCTGCTGCATGACTCATGGTTTCTCTGTGGTTCCTCTGTGGTTCCTCTGTGGTTCATCTGTGTATTCCTCTGTGGTTCCTCTGTGGTTCCTCTGCTGCATCACTCATGGTTCCTCTGTGGTTCCTCTGCTGCGTCACTCATGGTTCCTCTGTGGTTCCTCTGTGTGTTCCTCTGTTGTTCCTCTGTGGTTCCTGTGTGTTCCTCTGTGGTCCCTCTTTGGTTCCTCTGTGGTTCCTCTGCTGCATGACTCATGGTTCCTCTGTGGTTCCTCTGTGGTTCCTCTGCTGCATCACTCATGGTTCCTCTGTGGTTCCTCTGCTGCGTCACTCATGGTTCCTCTGTGGTTCCTCTGTGTGTTCCTCTGTGGTTCTTCTGTGTATTCCTCTGTGGTTCCTCTGTGGTTCCTCTGCTGCGTCACTCATGGTTCCTCTGTGGTTCCTCTGTGGTTCTTCCGTGGTTCCTCTGTGGTTCTTCTGCTGCGTGACTCATGGTTCCTCTGTGGTTCCTCTATGTATTCCTCTGTGGTTCCTCTGTGGTTCCTCTGCTGCATCACTGATGGTTCCTCCGTGGTTCCTTTGTGGTTCCTCTGCTGCATCACTCATGGTTCCTCTGTGGTTCCTGTGTGTTCCTCTGTGGATCCTCTGTGTTTTCCTCTGTGGTTCCTCTGCTGCGTCTCTAATGGTTCCTCTGTGGTTCCTCTGTGTGTTCCTCTGTGGTTCCTCTGTTGTTCCTGTGTGTTCCTCTGTGGTCCATCTGTGGTTCCTCTGTGGTTCCTCTGCTGCATGACTCATGGTTTCTATGTGGTTCCTCTGTGGTTCCTCTGTGTATTGCTCTGTGGTTCCTCTGTGGTTCCTCTTTGGTTCCTCTGCTGCATCACTCATGGTTCCTCTGTGGTTCCTCTGCTGCGTCACTCATGGTTCCTCTGTGGTTCCTCTGTGTGTTCCTCTGTGGTTCCTCTGTGGTTCCTGTGTGTTCCTCTGTGGTCCATCTGTGGTTCCTCCGTGGTTCCTCTGCTGCATGACTCATGGTTTCTATGTGGTTCCTCTGTGGTTCCTCTGTGTATTCCTCTGTGGTTCCTCATTGGTTCCTCTGTGGTTCCTCTGCTGCATCACTCATGGTTCCTCTGTGGTTCCTCTGCTGCGTCACTCATGGTTCCTCTGTGGTTCCTCTGTGTGTTCCTCTGTGGTTCCTCTGTGGTTCCTGTGTGTTCCTCTGTGGTCCATCTGTGGTTCCTCTGTGGTTCCTCTGCTGCGTCACTTATGGTTCCGCTGTGGTTCCTCTGTGGTTCCTCTGTGTGTTCTTCTGTGGTTCCTCTGTGGTTCTTCTGTGTATTCCTCTGTGGTTCCTCTGTGGTTCCTCTGCTGCGTCACTCATGGTTCCTCCGTGGTTCCTCTGTGGTTCTTCTGTGGTCCATCTGTGGTTCCTCTGTGGTTCCTCTGCTGCATGACTCATGGTTCTTCTGTGGTTCCTCTGTGTATTCCTCTGTGGTTCCTCTGTGGTTCCTCTTTGGTTCCTCTGCTGCATCACTCATGGTTCCTCTGTGGTTCCTCTGCTGCGTCACTCATGGTTCCTCTGTGGTTTCTCTGTGTGTTCCTCTGTGGTTCCTCTGTGGTTCCTGTGTGTTCCTCTGTGGTCCATCTGTGGTTCCTCTGTGGTTCCTCTGCTGCATGACTCATGGTTTCTATGTGGTTCCTCTGTGGTTCCTCTGTGTATTCCTCTGTGGTCCCTCTGTGGTTCCTCCGTGGTTCCTCTGCTGCATCACTCATGGTTCCTCTGTGGTTCCTCTGCTGCATGACTCATGGTTCCTCTGTGGTTCCTCTGTGTATTCCTCTGTGGTTCCTCTGTGGTTCCTCTGCTGCATCACTCATGGTTCCTCTGTGGTTCCTCTGCTGCGTCACTCATGGTTCCTCTGTGGTTCCTCTGTGTGTTCCTCTGTGGTTCTTCTGTGTATTCCTCTGTGGTTCCTCTGTGGTTCCTCTGCTGCGTCACTCATGGTTCCTCTGTGGTTCCTCTGTGGTTCTTCCGTGGTTCCTCTGTGGTTCTTCTGCTGCGTGACTCATGGTTCCTCTGTGGTTCCTCTATGTATTCCTCTGTGGTTTCTCTGTGGTTCCTCTGCTGCATCACTGATGGTTCCTCCGTGGTTCCTTTGTGGTTCCTCTGCTGCATCACTCATGGTTCCTCTGTGGTTCCTCTGTGGTTCATCTGTGGTTCCTGTGTGTACTTCTGTGGTTCCTGTGTGTTCCTCTGTGGTTCCTCTGTGTTTTCCTCTGTGGTTCCTCTGCTGCGTCTCTAATGGTTCCTCTGTGGTTCCTCTGTGTGTTCCTCTGTGGTTCCTCTGTTGTTCCTGTGTGTTCCTCTGTGGTCCATCTGTGGTTCCTCTGTGGTTCCTCTGCTGCATGACTCATGGTTTATATGTGGTTCCTCTGTGGTTCCTCTGTGTATTGCTCTGTGGTTCCTCTGTGGTTCCTCTTTGGTTCCTCTGCTGCATCACTCATGGTTCCTCTGTGGTTCCTCTGTGTGTTCCTCTGTGGTTCCTCTGTGGTTCCTCTGTGTTCCTCTGTGGTCCATCTGTGGTTCCTCCGTGGTTCCTCTGCTGCATGACTCATGGTTTCTATGTGGTTCCTCTGTGGTTCCTCTGTGTATTCCTCTGTGGTTCCTCATTGGTTCCTCTGTGGTTCCTCTGCTGCATCACTCATGGTTCCTCTGTGGTTCCTCTGCTGCGTCACTCATGGTTCCTCTGTGGTTCCTCTGTGGTTCCTCTGTGTGTTCCTCTGTGGTTCCTCTGTGGTTCCTGTGTGTTCCTCTGTGGTCCATCTGTGGTTCCTCTGTGGTTCCTCTGCTGCGTCACTTATGGTTCCGCTGTGGTTCCTCTGTGGTTCCTCTGTGTGTTCTTCTGTGGTTCCTCTGTGGTTCTTCTGTGTATTCCTCTGTGGTTCCTCTGTGGTTCCTCTGCTGCGTCACTCATGGTTCCTCCGTGGTTCCTCTGTGGTTCCTCTGTGGTCCATCTGTGGTTCCTCTGTGGTTCCTCTACTGCATGACTCATGGTTCCTCTGTGGTTCCTCTGTGTATTCCTCTGTGGATCCTCTGTGGTTCCTCTGTGGTTCCTCTGCTGCATCACTCATGGTTCCTCTGTGGTTCCTCTGCTGCGTCACTCATGGTTCCTCTGTGGTTCCTCTGTGTGTTCCTCTGTGGTTCCTCTGTGGTTCCTGTGTGTTCCTCTGTGGTTCCTCTGTGTGTTCCTCTGTGGTTCCTCTGTGGTTCCTGTGTGTTCCTGTGTGTTCCTCTGTGGTTCCTCTGTGGTTCCTCTGCTAAATCAAAGTTTCTTTGGTCAGGTTTTAAGGAACAGACATATTTCTGTTTCAGTTTATGGTTTTATATCACACTCTGTGTTTTCACCCTTGAAGAACAGGCAGGATGTCTTTGGATGAGGACATTTATGTGAACTTAGAAGAGCTGGAAAAACAAGCACATGGACAAGCGCACTCAGGTAGAACTATTTTATGTATAAATGTTTCTTTATTGATGTTACAGCCCAGGCTCACAACAGCACAGTCTGAATAAGAGTGGAATACAGCCTTTTTCTATCACTATTTTTGAGTCCTTATTAAATTCCTTTCTTGTACATATGTGTTTGCATCTGAGAACAGCTGCAGGGTTCAGTCCAGATAACAAAACGAGTCATGGAGGAACACAGAGCTTAATGAGACATAGGAGCATTTTGTACTTTAAGTGAACAATCATAATCTGTAATAAAAGGTGTTCTCCTCTATTATACAACACACATTGTCCTCACTTTAGTGCATTAAAGGGTGCTCGTGTTCTTAAAGTGCTGTTGTGTCCACAGACAGTCGCACTGAGGGAGCAGAAGCTGTGCTCGCTTCAGAAACTGCACATTTCAAAGTGGCCACAGTTTGTCTGGGAGTCCTCAGTTTGGCTTTGCTCGTCGCTGCTGTAGGAGTCGGGGCCAAATGTGAGTTTCAACATGGGGCCCGTGTGTGTTTTACCCCTTTGAGAGAGACTTTAAACGGCACTGCCTGAGCAAAAAGAGTCGCCACAGAAAACAGGGGCACACATTCTAATATTTGGTAGGACCGTCAAGTTCTTTGATCACAGCTCACATTCTCTGTGGCACAGTCTCAATGAGCTTCTGCAATATTTAAAGTTCTATTTCCGTCCAGTGTTGAATTATGTTTCACACTTGATCTTGTATTGATGATGTGAGAGAGTGACCGTGTTGCGCCCTCTGCTCCGACAGTTTGGGAGAGGTACGTGGTGCTTTTTGAATGGGAAAAGTGAAAGACAGAGACGGTCACGTCTTTACTCTTCCGTTTTATTTCAGGAAAGAACACTGAAAACTTTGCGCAGGCGCATATTACACATTTCCGCCAGCCAATAGAAATAAACATTTTTAACAGGTTATATGTACATTTTTATCATTTACACTTTTTGTACTGAACACAGTCTTGACCACAATAATTAACTTAAAGGTGAAAATAGTGTCTTGTGACAAATTTCAAATCTGTGACTCGCTTTTTAACCTGTCACATACTCAAAATAGATGTTGTCCCCAACATAAGCATCTGAACAAAAAAATGAATGGGCACATACCACAATCATAACCAATATCAGAATTTCAATCAAGTGCATACTCCCAATTCCAATATTTTGTTTGATCAGAAAATCAAGTCTTTTAAAGTGTCCATCTCACATAAGGTGCCATTGTTTATATACCTGGTAAATAAAGAAAACAAAAACACAGTACTTGTGACGAATCACAGCCTGTACCTGAAGAATAACCAATTACAGTCTCAATTCAATAATGAAGAATAAACCCAAAATCAATATGAGTAAAATGTAGACACATCAACCCAAACTCTAGGTAATTAACCCAATCAATGTATTAACATTGTCCATAAAACTCTTGAAAACAATAGGGATGTACACCGTACAACCATGGCATATTCTGCTCTGCACGAAAAGGAAATGTCATAATGTTGTGACAAGTTGGTGTACCAAGTCTATCATAGGTGAATATCTTTGGTTTCCTGTGTTCTCTTCTTGGTCGCTGAATCTCTTCATCAGTATCACTGTGGGTAGGAGAAGGTAGTAGTTGAGGTTCCTCCTCAGGTGGATCTTCCACCAAGACAACTTCAGGCAGATGATATTCTTCTTCAGCTTCCGGCTCGTGCTCTGGCAGTGCATCTGCAGGCTGGTTATTGTCAAGAGACGATTCTGTGGTCCCCTCTTGAGTATTTGGATAGTGTGGCACTAGATAATACTCATCTTCCTCATCATCATCATCCTCTTCTGACTGGATCCTTTCTGGTGTTGTCTCGGATTGTCTTGCAGTTGTCTTCCTTTTTGATTGTAATGATGTCTCTAACGGCAAGTGGTCACATGGCAAAAGGAGATTACGATGTAATGTTCTGGACCTGCCCTTTCCTCTCTCAGGTTTCAGTTCATAAACAGGAATGTCCTTGTTTACTTGACGAACCACTGTATGCACAATGTCTTCCCAGTGACTTCTCAATTTGCCTGGACCCCCGCGTGGAGTCAAATTCCTAACTAAAACTCGATCTCCAGGTAACAGAGTAGAATACCTCAGTTTGTTGTCATACAGTCTCTTGCTCCTAACAGCAGCTTTGTTTGTATTTTCTCGTGTGACCTCATAAGCATCTTTCATACCCTGTTTCCACTTGAACATGTAACTCTGACGATCACAGTCACTCTGGTCTTGGTTTGGGGTTAAACTAAACAACATGTCCACTGGTAACCGTGGTGATCGTCCATAAAGTAAATAGAAGGGAGAAAACCCTGTCACCTCACTTTTAGTACAGTTGTAGGCATAGATCAGTTTGTTTAGTGAGTCCTTCCAATTGCTCTTTTGTTTCTCTGTAAGCGTCTTTAACATCTGAATCAAAGTCCGGTTGAACCTCTCGACCTGGCCATTACCCTGGGGATGGTAAGGAGTTGTCCTAGAGCCAGCAACCCCACAGTACTCTTTCAATTGGGCAAAAAGATGGTTCTCAAATTCACCACCCTGATCATGGTGAAGCCTCAGTGGAAACCCAAACTTTAAAGCATAGTCATTAAAGATTTTGTCTGCAACGGTTTTACCAGACTTGGACGTGGTGGCATAAGCCTGGGCAAAACGCGTAAAATGGTCAACAATAACAAGAATGTATTCATAACCACCCTTACATTTGTCCAAGTGTAAAAAGTCAACAGAAACAAGTTCAAAAGGCTGCGTTGTGACTATATTAGTGAGCGGAGCTCTAGTTTCACGACTGGGTCTTTTTGTTTTAAGGCACACACATTTCCTCAAAACATAATCCTCAATGTCTTTTTGCATGAAGGGCCAGTAAAAACGGTCCCGTACCAAAGAAATAGTCCTTTCAACACCATGATGGCCCATCTCATCATGAAGTTCTTTTAACACCATTGACCTGTGTTTTTCAGGGAGAACCAGTTGTGTTCTGTTTGTTGTTTTTCTGTACAAAACACCTCTGTCATTAAACTCGCTCAGGAAACACAAAATATGTGGACTAAGCTGTTTGAGTTCTGACCCTGACGGTTTTGTTTCTGCTAGTTTAAGTCTAATGATATGTCCAACAATGGGATCAGTCTCTTGATCTTGTTTGATCTGTCCAACAGTAAGTGGAGCTATAGGCACACTCATTGACACTGTAGCACATTTTGCTGAAATACCCATAGACCAGGCGGCACTAGCCTCACTCTGATGGTCGACTGCCTGTGTAGCTGCACTCACAGCATCATATGACATTTCTTTTGAACATGCCTCCATGTAAGTCTCCATATCTAAGGGCATCCTAGATAAACTGTCCGCATCTATGTTCTCTCTGCCTGGGCGATACTTCACAGAAAAATGGAAATCGGCAAGTTCTGCAACCCATCGGCTTCCTGTTGCATTCAATTTAGCGGTTGACAGTACATAAGTAAGCGGATTATTATCACTATACACTGTGAAGAATGGTGCATAGTACAAGTAATCACGAAACTTGTCTGTGATTGCCCATTTTAGAGCCAAGAATTCTAGCTTGCCTGAGTGTAAGTTATAGTTTTTCTCTGCTGCAGTTAGGGTTCTTGATCCATAAGCTATCACACGGAGTTTTCCATTTTGCCTCTGATACAATACAGCGCCTAGTCCTTGGTTAGAAGCGTCTGTATGTAAAACAAACGGTTGAGTAAAGTCAGGGAAACCTAAAACAGGAGGTTGTACTAAACAGTCAATTAGCTGCTCCAACACTGACTGATGCACACTAGTCCAATGAATAGGTGTACTGGAAGGGACACTGTTAGTTTTTCTCATCGTCACTTTTTTCCTTGTGTTCGGCTGAGTCTTTGTGCTCGACGGGGCTTTGAGCAAATCATACAAAGGACTAGCAACACAAGAGAAACCTTTGATATATTGCCTATAGTAGCTTAACAGTCCTAATATTGCTCTTAGCTCACCTACAGTACCTGGCTTCTTGTTTTTCAGTGCTCTCACAGCAGCTGTGTCTGCTGGGTCCATTTTACTTCCTTCAGCAGAAACAATCCTGCCCAGATATCTAACTTCTAGTTTGAAAAGGTCACACTTTCTTGGTTTTAGTTTTATCCCATTGTCTCTGAGGCGTCGCAATACTTTCCTGACATCCTCAACATGGTCATCAAAAGTCCTGCTGAATAAAAGTACGTCATCCAGATAAGGAATGCATATCTCGTCCCGTAGTCCTTCTAGACATTGTTCCATACACCGCTGAAACGCAGCTGGGGCATTCATGAGGCCAAACGGAATTCGAATCCATTCATAAAGGCCCCAGGGGGTCACAAATGCAGTCATATGTCTACTGTCTTTGGACATGAACCCCTGGTGATACGCCTTACCCTGGTCCAGTAGTGAAAAGGTTGTGTTCCCTCCCAGGCTGTCCATCACATCCTGTACCCGGGGAATGGGGTGTCGATCTGGGTGTGTTTTGCGGTTCAGTTCTCTGTAATCAATACACAAACGCAGTGTGCCGTCTTTTTTTCTTACACAGACTACAGGGGACGAGTAAGAGGAAATAGACTTTTCCACCCACCCCTGAGCTATCAAGTCCTGTAAATGATCCTTCATCTCCCTGTACAGTGGTTTTGGTACAGACAGATATGTTTTAGAAACTGGATCTGTGTCCTTTAACATAATGTCCATCTGCAGATTTGTCACACGCCCTATGTCATCATCAGTTTTCGAAAATGATGGAGACTCTTCCCTTAACATTTGCTGAACAATTTTACTTTGACTTTCATTCAAATGAGACAGGTCAACAGGAGGGTCCCATTGCTCGCTGGTGTGGGGGCATTCTGCGGCTTCACGAATGTGGACTTCATTAATGACAGTAGGTAGGAGATCTTTTTTGAAGATGTTGGCCGGATAAACAGACCCCACTGACTGCACAGTACCAATAGTAGTTCTACCAGATAAAGTAATGTCATGATTGGTTGGGTTCTGTACACTGACAACTATCTTGGGAATGGACCCTGCTTTCACTGAAACTAAAGTGTCACAAAACTCTAGTCCGTCAGGCCATTGTGGATTTTCTCCAGGTTCAAAAATCAATGTAACGTCTTCTCTGAACGTCTTAGCCTGCACCCTACACTCAATAAAAAGTGAGCTATGACTGGGTACAGTCATTCTCTCATTTGTTGTTCTCACATTGTACTCGGGTGTTTGTCCCACACTTACGGCTTTTATGAAAGTATCAGCTTTCTTTTTCCTGAGATGTGGAAAAGCCAGTTTAACTGCCCTCAGAAGTTTGTCTTTCCCCCCTGAGTCAGTCCCACACTTTAAACTGTCTAAGACCAAGTGCTCGATGACGTTAAACCCAATAATCGGACATCGCTGCTGGTTACCTTTAAGTACTAAAATTGGTATGAGTAACTCAGAGTCATTATCAGTAAGTCTGAATGGGACCTCTAGTCAGCCCATGTATGGCATATCTGTGCCATTGGCTGCCACAAGGTGTAGGGGTACATTAGGGTCAATAAACTCGTACACATCTTTTAGTGGTACCTCGGGTAAGTTAGTGTCTCTCCAAACTTCATCTACAGCACAAACCTGTGAGCCAGAGTCCCAAAGTGCTTCAAACTTTTTGTTTCCTAAAAAACACCTAATGAGACACTTTCTCCCAACTAATTCTCTGACAGAAGGTATTCTATCTTCAGAATGTTTCTTGTTGTTTGGTCTTTTAGAGGACATCCTATCCTTAACACTACCACAGATGTAGGGTTTACATTTACTTTTGTGCATGGACCAGTGCTCCTCTTGGCACTCTTTGGAACAGTAAAGGGCACTTTTACACACTGAACAACATTTTAAACTTTGAATTTCACTATTAGCACAACCGTAACAACACTGGGATCTGTCTGTCTCTGTGGTCACCCCATGTCCCGTTGGAGTGACCCGTGCTAGTTTAAAGCACTACCTCTAGCCTGTCTCACTGGCCTCTGTACTCTACAGCCCGCCCTGAAATGCTCATTGCTCCCACATCTAAAACAGTGCTGACAAAACTCCTCCCCTGCCTGAATGCAAGAGTAACACCTGGGCTGTGGGCGGGGCATGTGGTACCGCTGAGGGGCAAAGCGCTGCTGGAACTGGGTATTCCCTCTCGTTGGTCCCAGGCCTGGTGCTGGGTGGTACTGCTGAAGAGCTGCTTGGGAGTGCTGAGGGTAGAAGGTCCCAGCAGATGGGTCGAGCTGGTTCGGCAGTCGTGGCTCCTGGAACGGTGGACGCGGCTGGAAGGTTGGTGCTGAGTAGTGGTCCCCTGGTCGTCCGCTGAAGGGTGCTGCAACAGCTGTCGACTTCTGCATGGTCTCTCTGATTTGGCAAACCTCAGCCTTTAAGTAATTTAAAAGCACCATCTCAGAGCGCATCTTTTTAATCTCTGACAGGAGCTCCGGTGGCAAAGCGGCAGTGCTTTGTTTTTGGACTGTCTTTTTCTCTGCTGGGGCTGGGGTGTCGCTGGGCTGAACGACATTAACTGAAGTCGCTCTTTGGGTAACAGCATGTTTCTTTTTATCTTGTCGTTCCTTTTCATTTGCACACGCCACATTAACTTTCTCTAACAAGACTTCATCAGATGTGGTTTCCTGGAGAAGGTAGGGCTGCATGTCACTCTTGATACTGTCACTTTGCAAGCCAGTCAGGATGGTATGCATGAATAAACTCTGGACCAAAGCCGGATTATATTTCAGACCTGACTCTGCTTCTTGGGATGCAAAGAGAATCTTCTGCCGAAGGTCCATGGCCCTCAGAAGGAAATTTTGTGGAGTCTCCTTACTGCTTTGCACCTCAGAGGAGAGCTGCTTGTACAGTTCAGTGGCACCTTTCTCCAGATAGTGAGACCTGAGGATCCTCCGCAGAGCAGGAAGAGTGAGGTCCCCTTTACCTTCTAGGTAGCTCCTCAACTGCAAACCTGGTGTGATGGCACGGATCACTGCATCTATTATCTCGTCTTCTTGGTAGCCTTTACTGAGCCCACTTTCAATTTGCCTGGCCAAACTAGAGAATGTGAGCTTGTCTTTTTGTCCGGGCTCACCAATTTGGCCTGCTATCTTAAAGTCTTTGCGCCACATAGGGTTATCTTGAAGCGTTGGGGCTCGTCTTTGCACTGGCATGGGTTGTGGGGTCAGTTTTTTTGTAATCTGCTCAATAGCTTCTTCTTTTTCTTGAATCCTGGTTCGTAAATCATTTAACTCTTTTTGTAAATCTTCTCTTTCTTGGTCTTCACCTTGTCGGGCAAAATCCGACTCTGGCATTTTTGCATTTTCAATAGTGTCTTTAATACTGAGCAACTCAGACATTCCCTCGTCTTCTAGCTCAGCTAATTCAGCTCTTTCAACATGGCTTGTGATCAGTGCAATAAGTTGGCCACGACTTTTGTCTGTGAGTTGCTCTTTTCTCTGTCCAGATATTAGTGTCAAACACACGTTTATCAGTTGTTCAACATTCAGTTCATATAATGCACCTTTAATTTCAAGCTGCAAGGTTTCTAGCTCCGACTCCATTTTGATCAGATACGTGGACAAAGCAGTTCAACGAGGGCTTATTCAACTTCGTGGTCTTGCGGTGCCCTCTAGTGGTGGTTGTGCGCACTTGAGATACGACCTGTTGCACGTGTTGACAAAGCCACGTTGTCCGCGGTGCCTCGCTGCTGATGCTAGATTCCGATGCTCGGGTTCGAAGAAGGATATTCGGGTCGAGCTTCCACTCACGGCTGGTGGATAAAACTCTGGCCAAACATCCCAGCGGTGCCTCCAAATGTTGCGCCCTCTGCTCCGACAGTTTGGGAGAGGTACGTGGTGCTTTTTGAATGGGAAAAGTGAAGGACAGAGACGGTCACGTCTTTACTCTTCCGTTTTATTTCAGGAAAGAACACTGAAAACTTTGCGCAGGCGCATATTACACATTTCCGCCAGCCAATAGAAATAAACATTTTTAACAGGTTATATGTACATTTTTATCATTTACACTTTTTGTACTGAACACAGTCTTAACCACAATAATTAACTAAAAGGTGAAAATAGTGTCTTGTGACAAATTTCAAATCTGTGACTCGCTTTTTAACCTGTCACAACCGCTGCACAAAGCCTCCTCCAGCTCGTCCCAAACACTCTCACTGGGTTCAGATCTGGAGTACATTAGTTTCTGCTCGATACCAGTGATTTGACCCTCCTCAAACACACTGACATCTGCTCCATGACCACGGGATTTGTCTCTCCACATGGTTGTTTCAGAAATGAGAAGCCACTCACTGCATCAGTTGTGTTTAAATACCGTGTTGAAGCTGAAAGATCATGGCACATGCAGCAGTTCTCCAGTAGGAGGCGCCACCCACTGTATTTGCTCAGTTATATCCAAGTCGACATTATTTTATTTTTTTGATCAGGCGGCGTAATGTTTAATGAGAGCAGTAGCTTTTTAGGTTCTATATGTGTTAAAGTCATGTCACCCATGAGTGTCAGTTTTTTCTTCTTTGTTTTTTATAATTTTAAATTTGTTTTTAATATATATTTGAAAACACACAGACCTGATGATAGAATGTCAGTCAAAGCACGTTTCATGTGCCCAATGTATCTGTCTCTGTTTGTGATACAAAAAAACACATTCAAATTCAATCAACTCAATCAGTGTCAAGTCTTGATCTTGCTGTGTTACAACACAATGTGTGTATATATATATATATATATATATATATATATATATATATATATATATATATTTCAATTTTACTCTATATTTTCTCACAAAAATAAATTGCTTTCAACGTCAATTTCACAAACAAACACAAACAATTTTGGACAGAGACATTTCACGTTGCCAGTTAGAAAAGTGAAATGTTTTCCTCCAAAGTCTGAACTCTGCTCCAAACCACATGATTTCACTGACACATCACCACTCAAAAGACCCGATCAGTCCCTGTTTGAAGCAGTTGGATCACGATTTGATCCAGATTCATTGCACAGACTCTAATTAAACAAATTAAGTTTATTTACAAGTCAAGTGCATTACAGGAAAAAAAACACAATATTAAAAAAACTGAATTACAAAAAGCATTTTTTTTACACATTAGTTTACTCAGAGTTGTATTTTGATTGATTCATAAGTGTTTGATTCTTGATGCAGCTGCTACATGAAATCAGCCCTTCTTGTCCATAGTGATTAAACCAGACTAAACCATCTCATGTTTGTAAAAGCCAACAACGCCACCTGGGAGTTGGCCCAGGACCAGCTGAATATAAGAGGCACGTAGGTTCGTCGTTGATAGGCAGAGACTTGAGGTTAGAGAAAATGCATATATACATGGTCAATAAGTTATTTAATAATAATAATAATAATAATAATAACTTTTATTTATATAGCGCTTTTCAGTGACCCAATGACGCTGAACATAATAAAAAAGGGGGGGGGGGTATTTACAGACAGGGGGGGCAACACGTACAATACACATTAATATACAGATAAAATGAACAAGACAGAAGATTTGGACATTAAAGTTTGAATAATTTACGCACAGTTCATTGTTCGACGCTAAGGAACTATATGGCTCAGGTCATTCACAAATAGTTCGGAACCATGTGGAACAGTCAGGTAAAGCAGCAAGGAAAGACACAAGGCAAAGCAAGAAGGCGACAGTGCAATAGCTCCATGGCTCAGATCTATAAAAGACAACATGGTCACTGCTAAATGTACAGCTGGACTGTTGAATTACCCACTGCACCACACCACACACCTACAGCTGGACAAGTGCGATGGAAGACTGGACAGACTGTAAACAATAGCACGCCGATAGCCGGCGTAACGGGCGGCACACAGAGCGCACGGCCCATGGCAGCAAGCACTAAATTAAAGTTATAATCAGCGTTACAAAGAACGCTAACGTTCTCACATCTGAACGTTTAATACTACCTGAGAGTGGCGTGCGCAGCGTAAACACCGGGAACCCGGAAGTAAGAGTAAGAGCGAGAGGTCAGAGGGCTCAAAGTAAGGACGGAAGCGCTTTAAAGGTCCCATAACATGCAAAATCGACTTTTCAGAGCTTTTAACCTTCTTACATTGCTATTTGTGCTTCATATATGTTCCCAGAGTGTTTTTTTGATTGATTCCCGCAGTGTTTAGTTATATTACACACTATCTCCTTTCCTCGAATCTCCAAACTGACGGGCGGTGGGGCAAGACCGCGTCATAAGTGCAAGCACGTGTCACCATCCCCCCTCACCAAGCCGTCTGCATTTCCGGGTTGGTGAGGGGGTCCAAGGTCTGGGTGATATATCTTAACTATTATGTTATGGGTGTTGCACAACCCTTATTATTAGGATAGACTACGAAACGTGAAAAAAAGCATGTTATGGCACCTTTAAAGAGTGATTGACATCGCCGTCAGCCAATAGAAAGTCTGATCAGTAGTAGAGCTATATACTGCTACAGCACGTTAACTTCTCCTGCCTCAGACAACAATAACTCTAGGACTCGTTTCCTGTTGAAACATTTTTTCCTGAACAAGTCGGTTGAGTGAGTCTGACTTATTCCTTCTCTCAAACTCTGGTCGTTCATACACACAAACACTCCCTCTCCATTTCTTGGGCTTGGGACGGTCACAGAAATGACACTAGTCTGACCCTCTGTGGCTGGATTAAACGTGTTCATGTGCCAGGTAGAATGCAAGAGGAGGACAATGAGGGAAAGGCAGAGCAGAAGAAACCTGGAGACTGGACCATGTGGAGTAAAGGTTTCAGACAGTGTCTGATGTAAAGCGCTGCAGAAGATTCTGGAAACTGGGAAACGCCCACATGCAGTTTTCCTGGTTTCCGGTCACATGACTTCCTGTCCACCGTTTGAGTAAATGGCCATTCGTTCTGGCTTTATTTGATCATAAACAGTGGTCAGATCCGGGCGGTCAGGGCTTCTCATTGGAGCTGGTGGGACGCTGCACTGTAGAGACAAAACAAGAAGGATAATTAGGTTTTATGAACAATACTTTTGTCTGTTTAAAATACAATATCTCCCAGTGCTGGTCCAGTACAGAGTTAGACTGAAAACATGAAAAAGCTTTCCTTCTTTCATTGTTCTTGTCAGACTGTTTGGACTTGATTTAGTTTGGAAGTTTTACAGTGATAAACGTATTATTGATTAACAAAAGCAGCAACAAAGAAGATGTGTGACCACAAATTCTCAACAGGCTCTTAGACTACTCAGTGAACTAAAATGCAGTTAAGATACATATATTAAACATTATATTTAACTACTTTTTTGTGCAAATTTTGAGGTTTATAATTTGACTTCCTGGTTGCAATTGATGACATCCCACTGGGAAAGTACATACCAGTACTACCGTACTGCCTTGTGTCATTATTTACAATGATATTTAATTGATATGAATATGCATAAACTCGAGGAATGAGTGTCCCAAGTTATTTTCTACAGATGTTTAGACTTGCAATTTCTCCCCTGTGTGGACTAATAAAGGCATATCTTACTTTTTGATGGGTGTTAAACCATAATTTATTTTTACGACTGGTTTAAATACACCAAATTAAGTGTTTAGTCTTTTTTATTCTGTTATAAATGTGTTTTATACGTGACAGCCTGCTATCAAGACAGTTCCTGTTTTGGTCCAAACTCTTTCACAATTTTGACAGATTTGATCCTGCAAAGGTTTAAATGCATGACTAATAATCTGGTTTATTACATTATATTTACTACAATCATTCTTGCTGTTTGTGTTTATAAAACTCAGAACAACTGAACCAAACATGGTAAACACAAGGTTTAACCTGCTGAATATAAGCTGTCCTCAGGTGAAAACCACTGATGCCACATTCTAGAGAAAACTGCAGGAGGTTTTACGCTTTAACCAATTCTACAACTACCAAGTGTGTGCGGTGATCTGAAAGTAGGTTTAAACCAAACAACATTCAAACTACAGATGCATTCAAAGTTGTCTTGATTTGCTTTTGTCCTGATGTCGACTCATTTAGTCAAGTTCTAGTCCAAGTCCGAGGTGTTTCACAAGTGTCAAGTAAGTCTAAGTCTTTGGCCTCAAGTCCAAGTCCAAGTCCAAGTCTTTACATTTCAAGTCAAATGGCTCATATTTTAAAAAGGGAGTGTCTGCAGAGCCGCGGAGCGCGGCCGAAACTGCCATGTTATTTTTTGCCGGCCGCGCACCGCGGCTCCTGAAACTGCGCCGCTATTTGACCGCGTGACCTGCGCTGGGTTAAGGTTAAGGTTAGAGGCGCAATGGACGATTTTTCGGCGATTTGAGAACGCAGGCGGAAGTGCACATGCCACTCCCCCGTGCGGACTGATACAACACACACGTGCGTTTGTTTATTAGCGCGACGGAGCGCATCACATCGCTCGTCTCCCGTAGATTTCTGTCCACTTCTGAGTCAGCTCGAACTGTCTTTCTCAGTCTTCATTTTGCCCCGTACACTGAGGGAACTATATTATGATAGATCCATGCGCTTAGGCACGCGGAAACGTGGGGAAGAGCCTGACGCGGCTGCAGGTGAGCGGTAGGTGCGTTTTATGATTGATACGTGGCAGGACAAATGATTTATCCACGCCACGAGGAAATATGATAAAAAATTTGCTGGAAAAAATCGTCCATTCCACCTTTAAGGTTAAGGTTAGGGTTAAGGTTAAGGTTGAGGTTAAGGTTAGCCATGAGGCTATAAGGGAAGTGCCGCGGTTCCTGAAACTGCGCGGCGGCTCTGCAGCCATGGCCTTTTAACAATTTATATGATCTTTGTGAATAGTTCCTTTTAAAAAGTCCTGGTCACATCTAAGTGTTTGAAAAACACATTCATTTTTTTGAGAAGCGTCAAATCAATTCAAATCAGAATGTTCAGAGTCCATTTATCAAGTCTCAAGTCATCAAAAAATCTCAAAAGTCTTGACTTGAGTCTGAGCCACGACTTGCAAGTCCACACCTCTGATTAGTGTCATGAATGAGCCTGAATAAATGACAGAAATGTCACATCAGAAGCGTGAGCTGCAAAGAATCATTGGCCTTTAAAGTCTGCAGTTGAACCAACCTGATTTCTCGTGCAGTGTGTAATTTGAGCGTATTGGACTGAGTCTGTGAAAATAAAAAGGTGGTTAGTACATTAGTAGGTGAGTGTTAATAACAGAGGAAATATGTTATAAATGTTGTGTAAGTAAATGTTATTAATGCAGAAAAATTCACCAACACAAGAACCCAATGGACAGAAACAGAACTGATTTCCAGTTTGGTCACAAAAATGATATTCTAAGTCTTGTATTCATTTCTATAGTTTTGTGAATAGGAAGCACGACAACACTGAGCAAGAACTTCATGGAAATTAGATATTTAGGAAATACCACACATTTTAGGTTTACTAGTGATAAAAACATCCACAGAGATGAAAACATTGAGAGAAAAATGCATTTACTGATATTAATTAGATTAGATTTATGTTGCATTCACTCCAACAGCAAACAACAAGAAATAATTTGGCATAATTTTAACATTTTTGAAGCCTGTTTTATAACAAGTGTTTGTCTTTGGTACGACTGAAACTAATCTGAACAAGTCGTCAATTAATTTAATTATAAAATGATAAAATAATTAGGTAAACTTGTTTTCAGAACTCAAAATCCTGCCATGTGCAAAGAGAAGAGGAATTACACCACAAATATACAGGAAATGTGTTTGAAAACCCAGTTGGAATGGATGGCCTTCTCGATCTTATTCTTGATGACAGAAAACAGAGCAGCAGAGGAAAGACCCCAGACTCAGGAAGAACATGCAAACTCCACACAGAGAGAACCACCGGGTCTGAGAGTCAAACCTAACCCTGACCCAAACTCATGAACGATTCTAGTTTAACCTTTTTACTGACAAACTGTATTGTTTATTGACCTTTCCTTAATAAAGACTATTCTCCTTGTGAATGAGTCGTTCATTGTTTAAGGACTTAAGTCACACAAACCCCACAGTTAATCCTCTGTAACACTTTTATGCAGTCCTTCTCAAATAGTGGGGCGCAGTGCGATGCCTGGGGGGGGGGGTTTTGAGCGTCGGACACAACGCGTCGGGGGCGTTTGAGCGTCGAATGCTTTGGACGCGCCACCAGAGCGGCCAGATTTTGGAATCTGGCTCAGCGTGTCAACAAGACTGAATAAACGCGCTGAACGACCGGTTTGTTACACGCGGAGGTCAGTCAGTGTGAGTAGTTTTTTTTAAAGCATTTTTTATCTTAGGCAAAGCAAGGGGCCCCACCGCTGACGCCGCTGGAGCGCAAAGCACTCGCCACGGAACTCACAAGCTCAGAGGAGGAGAGAGAGAGGGAGGGATAGAGAGAAGAGGACCTGGCGGTCTGAAAGTTAACCCATGTTGACTTTCAGACCGCCAGGAGCACAGGCCAGAATAAAGTTATAATGAAAAGGACAATATCTGAAAAATCTATCTCAACATTCAAAGAAATAATAGAGCCAATATTCAGTGACATGTCATGTGATCATGTCATGTGATCCTGCTGAGAACAGCTTTAGTCTCAGTATAAGTGATCAATTTGTCAACTTGACCATGAATTCTCTGAAGTCTGCTCTTGATGTTGCAGCGCCGTTAAAACAGAAGGCCATTAGGCCAAAGCGCGCCTCCCCATGGTACAACCAAGAACTGCGTTCACATAAACAAAGAGTTAGAAAGTTAGAAGGATTATTTCGTCGCTCTCACACAGAAGAATCCCTAAAAGCATGGAAAAGTTGCCTGCTGTCCTATAAGCAGGCTCTGCGTAAGGCCCAAACCAGATAATATTCAAATCTAATAGAAGTCAACAAAAGTAACACTAAATTCCTTTTCAGCACTGTAGCTAGGCTAACAAACTGTCACAGCAGTAGAGCCCTCAATCCCAGCTACACTCAGCTCTGATGATTTCCTCCTATTTTTTAACAATAAAATAAAAACAATCAGAGATAAATTAGATGAAATTACCCCCGCTATTAGCCCTGAACTAGCCCAAGCTGTAAATCTAACGTCCCATATAAATCCACCTGTAAACTTAGAAAGTTTCACAACTGTTGATCAAGCAGAGATAACTTCAGCCATTATGTCCTCTAAAAGCTCAACTTGTGTCCTAGACCCCATTCCAAGCTCCTCAAAGACATTCTTCCCCTAATTATAGACTCTATTCTTAATATAATAAATACTTCACTCGAAAGTGGCTATGTTCCACAGTCCTTCAAACATGCAGTCATTAAACCTCTTCTGAAAAAGCCTAACCTAGATCCGGGCCTTTTGGTAAACTACAGACCTATTTCAAATCTTCCCTTTGTCTCTAAAATCCTTGAAAAAGTTGTTGTAAAACAGCTTTGTCGCCACCTGCAGGACAATAACTTATTTGAAGTTTTCCAGTCAAGGTTCAGAGCCCACCACAGCACTGAAACTGCACTAGTTAAAGTCACAAATGATTTGTTATTAGCCGCTGATGATGGACTGGTCTCAGTCCTGGTCCTGTTGGACCTCAGCGCAGCGTTTGACACCATCGACCACAACATTCTACTGCAGAGGTTAGAATGTGATGTAGGTGTTGGAGGAACAGCCCTCAGCTGGTTTAAATCCTATCTATCTGATAGGTTCCAATTTGTTAATGTAAACCAGAGCTCCTCACCAAGCTCTAAAGTAACTTACAGTGTGTCACAGGGATCAGTACTCGGTCCAGTTCTGTTTACTCTTTATGCTGCCGTTAGGCAACATGATCAGGTCACATGGCATTAACTTCCACTGCTCTGCAGATGAAACTCAGCTGTATTTATCAATGAAACCCGATCAGAGCGATCAAGTAGACAGACTTAGTGCTTGTGTGAAGGAGATAAAAACCTGGATGACACTAAACTACCTGCTTCTTAACCCTGAAAAAACCGAGGTCATTGTGCTGGGCCCTAAAAATCTACGAGACGCTCTATCTGAGCAGATAGTCACACTGGACAATGTCAGTGTAGCCTCCAGTTCTACTGTAAGAAACCTTGGAGTCTTATTTGACCAGGAGCTCTCATTTAAAGCTCATATAAATCAAGCTTGTAAAACAGCCTATTTCCATTTGCGCAACAAGAGCCAAAATCAGAAGAATCCTGCCTAAAAGTGATGCCGAAAAACTTATCCATGCATTTGTACCGACTAGATTAGACTACTGTAACTCCCTGCTTGCAGCGTGTCCTAAAAGCTCCATAAAAAGCTTTCAACTGGTTCAAAATGCAGCAGTAAGATCACTAACAGGAACTAAAAGAAGAGAGCACATTACACCGTTGCTGAAGTCTCTTCACTGGCTCCTGTCGAGTTAAGAATCAAATTTAAAATTCTACTCCTGACTTACAAAGCCATAAATGACATGGCCCCATCCTACCTCAAAGATGCTATAGAACCATATCATCCAAACAGAGCTCTTCACTCTCAGAATGCCGGCCTTCTGGTGGTGCCAAGAGTCTCTAAAAATACTGTAGGAGGTAGAGCGTTTAGCTACCAAGCTCCTGTGTTATGGAATCAGCTCCCGACCCATGTTAAATATGCTGACACAGTCTCTTCATTTAAGTCCAGGCTTAAAACGTTCCTCTTTGAAATCGCTTATGGTCAGACTACTTAGGAACAGAAACATAAACCCACAGCTTTAGCTACGCTGTCCTAGGAGTAACTATGCTGGGGGAAGTATGACAGCTTGAGCACTATCCTCTTCTTCTGACTACTTATTCTATAAAAAAATATATTGTTGATTGATTTCTCACTGTGGCCCTCAGAGGCAACTGTTGTTGTGATTTTGGGCCTTACAAAAATAAATTGAATTGAATTGAAGGAGACAGGTAGTTCTAGAGCGTAATCTTACCTGCAAATACTTTTTTATTCTTCACAAATCTGTAGGAAAAGGAAAGTGACTTTCTCAAAGTTTCAAGCCCCTCCCTCGAGCTGATCTCACTAATAAATTATATAATGCTTAAAAGAGCTACAATGAGGGGCCAATAAGGATACATTTATATTATTTAATCCATTTGTGGCCATTTTATTTTTAATTAGATATGCTGTATTAAAGAGTAGGGAAGATAATTGTTATAAAAATATATATATATACAATATAAATGTTTCCTTACTTTTTTCGGATAATTGTGAATAATCGTAAAATGGTGATATTTCTCCTCATGATAATCGTGACTAAAATTAATATTGTGACATCCCTAATAACGAAACAAACAAAAGTCACACAAAAGCTAATAAGACGAGGAAATATGAGGAAGTGTATGTAGCACTTGGCTTCACTGTGACTGAGGTGGAGACGAGGAAAGACCACCGTGTCTTTAATGATGGCAGCGACAGCAAGAAGCCAAGTAAATTACACATCAATAAAACACACACTTTGCTTCGCTGACATGTCAGGGGTGCGGAGTTTATACGCTCGCCGTATTTATAGTCTCAGCGGAGAGTAGGGGGGCACAAAGTGTTTTCTTCTTCCAAGGGGAGGGGCTTATCAGAAAATAATTGAGAAGCACTGCTTTAATACAAGCTCTTTGGACATGACAAACACAATTACTGTCTACTATTACGACAAGTACAGTCTTCTGTCTATATTCTATTTCACAACAAGAGATCCATTTAAATCCTTAAGAAATTATAAAAAATTGTAAACAATGGAACATTTTCCAACGTCCTATTTACAACCCTGTGTGCATTATAAAAGATACAAATATACTGGATATGTCCGTGTTTCTCACCTAATGCATGAGAAAAGTTTCACAGCAGAAAACAATAGCCAGACAAAGAAACCACATCCTCTTTATGACTCACTATGACTTCAAAGGACAAACAAGCTCACAATCTTCCTGTGCAATGACTTCAGATTATCATATAACCAGTATTTTATGTGTCTACAAGAAACATGTTATTCCATCTACACTTGTCTGAAGGTTCAATCATTGTGGTGGGTCAACGTTATCCAAAAGGGTAAGGTGATATTAAAAACAAGGAGTCTAAAGCTTGATACAAAAGAGGAAATGTTAGTCCTCTGATGGTTAAATGCAGCTCAGTCGTCATAGAAACAGTGGTCACCATTCTGTTTGTTGTAAGTCACAGTGGAGTGGTAAGTGTCAGTAGCCTGCAGTGACTCTTGGATGGGCAAGCATCAATATTTAGAGTATAACATTTGCAGGCAAAAGGAGGTGGTCTTGTTCCCTGCTCTCCCACACAGAAGATGAATCTGGCTGAGCTAAACTGCTTGTGCTCTAATGAAGTGTAGTCAATAGTGTCGCTTCACTTGTCAAAACACAAACTAGCTCTGGAACAGAGCCTTAGCTACAGACAAAGACTTGTCAATTGTTGAGAATTATATTGTTTGATGTATTTGTATTGCACACACACACACGCACGCACACGCACACGCACATGCGCACACACACACGCACACGGACACCCGACATTTAGGGCTTGAAACAAATGGTGGTAAAACAGATAGGTCTGGCGAGTGTCATATTACACACACATAGACTTTGATCCACATAGGGTGAGCCCTGCCAAGCTCGGCCAAGGATTGGATGTGACTTTTGTAATGTAAGAGGTCAGAGGTGAGATTGCGGAGGTGAAGGACAGACGCGATTCCATCTCTCCCTTGATTGCATCTTGTAAACTACCTGGATTATTGAACTTTATTAAATACAGAAAAAGATCTGAGTTCAGTCATCATTTGAGAACAGCCGCCACAGGAACCAAAAGAATCGGGAAGAGAGGAGACCAAGAGACTGGGTGATAAAAGGTCAAGCGAGGCCTCCTCTGGAGAACAAAGGAGAATCTCCTAACACTCTAAAAGGTTGTTTTTAAGTCACGTGTTGAAACTTGGCGCTGCTGTTGCCTCTCTTCTCCTCTGCACATGCTCAGTTGGGGCAAAACCTGCAAATATCAAAGATTCCCACAGGTTTATTCGGCCTGGTCAGAGCATGTGCAGAGCTCTACAAGAAGCTAATGTCTGCTCTGGATCTAAAAGCAGGAGTTGGTACCTCGTGGGGTCATCTGTTTCAGATTTGCCACATGAGCCCACTGGTCTCCTTTGGAGACAGTGGGTGGACAGTCTCCATCTGAGGGGTTTTCAGACCAGTGTGTCGATGAGCCGCTGCTCAAACGCTACAAACTGGATATCGGAAGTAAACGACTTAAGGAAAATGTAAGAGTCATATTAGTTGTTAACATGATTGGAGTGTTGGAGGATAAATCACACATTTATTTTTCTGCTGCAAATGCCTCAGCACCAAACTTAACTTTTGAGCAACAGGTAAGTTTGAGATTGAAAGAGTGAAATTGAACAAATGAAAGAAGGTCGACAACATGATATGGTCCGTGGTTGCGTTCTTTGCAAAATGATCCCGCACTCAAAGCCCAAGTAATGATATAGTGTCATAAATGATAAAGCTTGATTTGTGCATCCTTAGCAACACAGTTATAAGATGGTTAAAAGCTCATCAAAGTTTCTTTTACATATCATGTCTCCTTTAACTCAAACAGGGATGATTACATTACTATTCTTAATCTCCAGGTGGTGTGATTGGACACTAAAATAACTGTATTCAATCTTATTATTAATGAAACTATAAACTATAATACTACAAGATTGTTATATGAAAATAAACAAATATCCTATGAGCGAAGAATAGAATTGTTTTTTTATGTTGGTTAAGTTAGCACTGCTTCCTGTCACGCTTTTGTCCACTAACAAAAACCTCAGCGACCTCAAGCCCCGTACAGACCGCGCTGGCCGAAGCGTCCAGTTTACATTCAAAGTCTATGTAAACGCGCGTCGAGCACGTAGTGCGTTTCCCGCGGCGCAATTTCTTCATTTTTGCGGCGCGATTGGTGCGTTTTTGTACGCTCTCGACGCTTTGAGCGCGCGTATGAGGCGACCGAGGCGCCCTAAGCGGCTGGCGCGTCATGTTCAGATTTGTTCAGCTCGCTGCGGCAGATGCGCCGCAGCAGCCAATCAGAGATGACGTGCTACACACGACCCGGAAAAAGACCCAAAACAAACCCCGCCAGATAAAAAAAAATCCTTAAAACACAGCTCTTGGAGCAAATAATGATATTGACTAAACTCTGCTCAGCTCTGAAGTATATGCGGGTCCCAGACGGGCCCCGGGGCCCATCGCCTCCGCTTTTGGACTTTGTAAAGTTAATAAACCAAAGCCATGGTCCAACATTAAACTCCATTTACACCACGAGAAAAGCAACACAGCACTACTCCTCCACTGAGCATGTGCAGGACGACTCTCCTCCACTGAGCATGTGCAGGACGACTCTCCTCCACTGAGCATGTGCAGGACGACTCTCCTCCACTGAGCATGTGCAGGACGACTCTCCTCCACTGAGCATGTGCAGGACGACTCTCCTCCACTGAGCATGTGCAGGACGACTCTCCTCCACTGAGCATGTGCAGGACGACTCTCTTCCACTGAGCATGTGCAGGACGACTCTCCTCCACTGAGCATGTGCAGGACGACTCTCCTCCACTGAGCATGTGCAGGACGACTCGACTCCACTGAGCATGTGCAGGACGACTCTCCTCCACTGAGCATGTGCAGGACGACTCTCCTCCACTGAGCATGTGCAGGACGACTCGACTCCACTGAGCATGTGCAGGACGACTCGACTCCACTGAGCATGTGCAGGACGACTCTCCTCCACTGAGCATGTGCAGGACGACTCGACTCCACTGAGCATGTGCAGGACGACTCTCCTCCACTGAGCATGTGCAGGACGACTCGACTCCACTGAGCATGTGCAGGACGACTCGACTCCACTGAGCATGTGCAGGACGACTCGACTCCACTGAGCATGTGCAAGACGACTCGACTCCACTGAGCATGTGCAGGACGACTCGACTCCACTGAGCATGTGCAGGACGACTCGACTCCACTGAGCATGTGCAGGACGACTCGACTCCACTGAGCATGTGCAAGACGACTCGACTCCACTGAGCATGTGCAGGACGACTCGACTCCACTGAGCATGTGCAGGACGACTCTCCTCCACTGAGCATGTGCAGGACGACTCTCCTCCACTGAGCATGTGCAGGACGACTCTCCTCCACTGAGCATGTGCAGGACGACTCGACTCCACTGAGCATGTGCAGGACGACTCTCCTCCACTGAGCATGTGCAGGACGACTCTCCTCCACTGAGCATGTGCAGGACGACTCTCCTCCACTGAGCATGTGCAGGACGACTCGACTCCACTGAGCATGTGCAGGACGACTCTCCTCCACTGAGCATGTGCAGGACGACTCTCCTCCACTGAGCATGTGCAGGACGACTCTCCTCCACTGAGCATGTGCAGGACGACTCGGACGCACATCTGATGCTGAGTGTATTCTACGGACATGAGTCCGGGGCGTCGAGAACGCGTGTCCGGTGCGTTTGTCTTTCTAATGTACACACGCTCAAATTCTGCGTCGGGCACGATTCGGCCGCTGTGGTCTGTACGAGGCTTAAGTGTTTCATGTAAAATGCAATCGGCCTAAATGTGGTTTCACAGGATCTGAAATGAGCGCTCTCTCACACTCTCTTCACTTTAACTTTTCTTTTCAAATGTCTAAAGGTATAAATACTTGCCTTCTGTTGTAAGTAAAGTAGATTCCTTTTTAGAGCACTTCTTCTTGATCACATAGAGCACGAAGGCCATGATGATGATGATGAGTACAGTCAAGACAATGGGAATTACAATATAGACAGCTAACAAAAAAAGACAAGACAAAAGATAGAGGCATTATTATTTATAGGTTAATTGTTGTTTGTTGTTTATCGTTTGAATTTGAATTCTTACCTTTTGACCCTGATGATGTATCTGACAGTGTCTCCTTGTGTTCACAGACTGTAGTTATATTGACTATAACAGCCTTGTTGTCCGCTGTGTTTTGAGCCACACATCTGTACTGGGAGGTGTAATCCTGCAGTTGGACAGTGAGGAGCAGCACTGCAGATGTGCTGCTGTCCACAGGCTGTTCTCCTCTGAACCAGCTCAGTGTGGTCTGCTCCGTGTGCTTCACTGAACACTGAACAGTGCAGCTGTCAGCGCTCACGTTCACACTGGACACGACTGGAGCTGACACGGCCTCTGGAAATGTCAAAGAATCAATCAGTACAAGATGCAATTGAAAGAGTTCATTTAGAGATGGAAGTACATGCGATACACAGCGATCTGCAGTTTAGAACCTGCTGCATTGAAATGAGACTTTCTTGGTCAATCAGCTGATAAGTGACACATCACAGTAGCTTCTGAGGAAGATTCTCACCGAAACATGTTAAAGCAAAAAAAACAACCTAATTTATCCTTCTAAACCAAACAAACAAAAGAATAATTAAAAGAAGACATGATGAATTTCGTTAATGGATTACGAGGAAGATACAGACAACAATGTGTTGTACTGCCATTTGGAGAAGTTCAAAAAACACCAATGATTTAACTTGAAGAATGATATATATAGAATAAGGATATTACACCAAAGAGCCGAAGCATAAAGAACCCATTTTTTGCAATAACACCAGACGGGTACTGAATGAGGATTTCCTCTTTGCTACAGAATTTGCACACAATAAAATACAGGATCAGGGGGAAAACGTAGAGTTACACATCACAGGAATACTAAAAAACACACAGATATCATGCAGCAACGTTACAAAAGTAGAAAGAAAAGACATTGACACGCTCAGCAAACAAGATAAACAAGAAACAAAAAACTCAAAACTACATTTTATAGAAAACCAACACACACAGATCAAAACCTGCTTTGGACTTCAGAACATTCCACTTCACACAAAGTCTCCGTAATCAGAACATATTTCCAACTCACAAGCCTCATCCCAGAGGAGAAGGACCGGCAGAGGGAGAAGATCAAACATGGTTTATACCCAACGAGGGCAAAAGAGAAGGGAAAACAACAAGTAGAAAATACAAATGATATTAAAAATAAGATAAAAAAAAGGGCAAAACACATCAAAACAGTGTGGGACAATGAGTTTAAAGACATAATCACAAAACCATATATATAAGAGCGATCAACACCACAATGAAACCACATACTATATGTATTAAAACAGCTGCGTGTACAACTCAAGGACAAAGTACAACCTGATCAAAAATGAAACCCAATATACAAAATACCATGCAAAACAGGGCGGAATTCAGTACAAGGAAAAAGGAACATCAGAAAGAAAGTGAAAAACAAACTACTGCAAGACTAAAAAGGGTAGAAAAAGAGAAAGCACTAGGAAAACATCAATCGGCCTCATCAGATCACTGAAAACCAGAGAATAGTGTCATGGACTGGGACAACTCCAAAAGAATTAGAACAGAAGGACATAAGTGCAAATGCTGGATACTGGAAGCAATAGAGATCAGGAAACGAGGAACAACAACAATGAACAGAGACGATGGAGCTTTCATGCTCCCACATAGTGACAGGGGGCGTGGCCAGTCTGGGAGAGCAGCTGATAAGTGACATGTAACAACAGTCGGATGATGCTTCTGAGGATCGTGACAGATGGTCACCAAACATTTCAAGATAAAGAACAACTCCAACAGCTTAATTTGGCTTTACAAATGAAACAAACAAAATAAGGGTCAAATCATTGGCATCAAGAAAAGATCTAAAGAGAAGCAGAAACTAATGTACTCCAGATGTGAACCCAGTGAGAGTGTTTGGGACGAGCTGGAGGAGGCTTTGTGCAGCGGTCACTCTCTCACATCATCAATACAAGATCAACTGGATGGAAATAAATCATCATCATTACAGAAGCGTATTGAGACTACGCCACAGAGAATGTGTCTGTAAGAACAGATAAAGGCCTTTAGCCCGTGACCCTCTGGTTCTGTGGCGACTTTTTTTTGGACTAAACACTGACTTTCACAGACAGTGAATGTTAGAGTTTTACTTTGAGACAAAAACACATACTTTTATAACACATAGGTTTCCTCCTGTCACATATTTACATTGTACGTAAATGTCTTAACATGCTGCCAGATTCAGCTAGTTCCCTAATTCCCACATGAATGGAAGAAGGAGTGAAGATCTGCACTTTTAAGGAAACCGGAAATAGTGAAAAGAGACGATTTACACTTCCAACCTTTCTAATGTCAAGGCTGTGTTTTAGTAAATAACCACCAGAGGGCGCTCAAAGTCATGTTAGACAATTGTCCAAAACAACTGTGGAAGACAAATCATATTTGGACAAACTGTTGGGTTAAAAAACACAGAGGACGGACAAAAGCCTCTAAGTGTATCTGTGTGCGTCTAGAATGTAGAGCATTAATGAGCCTTAAGGTCATTTGGGTTTATCTGACCAGCCAAGAACACATGCTTCTCCAATACCAAAGATGTGAGTCTGGACAAGAGGTTTTATCTCCCAGATCTCAGATGGAAGTGATTTACAGGTGGATTAGACGATGAAATAATCAAACGTGATAGAGTTCTGTCTGAGTTCTGCCTGAGACGCAGAGGAGAAGGTCATGACCAGACTGAGCCGTCCTTTGTATTAGACGTAAAGAGAACCAGTCTGGATCCAGGCTACATTTGGACTTGTGTTGTTTAAAACTGAATTAAGACGGAATTTGTCTGTCTCTATTTGTCATCTCTGTCTCTCTACACCTTTTTACATGTGCAAATCCTGGATCCTGTGAATATATGAAATATCAATATCACTCAGTAAAACCTCTGTAAATATTTGAAGTTACAGTGAATATACGTGAATTAGACTTGGCTCTCAAATTATACAAACAATAAAGCAAAAGCAGCTCATTCTTCTTTCCAGTTCAAAGCGTTTCAGACTCAGGTACAAGTCTGAACAGGCCGTGTATGAGAGTGAGCAGTTCAGCAGCAGGATTCATGCACATGCACCTGTGTACTTCATGTTTTTATGAAATACATTTATCAAGTGAATTATTGATTTGATTTAAAGACATCATAAAGTAAAAAGACAAACAGTCTTATTCCTTTTAAATAACCGAGAAAATATAAGTCATGGATTGTATGAATCGGATTGTTGGAGATATAAATGCAAAATTAAATAGTCTATATCAGAGTAATTCCTCATTCTTCCAGGAGTGTTTCATTGTAGTAACACATTCAGTTGTAGTCATCTTGTCCTTAGGGTGAACCAGTTTGTCTAAAAGTGTTGCCCGGTTTAAACTAAACATAAATTGTGTGCATGAGATGACTCACTCTGAGGACAAACTCATGCAGAAAAATGTTTTAAATCAAAAAATAAATTATATCATTCTATCCAACAGTGAGGAAAGTTGTAAAGAGCATTACAGGTGAGACTGAACAGCCTCTGCACAAGAGGATTTATCAACACAGAAGACACTGGAGTTCAGGACCACAGAGCGCCGTGCATCTTCATCTTAAAGCCACAAACCACTCTATGGAAGACAGTGAGCTGAAGATTCTGAGCAGGAGAAGAGATGGATTGAAAGAGGAGTTAAAGAGTAACCTGGCTCCACCAGGTGAATTCTCATGATATTTGTTTCCCAAACTCGTACTTTGGCTTATTTTAGCAGATTTACCAGACTATTTAGGGTTTTTTTTATGTGCAGGTAGAAGCACTTTGTATTTAAAGACTTGGATTCAACAACAGTTGGATTTCTGGACTTGTTGTTGTTGTGTTACTTTTAATGGCGGTTGGCAGCGACTGAAAAGGTGCATCAATCGCCTCCTACTGTAGTTGTACTTCTTTAAAGTATGTGTTTACACTATACCATACATACAATTAAATAAATAATTATAGAAAAGGAGAAGGAGAAAGAGAGAGAGAGCTTTGACCAATCAGATTCAAATATTTGTCATAATGTTAAGTCTTTTCCTGACTTCTTTCAGTGAGAGTCTGTGCAGACTGATATTGTACAGAACTCAATTCAGAAAGATTATACACAATCCAGCAGAGCCAGGTTAGTTAATGTTTTGTCTTATTTAAACAGAAATGGAGGTTTATGGTTCAGTTTACACATAATACAACAGCATGTGAAGCCATGTGGCAGCATCAGCTCTGGTCATTCAGATGATCATCAGGTACTTATCAGTGATGAGGGAACTGCAGCCAACTCTATTACAATTTTTTTTAAATAAAAAAGGTTTACTCACCATAAAGTTTGAGTTCATATATATTTTTAAACACATTTCCTTTTTTAGAATTGATGTCGTAAACTCCAGAGTAATTTTGTTGTAGATGTGACAGAGTGAAGAGTCCAGTGCTGCTGCTCCAGTGAAGTCTGTTTGTGTAAATGTCATCTTTAATATGAAATACTCCATCAGAAACAGAAGCAATATATTTTGGTCCGAATAATATATATCCTCTCTCTTTCACAGGGTCGGGGAATGTGATGGATGATCCCACAACAGCTTTTAGAGGAACCTTCACGTCTGCATCACATGTGAACACTGTGAAAACATGAACACGACACAGTTAGATCAAGCTTCATTCACAAACTCAGAACAACAAACTACAAACTATGACTCTTCTGTTCTAGAACCAGTTTTAATAAGTGATAGTGATAGTGTTTATTTAAGCCTATTTACAGATCAATATCTTCATCCAAAGTCACTGATCACATATTCTTTGCACAATGTGAAAAGTGAAGCCTACACTAAAGCTGAATGTGAAGATAGAGAGAGGTTTAGACAAACAAATACTATGAATCCTAAAGGAAACTACAGCACAGTCTGTTGCCCACATTCATTCACACTTTACATAAAAGAAACAGAATAATGAAGTAGCCCACATGGCACAATACTAAATACACACAAATAAAGGGCTTCTGAGTTCATAAGATGTTAGGAGTCAAATGCAGCCTATGATTTCCACCTCCTTCATGATCTTTTGTCCTTGTTAGTCTTTAGTCCTAATGCTTTAGAGTGCAAAAGTGTAGAGCACAAACACAGGCCAGTGAGGTCATTATCAGAGAGAAAAGTGCATGTTGTTTTCTACATCAACATCTAGACTCTTAACAACATAAAACTAAACTTAGGCACAAATATAGACGTGATTTCTAGGCAAATCAAACTATAAACCTCTATGATGTGGGGTACGTCATTATAGAGATGAACTAGACTATTTATGAAGTTATAAAACGCCTAAAGTCTGTGCACTGAGGAGCACATAAACAAGGCAACTTTTCCAAACCCGACCAAACGAGGAAGTGAACGGGAATAACTCACCAAAAGTGGATAAAAGAAACGATGTCCACAATAATAAATCCATGTTTAGTGGGAGAATGACTCGTGCTCTTCATGGCTTTGACTCAGATGCGCTTTACATAAGCCCCGCCCCCGCATTGACTTTCACGGTGTGTTATGGATCATATAACATATAAAACACGTGTGAAAGAGCCTGTTATATTACGATGGCAAGTTATAATTTGTGACATGTATTTATTCCCCGTTATATGATATTTCTCCGACACGAGGCACTTTATGCATGATTTATTCTTCTGTCCCGGGCCCGTGGAAAAGGAAACTTTAATATGAAGAGAGAAGCACGTTCCGGGTCCATCACAGTCTGAAATGTCTGTGCACATTTTATACATGACTCATCGTTGTATTTTCTCCCTTTTCTTCTTCCTCCTGACATTCTTCTCTCAAACAGGACGAGGAGGAGGAAGAAGCAGAAGAAGGACTGAGATCATTGTGATCCTCCCACAGCCTCTTAGTGGAAACAACTAGAGTGTGTAGAATGTGTGTAGTGTAGTGTAGTAACATGTTTTTATACTGTACTTTCTTTTTTAACTGATGAGAAACGGAATTCCATTGATTTATGCCTGAGCTCACGTTGAAATGACAATATAATGCACTTATTTATTCATTCATTTATTCATGTTTTCTAAAGCAAACACGTTAGTTCCATTTCTCACATTCAAAAGATGTAATAGAGTTTTAAAAGTCTTACTACGGCAACAATCCTAACTCATTCTGAACCACATGGATATTCCCAGGGCCGGCCCAGCCTATAAGCGAACTAAGCAGCCGCGTAGGGCCCCGAGGCGTTAATAGGGCCCCCAATCTGGTAACCCGTCTTATGCGAAGTGCAAGCGCAGCGAGCGCCACTAGTGTAGCAGCGCTGCTGGCGCGGCAGCGACACAGCGGTAACATAACACACAAACCGCATTTATTTGTAATGACAATCTGGCAACCGAGACACCAAACCTGCGCTGATTGGGCAACTTCATCGTGCGCGAGGAGAACGAGAGCAAAACATAAACACAACAGAACGTGGTCCCTGCGTGGTCCTCATGTCATGTCCAGAGGAATATATCCCCCTGATGCCGAAAAACGAAAGAAGAAACTTCTTGACGATGTAAAGAAACTGCAAACTCAACAACACTCTCCAGGTATTGAACTTCTCTTACAAAGAGACGGTTAATGCTGCTGTTTGAAACAACACGATTCTGTCACGTTAGTTCGCTCAGGCTGGAGGCGACGAGAGCTCTGCCCCGCGCATAATAATGTGTCTGAATGAAAGATAATGAGCTTCACATTTACACCAGCCCCGTAGTGTCAGCTGCAGGTGAGGCCGGGGAGGGGCGTCTATGGCCCGGGTCACTAAGAGGCGGAGATCCGGTCCGGACGAGCGCCGTCTCGTCCAGAACCTCTGACGTGAGACTTTGGAGTGAACAGTGTGCGGCCCTGTCCCGGGCCCCTGTCCCGGGCCCCTGTCCCGGGCCCCTATCCCGGGCCCCTGTCCCGGTCCCCTGTGCAGCCTCAGTCAGAGATGAGCGGGTTTGAGTTTGCTCTCTCTCACATCACCATGTGTGAGATCAAGCGTGACTCGTGTCTGTTTTACTTGGACTTCTTAACGTGCAATGAGAGGAACGTAAAGGTTTATGCACGTAAGGTCCATCAGCCAATCACATCGCAGCATTGTTTCATGCAGGAGTCCAGTGTGTGATGTTCTGATCAGAACAAACATTTATATTGTAATTAACTTTTAATAGAGCAATAAAACATTTCAATTTATTTAAAAAGCACCATTAGACTATTTGTTATAAATTATAATAAATTGATAGTGAAAAATAACCAGACATATTATAATTACGTCTGTTATATAAAAATATATAATATTATTCTATAAAAGTGGCAAAGTTGCAGAAACGCAGTCTCTTCACAATAGTGAGGTTTGGACCTTCACTTCTCGTTCTGTTCATTCTCTGGGAATAACATGTTTGCACTGTTTTATCAGTGTTAATTGTTAATCAAGCAATTCTTATGCCATTTGTTTAATTTAATACAACTTGTTTTGTCACTTTAGCAAGAAGGAACAGTTGGGAGCTGTAAAAGATAAATTAGTAAGGATAACTATTACTTTTACATTTTCAGTTAAAATGAATCAATTTGACCATAATTATTTTTCATAGCCAATATTGTATTGAGTAATTAAGTACACTAATGTATTAATAACTGGCTTTAATCATTTTCTCCTGGCACAGTTTCATCACATCATCATTTTATAGCATTACAACCTCAACATTTTACTCTTACTTTAGCCGGCTGGACCACATTAAAATGCAGCAGAATACACGAAAAAGGTCTGAAAATCTCCCCCAGACCCCCCTGTTCATTCATTTAAACTGCTAATGTGGCTGTCGACCCTTAACTTCCACAAATACGCCCAAAAACATATCTGGAACGTGTGTTATTTGTACAGGGAGTAGAGGTGATGTCAGCAAAATACCAAGTTGCATTGTGGGATTTAAGTTATCAATATTTGAGCTTGTGAGGAGTTGAGAATAAACTAACTGGCAAACAGATGCCCTGGAGTTTTGGTGCTTTGTTTGCGTTGAAGAAAGTTCCCATATGTGAATTGTTTACTGACAATGGCAATAAAACTGATTCTGATGACGTGGTGAGGGCCCCCCAAAAATGTTTTCGCTTAGGGCCCCCTGAAGGCTTGGGCCGGCCCTGGCTGTGTAAATGTGAGTATTTTGATATGTGAATGATCTGTAAAGACTTTTGCATTTAAGAGCTATTGACCTCGGAAGTCCGAATCTGTGAAAATGACGCTAACTCTACCGGACACACTAAACACACAGAACAAAAAGCGATATGTTGCTTTAGAGTGCAAACATGTTGAGCACAAACACAGGCCAGTGAGATCATTATCAGAGTGAAAGTGCATGTTGTTTTCTCCATCAACATCTACACTCTTGTGCTCTCTTGTACACTCAAGACTTGCTGCCTCTGAATTGTATCGCCATGAGTCATTACATCTCATCCTTATGAACCTACTGGAAACACAAGATCCTGAAATAACAACATTAAACGTAAACTTAGGCACAAATATAGACGTGATCTCCAGGCAAACCAAACAATGAACCTCCATGATGTGGGGTACGTCATTATAGAGAATAATTAGCCTATTTAAAATGCCTAGTGTCTGAGGTAAAGCCTAAAGTCTGTGCTCTTGGGTGGCTGCCCACGAGTCCGAAGGTTTACTGGTCCGAAGGTTCATTAGTCCGAAGATGTGAGTCTGCGCAGCGGGCTCTACTCGCGGCTCTCCTCATCAAAGCTGTGTGTCCGTGCAGCTCTCCTCGCCTCCCTTTGCCCCACACACTGCTTTTTGGACTTTTCTAGTGTTGATGCACTTTTTATGATTAAACTCACGTATTTTCCATAACCGACTTGTTTCTGTGCATAGCCTGAGCTCCTTATCGTATTATTAATGAATGAATGAACTCAAATAACCCAGAAGTTTCAGCTGCGCGCCGCGGCTCTGTAGACACTCCCGTCTTGGCCAGCTGAATTTCCTTTTTGACTATCAATCCTACGGTGATCGGATCACGCGTTTCTATTTATACATATTATATATAGAAACATATACATGTCATCTCTATACTTATGATCAAATGAAGGCATAGAACGGAAGATTCTGATCACGCATTTTTCTTATGATCAAATGAGGACATAAAGCGGAGGATTCGAGATGTTCCCTTGTTATTTTTACATACACAGTACAACATGGTGTGTATAGTTGTGAGCAGCTGGTGCACTAAACGTGATGAGCCCCAGTGCGTGTCTTCATGCTTCGTGCGCATTTTACTACATCCCGATGCCGTCTGCACCTTCACTTTAGCCTATGAGGAACTTTCGGACCAGTGAACCTTTAAAACCTTCGGACCAGTGAACCTTCGGTCTCGTGGGGGGTAACCGTGCACTGAGGAGCACATAAACAAGGCAACATTTCCAAATCCGACCAAGCGCGGAAGTGAACGGGAATAACTCACCAAAAGCAGATAAAAGAAACGATGTCCACAAGTATAAATCCATGTTTAGTGGGAGAATGACTCTCATGCTCTTCATGGCTTTGACTCAGACGCGCTTCACATCTAATTATTCTTCTGTCCCGGGCCCGTGGAGAGAAGCACGTTCCGGGTCCATCACAGTCTGAAATGTCTGTGCGCACATTTTATACAAGTCTCATCGTTTTCTTCTTCCTTCAGACATTCCTCTCTCAAACGGGACGAGGCGGCGGAAGAAGCAGAAGGACTGAGATCATTGTGCTCCACCCACATGTGCCTCTAGGCAAATAAACTGTCAGAACAACTAGAGTGTGCAGAATGTGTGGGGTGTAGTCCTATTAGTAACATGTTTTTATACTGTACTTTCTGTTTATTTACATTCATTGTTTTTAACCAACGAGAAACGACATTTCATTGATTTGTGCGTGAGCTCACATTGAAATGACAATAAAGTGCATTTATTCATGTTTTCTAAGGCAAAGAGGTTAGTCCAATTTTTCACATTCAAAATATGTAATATAGTCTTAATATGGCAACAATCCTAACTCATTCTGAACCACATGGATATTCCCTGCCATAAGACCTCACATTTTCAACATGCGTTATCTACATTAAAGAGGACATATTACACAATATGCCCACCTCTCCTTGAACCGACACCTTAACGTGGTGGAGGGGTTTGAGTGCCCGAATGATCCCGGGAGCTATGTTGTCCGGGGCTTCATGCCCCTGGTAGGGTCTCCCAAGGCAAACAGTTCCTAGGTGACGGGTCAGACAAAGATCGGTTCAGAAGCCCTCTATGATGACAACAAGAACAAGGCCAGTTACGTCGCCCGGATCGGCGTCACCGGGGCCCCATCCTGGAGCCAGGCCTGGGATGGGTGCTCCATGGCGAGCGCCTGGTGGCCGGGTCTTACCCCACGGGGCCCGGCCAGGCACAGCCCGAAAGAGCGACGTGGGGCCGCCCTCCCGTGGGCCCACCACCCGCAGGAGGATCCATAAGGGGCCGGTGCAGGGAGATCTGGGCGGCAGTCGACGGCAGGGGCCTCGGCGACCAGATCTCCAGACACAGAGACTAACTCTGGGGACATGGAATGTCACCTCGCTGGGGGGGAAAGAGCCTGAGCTTGTGCGGGAGGTTGAGCGATACCGACTAGATATAGTCGGCCTCACCTCCACGCACAGTTTGGGCTCTGGAACCCATCTCCTCGAGAGGGGCTGGACGCTCCACTTCTCTGGTGTTGCCCGCGGGGAGAGGCGGCGGGCTGGTGTGGGCTTGCTGATAGCCCCTCAGCTCAGCCGCCACGTGTTGGAGTTTACCCCGGTGAACGAGAGGGTCGCGTCCCTCCGCCTTCGGGTGGGGGACAGGTCTCTCACTGTTGTGGCGGCCTACGGGCCGAACAGCAGTGCAGAGTACCCGGCCTTCTTGGAGTCCTTGGGAGGGGTACTGGACAGTGCACCGACCGGGGACTCCGTTGTTCTACTGGGGGACTTCAACGCCCACGTGGGCAATGACAGTGACACCTGGAGAGGGGTGATCGGGAAGAACGGCTTCCCCGATCAGAACCCGAGCGGTGTTCAGTTATTGGACTTCTGTGCTAGCCACGGATTGTCCATAACGAACACCATGTTCAAGCACAAGGGTGTCCATCAGTGCACATGGCACCAGAACACCCTAGGCCGGAGGTCAATGATCGACTTTGTTGTCGTGTCATCAGACCTCCGGCCGCGTGTCTTGGACACTCGGGTGAAGAGAGGGGCAGAGTTGTCAACCGATCACCACCTGGTGGTGAGTTGGATCCGCTGGCGGAGGAGGAAGCCGGACAGACTTGGCAGACCCAAGCGCATTGTGAGGGTCTGTTGGGAACGTCTAGTGGAGCCCTCTGTCAGTAGGGTATTCAACTCGCACCTCCGGGAGAGCTTCTCCCATGTCCCGGGGGAGGTTGGGGACATTGAATCCGAGTGGACCATGTTCTCCGCCTCCATTGTTGATGCGGCTGCTCGGAGTTGTGGTCGCAAGGTCTCCGGTGCCTGTCGTGGCGGCAACCCCCGAACCCGGTGGTGGACACCGGAAGTAAGGGATGCCGTCAGAATGAAGAAGGAGGCCTATCAGGCCACTCTGGCTTGTAGGTCTCCGGAGGTCATCTACGGGTATCGGCAGGCCAAGCGAGCCGCGGCTCGTGCTGTCGCAGAGGCAAAAACCCGGGCCTGGGAGGAGTTCGGGGAGGCCATGGAGGAGGACTATCGGTCGGCACCAAAGAAATTCTGGCAAACCGTCCGGTACCTCAGGAGGGGGAAGCAGTGTCTCACCAACACCGTTTACGGTGCGGGTGGAGGCCTGCTGACCTCGACTGGGGATGTCGTCGGACGGTGGAAGGAATACTTTGAGGATCTCCTTAATCCCTCAGTCACGTCTTCCGAAGAGGAAGTAGAGACCGGGGACTCGGAGGCTGGCTCATCCATCACCCAAGCTGAAGTCACTGAGGTTGTTCGCAAACTCCTCGGTGGCAGGGCTCCGGGGGTGGATGAGATCCGCCCTGAGTACCTAAAGTATCTGGATGTTGTAGGACTGTCTTGGTTGACACGTCTCTGCAACATCGCGTGGCGTTCGGGGACCGTGCCTCTGGACTGGCAGACCGGGGTGGTGGTCCCTCTGTTCAAGAAGGGGGACCATAGGGTGTGTTCCAACTACAGAGGGATCACACTCCTCAGCCTCCCCGGTAAGGTCTATTCCAAGGTACTGGAGAGGAGAATCCGACCGATAGTCGAACCTCGGATTCAGGAGGAGCAGAGTGGTTTTCGTCCCGGTCGTGGAACACTGGACCAGCTCTATACCCTCCATCGGGTGCTCGAGGGCTCATGGGAGTTTGTCCAACCAGTCCACATGTGCTTTGTGGATCTGGAGAAGGCTTTCGACCGTGTCCCTCGGGGTGTCCTTTGGGGGGTGCTCCGGGAGTACGGGGTCCGGGGCCCTTTGCTCAGGGCTGTCCGGTCCCTGTATGACCGGAGCAGGAGCTGTGTTCGCATTGCCGGCAGCAAGTCAGACCTGTTCCCAGTGCATGTTGGACTCCGCCAGGGCTGCCCTTTGTCACCGGTTCTGTTCATAATTTTTATGGACAGAATTTCTAGGCGCAGTCAGGGGTCGGAGGGTGTCCGGTTTGGGGACCACAGGATCTCATCTCTGCTGTTTGCAGACGATGTTGTCCTGATGGCTCCATCAAACCCGGACCTGCAACATGCACTGGGACGGTTTGCAGCCGAGTGTGAAGCGGCTGGGATGAGAATCAGCACCTCCAAATCCGAAGCCATGGTTCTCGACCGGAAAAAGGTGGCTTGCCCTCTCCAGGTGGGTGGGGTGTCCTTGCCCCAAGTGGAGGAGTTCAAGTATCTCGGGGTCTTGTTCACGAGTGAGGGAAGGATGGAGCGTGAGATCGACAGGCGGATCGGTGCAGCGGCTGCAGTGATGCAGTCGCTGCACCGGACCGTTGTGGTAAAGAGGGAGCTGAGTCGAAAGGCAAAGCTCTCTATTTACCGGTCGGTCTACGTTCCTACCCTCACCTATGGTCATGAGCATTGGGTAATGACCGAAAGAACAAGATCGCGGATACAAGCGGTCGAAATGAGTTTCCTCCGCCGTGTGGCTGGGCGCTCCCTTAGAGATAAGGTGAGGAGCTCGGCCACACGGGGGGAGCTCGGAGTAGAGCCGCTGCTCCTCCACGTCAAGAGGAGCCAGCTGAGGTGGCTCGGGCATCTGTTCCGGATGCCTCCTGGGCGCCTCCCTCGGGAGGTGTTTCAGGCATGTCCCACCGGGAAGAGGCCCCGGGGAAGACCCAGGACACGCTGGAGAGACTATGTCTCTCGGCTGGCCTGGGAACGCCTCGGGATCCCCCCGGAGGAGTTAGAGGAAGTGTCTGGGGAGGAGGAAGTCTGGGAGTCCCTGCTCAGACTGCTGCCCCCGCTGTCCCATTGTTACTTCTCATTCTTCTATTGACATTAAATCTGTTGTTGTCATTTTTGTCCTTTCGTGACACATGAGAAAGACTCTTATTGTGAAATGTATCTGTGTAAAACGTATGTAATTCACTCTAATGATCATTAAAGGTGAGACTTTTCTGGTGGAGGCTCTGGCTAATGTTATTACTATTGTGTCAAACTGATCTGAATTATAACTTGACAATTAATAATATCTTGTAACACTTTTATTTTTGTAAATTGTTTAAACTGTCAGATAGATAGATAGTATAGATACTCTTTACATTATTATATATTGTTGTATGTTGCACCGTCAAAGCAAGTTCCTATAGTTTGTGAATTTTGTTCCCTCATGGCAATAAAAACCTTTTCTGATTCTGTTTTACAACTCAGCACTACTTTCTGTAATCTTAATATTTCTTAATATTATTTTTCATAAAACTGCCATTTCACTGATGTAAAACTATGATAAAAATGTACCACAAGAAGCAAAGCAAGCAAAAGTAATATACTTGGCTGTCGTCCAATCACAGCCTTTGGTTCTCCATCAATCACATGTCTTGACGTTCACATTGAGCCTTCCAGGTGATGTGTTTGGGATAAATGCACACACAGCCTGGTACTCCTGTAAACGTTCTATCATATTACATTCATTTTAATTACTTGATTTGTGGCACAATTTGTGAAAGAAAACATGGAATTTATTGTCTTCACGTATTCATGTCCAAAATAACATTTTAAGAACTGTTTATTAAGGTTGTTAGCATGCATGCTAGTTGCTAATGGTAACAACCTATAAACACTTCTACCTGTGGTAATGAGTTCTGGTGTAACTCTCGTGTGGTTGGGTGGTTGATGTATAGAACCATTGTCTTTTAGATTTTACTTAGAGAAAACTCTGAAATGACCTTTTGGATCGTGAGCTTTATAGGCAAAATGTCTCTGTTAATGACATTTGGTTGTTGATAATCTTTCATTTGTAAATAGATAAAATGATCAGTCTGAATACATGTATTTCTTTGTCAGAAATGGTACACAAATGTCTAACACGTATTAACACTGCAGCAGGTGGTTTCACGTGGCAAACTGGGGACTGGGTTCATGAGTTTGCACAGACTTTATCAGATCTTTCCATGGAAACAAATTGACTCTGTCTCCATGTGTATTTACATTGCAAGGTTTATGGCACCACCCTCTCCATTGGTACATTTAAAAAAGCTGGAGAAAAAGCCGATCAAAAGAGTTGCAGACAAAAACTAGAAAAAGAGAAGGGATATTTTATTGATTGTATTAATAAAATACTATTATTCAAGTAGAACACACTATTCATTCATTCATTCTTCACTTATCACTTCCCACATCTATTGATTTGAGATGATGGTTTCAGTTGGAAATGAGCTTCTAGTTTCCTCAGGTCACGAGTGAAGACGAGGAGACAAGAGCGCCATCGTGAGGCCATGTGACAAAAAAGTTAGACATTGTAAGGAGAGGTCGCCCGACGCCGACGCTGCAAAGCCTGTTACAGGCGGATTCGTTCGCCACTTTCAAAGTTTCAACTACGAGTGCGATCAATGGCTCACAGGCTCTGAGAAGCACTGCAAACTGTACGGCTGGAAATGAATATTTGTAAGTGATCGATTTGGTCAACCAGACTTTTGGGGACGAGTGGATCTTCAGCTCAATGAAAACACGCGCAGGGCAACGGTGCGGGCAACGGTGCGGGCAACGGTGCGGGTAACCCTAACCCTAACCCTTAATCTTGTGGCTGAATCAGAAAGAAACTCGTGTGGACTCGGCCATTCTCATGGAAGGCCGAGTCCACGCGTCTGTCTCTTGCCTGCTTCCCAAAATGTGTATCTCCCAAGTCCCTTCCGTCCCACGTCTGTCCCCTTCCTTAAATCACAGATGTTCACATGACCACACACACACAGAAGTTCCTGGTCACTGGTCTCTCAGGTACAAAGGAACCAAGGAGCAAATGGGACATAAAAGAAACAGGGGTTTCAGGAAGGAGACAGTACATAACATTTGCATGAATTCAATTCACATGTCTTGCTGGCTTTGTCCTAGTGTGAAACAGAACGTGGGACTTCCTAGTCACTCCAGGAGGTCCGGACATGTGAATTTCCGGGCCAAGAGGAGTTGTGTCAGGCTGTTGACTGTGTTAGAACTAAATACAATTAAGATAGAACTTGAAAATTGAAAAGCAAAGGGCCAGATTATATTTTTCGGGCAACAGCGCGGGTAACGGCACGGGTAACGACGCGGGCAACAGCGCGGGCAACGGCACAGGGGCACAGCAACGGAGCAGGCAACAAGGCGGGCAACGGCGCGGGCAACGGCGCGGGCAACGGCACGGGCAACGGCGCGGGCAACGGCGCGGCCACTCTCTCTGTCTGACCTGAACATCACCAGATTAGGTTTAGGGATGCCATATGAAGGTTCGGCTGGGTTACATCTGCTGTTGAAGTATGATAGGCATTGGCTGCATCAGTGGGCGGGGCAACATATTGTTGGTTAAAGGCTGCTGTGCTCCTGCCACCCGTGACGGCTGATACAAGGAGTGTAGAGTAGTGTCCACTGACAGGTGCAGGCACAGGTGCAGAGTAAAGCTGGTTAGAGCTGTGTGGAGGAGGCAGATGTTGCAAACTCGGGCTGTACAGTAGTTTTTCATTTTTTCTACAGATGTACTGCAAAAATGTACTACCAATTGTACTTTTTCTGAAATTTTGAGTATAAAAGTTTTTTGTTCATTCCTTGTTATAGAAAAGCAAACTGTCTAACCTTTCCACTAAAATGTTTTCTTTCTTTCGTGTGTGTGTGTGTGTGTGTGTGTGTGTGTGTTTGTGTGTGTGTGTGTGTGTGTGTGTTTGTGTGTGTGTGTGTGTGTGTGTGTTTGTGTGTGTGTGTGTGTGTGTGTGTGTGTTTGTGTGTGTGTGTGTGTGTGTGTGTGTGTGTGTTTGTGTGTGTGTGTGTGTGTGTGTGTGTTTGTGTGTGTGTGTGTGTGTGTGTGTGTTTGTGTGTGTGTGTGTGTGTGTGTGTGTGTGTGTGTGTGTGTTTGTGTGTGTGTGTGTGTGTGTGTGTGTGTGTGCGATTGATCAAATAGACTTCTCCAAATAGATATTTCAATTAATAATAAATGTATTACAACATTAAAAGGAGTTTCACTGTCGGCAGGTGAATATGGACCAGTGGATTCACTCTGTCACTGCATCTAACAGATCAGTTTGTGGATGCAAAACAACTTTCTCCAGCTGAACTCAGACAAGACTGAAATCATCGTTTTTGACCCACAGAAACAAAGAGAAAGTGTTAGTGTCACCTCCAGAGTCTCGCTCTGAAGCCTGCAAACTAAGTTAGAAATCTGGGGGTAATAATGGACTCAGACTTGAACTTTAATAGCCACGTCAAATCAATAACATCAGCAGCTTTTTCCATCTAAAAAACATTGACAAAATCAAAAATATAGTGTCAAAACCAGATTTAGAGAGACTTATCCATGTGTTTGTCTCCAGTAGATTAGACTACTGTAACGGCCTGCTCACTGGTCTCTCCAAACGAGTTGTAAAACAGCTGCAGTACATCCAGAACGCTGCTGCTCGGGTCCTGACTAGAACCAGGAAGTATGATCACATTAGTCCTGTTCTCAGGTCTCTGCACTGGCTCCTGTGGCTCAGAGAAGAGACCGGCCTCCTGCTGGTGCCAGAGTCACGACTAAACATGGACCGGCCTCCTGCTGGTGCCAGAGTCACGACTAAACATGGACCGGCTTCCTGCTGGTGCCAGAGTCAGGACTAAACATGGACCGGCCTCCTGCTGGTGCCAGAGTCAGGACTAAACATAGACCGGCCTCCTGCTGGTGCCAGAGTCAGGACTAAACATGGACCGGCCTCCTGCTGGTGCCATAGTCAGGATTAAACATGGACCGGCCTCCTGCTGGTGCCAGAGTCAGGACTAAACATGGACCGGCCTCCTGCTGGTGCCAGAGTCAGGACTAAACATGGACCGGCCTCCTGCTGGTGCCAGAGTCAGGACTAAACATGGACCGGCCTCCTGCTGGTGCCAGAGTCAGGACTAAACATGGACCGGCCTCCTGCTGGTGCCAGAGTCAGGACTAAACATGGGCCGGCCTCCTGCTGGTGCCAGAGTCAGGACTAAACATGGACCGGCCTCCTGCTGGTGCCAGAGTCAGGACTAAACATGGACCGGCCTCCTGCTGGTGCCAGAGTCAGGACTAAACGTGGACCGGCCTCCTGCTGGTGCCAGAGTCAGGACTAAACGTGGACCGGCCTCATGCTGGTGCCAGAGTCAGGACTAAACATGGACCGGCCTCCTGCTGGTGCCAGAGTCAGGACTAAACATGGACCGGCCTCCTGCTGGTGCCAGAGTCAGGACTAAACATGGACCGGCCTCCTGCTGGTGCCAGAGTCAGGACTAAACATGGACCGGCCTCCTGCTGGTGCCAGAGTCAGGACTAAACATGGACCGGCCTCCTGCTGGTGCCAGAGTCAGGACTAAACATGGACCGGCCTCCTGCTGGTGCCAGAGTCATGACTAAACATGGGGAATCTGTGTTTCAGTTTTATGCAGCTAAAATCTGGAACATTCTTCCTGAAGATGTGAGACAGGCTTCTACTCTGAAAATGTTTGAATTTAAGCTAAAAACAGTTTTGTTTAGCTGTGCATTTGACTGAAAGGATTTTTCTTTGCACTATTTTTAAAACTGTTTCTGGAATTTCTTTGTGATTTGAATGCATTTTTCCTGTTGTGTGAAGCACTTTGAATTGCCTTATGTATGAATTGTACAGATGCCTTTTGTTGCTGACAGATCAGTCCCTGCTGTGTATTTAGTAAAATTCTGGAGGAAGTGTCATGAGCACTGTTGCTATAGCAACCAGTTTCCAGTGCCAGGCAGTGCCACTCAGATCAAGCCACTCCCACTCACAGTTGTTTACGACTTCATTTCTACAAGCTACAAAATGGTAAGAGAAATAATGTATCATAGTCTTATGCAAACACACCTTGCAGAGGGAAGCTGTCCCCACATGCTTCAAAACCACCTCCATCGTGCCAGTGCCAAAACATTCCAAAGCTGAGAGCCTCAACGACTTCCGCCCTGTTGCACTCACCCCCACCATCATGAAGTGCTTCGAGAGGCTGGTCCTGGCTCACCTCAAAACCTGCCTACCACCCACACTGGACCCCTTCCAATTTGCCTACCGCCAGAATAGGAGCACGGAGGATGCCATCTCTACGGCATTACACTCCGCCCTTGCTCACCTGGACAATAACAACACCTATGTGAGAATGCTGTTCATTGACTTTAGCTCAGCATTCAACACCATCATCCCCTCCAAACTGATGACCAAACTCAGTGACCTGGGTATCGATGCTTCCCTCTGCAACTGGGTTCTGGACTTTCTAACCAACAGACCCCAGTTTGTTAAGCTGGAAAACCACACCTCCTCTACACTCATCCTGAACACCGGTGTCCCACAGGGCTGTGTGCTGAGTCCTCTCCTCTACTCCCTCTTCACCCACGACTGCACACCTGTACATGGTTCTAACACCATTGTCAAGTTTGCAGACGACACAACGGTGGTTGGCCTCATCAGCAACAACGATGAGACGGCGTATAGAGAAGAGGTTCAGCATCTGGCAGTGTGGTGCGCCGCCAACAACCTGGCTCTCAATACCAAGAAGACCAAAGAGCTCATCGTGGACTTCAGGAAGAAGAGTGGCACACACACCCCCATCCTTATCGACGGGACGGAGGTCGAGCGTGTCACCAGCTTCAAGTTGCTGGGTGTCCACATCTCCGAGGATCTCTCTTGGTCTCTCAACACCTCAACCCTGGTCAAGAAGGTACACCAGCGTCTCTTCTTCCTGAGGAGGTTGAAGAAGGCCCACCTGTCTCCTCTGATCTTGGTGAACTTTTACCGCTGCACCATCGAGAGCATCCTTACCAACTGTGTCTCAGTATGGTATGGCAGCTGCTCTGCTGCGGACCGGAAGTCACTCCAGAGGGTGGTGAAAACCGCCCAACGCATCACAGGTTCCTCACTCCCTTCCATTGAGACTGTCCAGAGCAAGAGGTGTCTGCGGAGGGCGCGCAGCATCGTCAGAGACAGCTCTCACCCCAGCCACCAACTGTTTGCCCTCCTCCCCTCCGGGAGGCGCTACAGGGTGCTCCGTTCCCGGACCAGCAGGTTCAGGAAAAGCTTCCTCCCTGCAGCGGTCATCCTGCTGAACTCTCTACCTCAATGTCCCCCCCCCACACACACACACACACACACACAGACATGCACATACAGAGACTGTAGACTGCCACACACACACACAGTGATTGTGGACAACTGCTCATACCCCATACTGCCCCCTACTGTACATTCTGTATTTATTCACTGATTCACTTTACATACTCTGCACTTTTAACTGCTGTTTTGCACTTCTGGTTGATGCTAACTGCATTTCGTTGTCTTAGTACCTGTACTCTGTGCAATGACAATAAAGTTGAATCTAATCTAATCTAATCTAATCTTGTGTGCTAAATGTAAGGCTGTGTTTTATACATTTAATGATTTTAACCTAAATGCAGAGTTGTTTTATTGCATGTTATTGAGTTCCTCCTTGTTGTTGAGCAAAGTCAAAGTGTCAGATCATGTTCTTGTGTCAGGACTGACCACGTCTGCTGCTGGATTTGGTTTGGTTTGCAGTGGTTTGCATGACAAATGTTTGATTAGTCACTATATTATATGTATGAAGTCTGGTTTTAGGGGGAAACTCTTTTGTGACAAGTTTAAGTGAGAACAGTTTGTTTGCACTTTCACTTTCACCTTAAACTTTAGAAGAGACACTTTTAGATTGAACCAGAAATGGACAAAAACTTGGACATGCAAAAGCTTTTTTTATAGTTAAAGGCTGTTTGTTTGTGTTTGTTTGTTTGTTCGTTTGTTTGTGTTGTGGCTGATATTTGCTCAAATCATTAATGATCTGTTTGAAAAGTCAAATGAAAGTGCGCAAATGCAAATAGTTACGCAACAGATTTATGTTTGTTGCTGGACGCAGGTGTAGTAACACCAGATGACCTGATGGTGGCAGCCTTGTTTAGTCCGTGTGAGAAAAGTTCACACAAATGAAAACTTTTCAAAATTGCACCGTTTGTTTGTGATTTGCTCGATTTTCACTCACTTTTGCTTATTTAAGTTCATGTGAAGAATCACTGTGTCATTGTGTGTCATTGATACATTTATTTTGAAGGCTATGTAGTAATGAACTTTGTGTAGATTGCTTCAGTTAAACTATAGTTACATGTTTTTATTGGAGTAAGTGTAAGTAATATTTATAATTTCGTGTTGGTGCCATTAAATAATTAGACTGAGCTGTGTTTTTAATAGTGTCACAGCTGTAATACCCACACCCACCACCAGGAGGAGGCATTGTCTTCAAACTAATGCAGAAGTATGTGGGATTTGAACTTGAATCTAATAAATTATACTTCCATGGATTTGAACAGATTTCTTTGATTTGTTTATGTTGTAAATGTTACTTAGGTTTGTAAAACATCACATGTCCATCAAACTGTCATCAATATTTACCACAGCCTTTAAAAGAATAGGATAAATTAATTTGCTAAAACAAAATAAATATTGTTTATACTAAAACCAGGGATGCCATTATTTATTATCTCTTTTTTCTTTCCTTTAATTGTAATTAAAGCGTTGAATAACTTCACAATAAGACAACACTTTCACCAATTACATGCATCTGCCACTAGAGGTCACCATAATGTTTAACAGTGTTTGCTCTGGAAGTGTTTTCAAACGAGATAAACCTCTAAAGACCATGAATCTATTATGTTAAAGACACGTTTAGTTTCCGGGGATGTAGTAACTGTAGTAACAGGCTTCATGGGTTTAAGGCGGTGGTCCTGCTCTTTAGGATGAGGACTTCAGGTCAATTGGATTTCTGTCTCTACTTATCAAAGGGATGTATTTTTAACACTGGCACAATCATGACGTGGATAATTAAAATAAAGAATGAAGAAAGTAATAAATGGAAATTAATGGAAAGGTAACCCAGGAAGTAAAAGCAGGGAAGACAAGACTGAGGGAAATGGAAGGTAAAAAAAGGGCAAAGCAATATTACACTTAAAGGAATAACAGAGGATTTTTTTTTGCCGATTTGAGACACTCACCACACTCACCCCCCACCCTGCTGTTGTACTGCAACAGCAGGGTGGGGGTGCTTCCCACCAACAGCTCATATCCCACATTGACATGAGTCATGAACTACTTGGCTGCAGGGCCCCCCCAGCCTATAAGCGAACTAAGCAGCCGCGTAGGGCCCCGAGGCGTTAATAGGGCCCCCAATCTGGCAACCCGTTTTATGCGAAGTGCAAGCGCAGTGTGAGCCACTAGTGTAGTAGCGCTGCTGGCGCGGCAGCGGTAACATATAACACACAAACCGCATTTATTTGTAATGACAATCTGGCAACCGTGACATCAAACCTGCGCTGATTGGGCAACTTCATTGAGCGCGAGCAGAAGAGCAAAACATAAACACAACACAACGTGGTCCCTGCGTGGTCCTCATGTCCAGTGGAATATATCTCCTGGTGCCGAAAAACGAAAGAAGAAACTTCTTGACGATGTAAAGAAACTGCAAACTCAACAACACTCTCCAGGTATTGAACTTCTCTTACAAAGAGACGGTTAATGCTGCTGTTTGAAACAACACGATTCTGTCACGTTAGTTCGCTCAGGCTGGAGGCGACGAGAGCTCTGCCCCGCGCACAATAATATGTGTCTGAATGAAAGATAATAAGCTTCACATTTACACCAGCCCGTGTCAGCTGCAGGTGAGGCCGGGGAGGGGCGTCTGTGCCCCGGGTCACTAAGAGGCGGAGATCCGGTCCGGACGAGCGCCGTCTCGTCCAGAACTTCTGACGTGAGACTTTGGAGTGAACAGTGTGCGGCCCCTGTCCCGGGCCCCTGTCCCGGGCCCCGGGCCCCTGTCCCGGGCCCCTGTCCCGGGCCCCTGTGCAGCCTCAGTCAGAGATGAGCGGTTTGAGTTTGCGTCTCTCTCTCTCACATCACCATGTGTGAGATCAAGCGTGACTCGTGATGTCTGTTTTACTTTGTTGTTGTTGTTGTTGTTGTTGTTTTATGGCGGTTGGCATCCGAGTGTTGCATTACCGCCAGACTTTATTCCTCAGACTTTTCGTAGTCCTCAGACTCTGTCGTAGTCCGTAAAAGTACTCCTCCCATTGCTTTGGCGTTACAAAGCCCATGAGGTCATGATGTGTTTTTGTGACTAGAATAGTTGTTGTGTTAGAGACCAACCGGCTTTATTCCAGGGAGACTCTTCTTCACCTTCCTCGCCCTCTTTGACGTTCGGTGCTTTGGAAGTACAAAGCCCATGAGATCATGGGACGTCTTTGTTGTTTTACAAAGCCCATGAGGTCATGGGACGTCTTTGTCGTTTTATCCTTTAGAAGTCCTTCTTCCATCACTTTGGCGTTTCTAGGCCCATGAAGTCCAAGCGCGTTAGAACATCCTCTTGCTCCTCATCCTCGGCTCAGTCTCCAACACCCCCCACCTCTATAAACGTTTACCCAGCCCTGTGCTACATAAGTAAGCAACCACAGCCTGACACAAACCCTGTGACTGGATCGCCAGAACGTTCCGCAGATTGAACTCCCGCCCATTATTCCGAAACCACAAGGCCAACCCGGCCCTTTCCCTATCATAAGCCTCACAGCAAATCAGCACATGCTCGACAGTCTCTGGCACCCGACAGTGACCACACAGACCGGTCGGATGTTTGCCTATCCTACTCAGTGACCAATTGAGTCCAGTATGGCCAATCCTCATGCGGGCGAAGGCCCTTTCCTCCCACGCGTTCCTGCCCATAGACCCGCAAGGACCCACACTACCCTGTATGTGATAGAGATGCCGTCCAGTAACACAGTGGCTCCAAAATTCCTGTCAAAGGCCGACCACATGACTCTTGATAACGGGCTTGATTTCAGATTTGCTTAACTCAACCGCCACATCAATTGATGGCCGCCGAAGGGAACGTTTAGCCAGTGCATCAGCCATTTCGTTACCATCCACCCCCACATGCGCAGGGACCCAAATGAAGGAAACCCTCACATCCTTCCTGGACAGGGAGAGCATCAGACAGAAGATGCCATTCAACACATCCTGTCTGCAATCCGTTTACTTTGACTTCTTAACGTGCAATAAGAGGAACGTAAAGGTTTATGCACGTGAGGTCCATCAGCCAATCACATCGCAGCATTGTTTCATGTCCAGTGTGTGATGTTCTGATCAGAACAAACATTTATATTGTAATTAACTTTTAATAGAGCAATAAAACATTTCAATTTATTTAAAAAGCACCATTAAACTATTTGTTATAAATTATAATAAATTGATAGTGAAAAATAACCAGACATATTATAATTACGTCTGTTATATAAAAATATATAATATTATTCTATAAAAGTGGCAAAGTTGCAGAAACGCAGTCGCTTCACAATAGCGAGGTTTGGACCTTCACTTCTAGTTCTGTTCATTCTCTGGGAATAACATGTTTGCACTGTTTTATCAGTGTTAATTGTTAATCAAGCAATTCTTATGCCATTTGTTTAATTTAATACAACTTGTTTTGTCACTTTGGCAAGAAGGAACAGTTGGGAGCTGTAAAAGATAAATTAGTAAGGATAACTATTACTTTTACATTTTCAGTTAAAATGAATCAATTTGACCATAATTATTTTTCATAGCCAATATTGTATTGAGTAATTAAGTACACTAATGTATTAATAACTGGCTTTAGTCATTTTCTCCTGGCACAGTTTCATCACATCATTTTATAGCATTACAACCTCAACATTTTACTCTTACTTTAGCCGGCTGGACCACATTAAAATGCAGCAGAATACACGAAAAAGGTCTGAAAATCTCCCCCAGACCCCCCTGTTCATTAATTTAAACTGCTAATGTGGCTGTCGACCCTTAACGCCCACAAATACGCCCAAAAACATATCTGGGACGTGTGTTATTTGTACAGGGAGTCGAGGTGATGTCAGCGGAATACCAAGTTGCATTGTGGGATTTAAGTTCTCAATATTTGAGCTTGTGAGGTGTTCAGAATAAACTAACTGGCAAACAGATGCCCTGGAGTTTTGGTGCTTTGTTTGCGTTGAAGAAAGTTCCATATGTGAATTGTTTACGGACAATGGCAATAAAACTGATTCTGATGACGTGGTGAGGGGCCCCCAAAAATGTTTTCGCTTAGGGCCCCCTGAAGGCTTGGGCCGGCCCTGCTTGGCTGTCCACGCCACGAGGAAATGAGACTCAGCCAAAAGTCCACTATCATTCCTTTAAGCCAGGGGTGTCCAAACTTTTTGCAAAGAGGGCCAGATTTGGCGAGGTGAAAGTGTGTGAGGGCCGACCATTCAGCCTGACATTCCTCACATGGAACACAAATAAATTTAAACAAATTTTACCAAGTCACTCATTTCATATTTGCCTTTTTTATTTATATTTTAAGAAGCTTAAACATTCTTAGGTTCATTTGAAACATGACATATTATTGGAACTTTTAAATTCAAAAACAGAAATAGCTTATCTTATTCAGATGTGCAAACATTGACCACAAGTCTCAGTGTATATATATTTATAATTGTAGTTTTGACACAAAACAAAATGTATTCACTGAGATTTTAGAATGTAGTCGTCTCAGATGACAGAAGACTGCACTAATGTGAAGGGTGATACTGAGATCTGGACTGCAGTACATAGGTCAGGTCAGGCTCAAAGGCAGTGGTTTTGATGCGCAAGATGTCACGCAGGTGAGAGTCAGTTAGTCGTGTCCTCACGCGGCTCTTGTTAAAGTTCATAACCGAAAAGGTCTGCTCACACAAATATGTCGAGCCGAACAAGCTCAGCATTTTCTTAGCAAATGTTCGAATCTCTTGGAACCTGCCTTCATCCAGCTGCGGTAAAAGTCTGCAAGAGAGAGCGTCACACTGCAGCTCAATGAGCTCCAGCTGCAGGTGGTCAGGAGCAGTATCAGGGGCCACGGAGAAAGGAGAGGAAAACATCGTGATCTCCTTCTCCATAGCTGCAAAATCCCGAAAGCGATGTTGGAACTCCTCAGCCAGAGATGAGATGTCTGCTGCACCTCCTTGTTTGTGCGTTGATATTGCTCTGTGGAAAGCTGCTCATGATTCCCTGCAGCGCCGGGAAGTGTGTGGCATTGGGCTGTGGTTGTGACAGGCGCCTTTGGAAAAGTTTCAGCTTGGTTCCAAAGGTTTGGATGTGTGAATACATAATAATAATAATAATAACTTTTATTTATATAGCGCTTTTCAGTGACCCAGTTGACTTATCACTGCATTTGGCCCCTGAAGGCTCGTGTTCAGCACGTTCAGGTGCTTTGTTGTGTCAACTAAAAAAAACAAATCAGCCAGCCAAACTGGGTCACTTAGTTCTGTGATTGATTGTCCCTTTTTTGCCATGAACTCTGTGATTTCCTGCCTAAGAGAGTAGAAGCGCTGCAGTGCTGAGCCATCTCACGTCGTTGTGATAGACATCTCCATATTCAGCCTGGATGTCTATTAGAAACTGTTGAAACTGACGGTGGCACAGGGCTTTGGAGCGAATGTAATTAATAGCCTTTATTACCGGTTTCATAACATGATCATATTTGAGATGTTTGGCACACAGAACTTCCTGGTGAATAATGCAATGAAGTTTTATAGCTTTACCTCCGTGTTCGACGACTTTTTCGCAGATGCGGGTTGATAATCCACTCCTCCAGCCACGGCAGGTGCGCCGTCCGTAATAATCCCAGAAACTTTATTCCACGGGAGTTTCATGTCATCTACGGCCGAGCAAACAGAAACGAATAAATCTGTTCCTCTTGTTTGGTTTTTAAGGCTCTGCAGGTCAAGTAGCTCTTCAGTCACGTTCATGTCGCTGTCCACTCCTCTCAAAAAAATAAGTAATTGAGCAGTGTCAGATGCGTCCGTGCTTTCGTCGCAAGCTAAGGAAAAAAAGTCAAACTCCTTTCCTCTGGCCCCCAATTCCCTTAGTAAGGGAATCTTCAGCAGTGCAATCAGCCAATCAGGGGCGGGCTGAGTCAAGCAGTATATGCACGGCTCGCGCTGCTCATTCAGAGTCGGAGAGTTGGACCAACACAAGATGGACCTCATAAGGACTTGTATTGTCATAGCAGTTTTCTGTGATGGTGAGTAATTTATACTTGTTAATCCTGGGAAAGTGTTCTGATTCTCATTTGACGCGGCGGGACATGACGTGTAGCTGCAGTGATAAAGGCAGAGTTAAGAATAAGCACGAGATCTGTGATAGCTGGACTGTTTTGTAATGTAATTGAATACATGTTACTTTAATGTGACTAAATGCCGCACGGTTTTGTGTTCTGCCAGAGCGAATTGTAGTGCGCGCAGCTTGCCTATAGTCCCCGGTGTTAGCCTGTTCAGACACGGGGGGGAGAGAATCCGGGAATCTGCGCTGACTCATTATCTACAACAGCAGTCTCTCAGTTACTGTTATACCGTCAAGGAGCAGGATTCTGCCTAGGATTTTGGTTCGAAGTTAAAAAGGTGCATTTCCTTAAACTAACTCCTCCAGTCACTGCTCTTTGAGTTTTGAGACGGACTGGGACCAGGGCACAGACACTGGAGCTAACGCCTCTATTAAACGGACCCGTTTTTCTGCGTCTGTAAAACCTGCTCCTTGTGCTGGGTCCACAGACTGAAAAAGCACTCTGCATTTTAAACAGAGACAGCGCTACAGCGGAGGCGGAGAGCAAAGTCTCAGTGACTGTCAACTCAGTCAAACCCGTTCATTCTCTTCTCTTTAGTCAGTCTCACGCTCCTTATCTTATTTAGCCTGTTATAAACACGTGTTTAATCCCTGTCTGGTGTTAAAGCAGTTTCAGATGCAGAGGCGTTCAGGGCCTCTCTCCCTGCTTTGCTGTAGACCAGTATTATGGCATGTGTCTATACATTAGCTGATAGGCTGACTTAAACCTGCCGTGAGAGGCCGGTCCATTGGAGCTGCAGCGACACGGTCCAGAAAGTCTTTTCCCCCAGAGCGCAATGTGACCAACTGACAAAGGTCGAGGTTTGTGATGATTTCTGTCTTTTTTCCGATCTTAACCTTTAAAAAATACTTTAGTTGTCTTAAAAACAGCATTTGAATCGTTAGTTTTGGCTGCAGTAGGATTTGAGCAACGTTTATGGAAGAATCATGAAATAAAGAAAACCTGGTGCGGGATGAGTCTCTGCTGGTGATAATCACTGTTTAAAGCTCTTTTTATTGTCGACATGACATGAGATGCTGATCCACACTGGAATGCACTGCTCGTGTCTTCTTTAGGGGAGGCTGGGTTTGGTTGTCAAATTAGTCTGAATTTTTAAAAAACAAACAAAAAGACAGCGTAAATAAGTCTATTTTAAAAGAATAAGGATGAAGTCTACAACAAAATATTCCACCTGATGCACTATATCTTATTCAGTTAAAAAGTTGTTGATCACTAAATACAAATATTTCATATATTTCATTCCACTTCACAGAGTTGCTTGTCCCAATATTATTATTATATTATAATGAGAAGACGTGGCAAATTTGATCAATTTAATCTTTAAACCTTTTATTTCATTTTCATTCACCAACACATGAATCGGGATTTAAATGGCAAGAAAAACACATAATTAATTAAAAACATGCATTTTATTGACATTTGTAAAACAGCAATGTTTTTAGTGAGAAATATCTTTTTAACAAAATAAGATAAGGCTGTTAAGATTCTGGCACAGAAATGGAATATTTAAAATACAATGTTTTAGGACAAAATGTATTTAAAAGTGTGACAACCAAAGCCGTTTTTGCTCCAGACTCATCTACTGCGACATCCACCCTCATCTGGACGTTTAGTTTATTGTACACCCAATAATGTAATACATCCCTGTCTCATCTTACAACATGTTAAATCCGAGCAAATAAAATTGTAGCTCTAAAGTAGCTCTAACTCTTACAACGACTTGGGTGGTTGACTGAGCTTTGAAATCATGAAATTACATTATGTATTCTTTCTTTTTTTAAATTAAAAATCGATTTTCTGTCACCAGAATACTAAATAACTTTGTACACAAATATTTCCAACAGGTGAATTCACCTTGAGTACTGAATATTTGACTTTAGCTGAGATGATGACCACAGGCCTTGGTCTCCCCTGTCAGAGTTCAAAGAGAGCTCTCATTATACACTTCCTGTTGAACGCACAGGATAGAAACCACACACGTGACATAAACACGTGACGTCTGGTGGACTTTAGTCAGCTGGACCCAGAAAACATAGAACATCTGTTTTATTCTTGTCCAGTGCTAAAGAGTTTCTGGCAAGATATCTATAAGTGGTTGAGTCAAACCATTAGTAATCTCAAATATTTAACAAACCGATATTCTTATGATTAATAAAATATAACAAAAGAGACCTTTGAATTGGTAAACATTGTAAACATTATGGGTAAATATCATATTCACAAAAGTAAGTGGGAAAAAAATGTGTGCTTTAAAAAATAATTTAAAATAAATTTAGCCTCTGTCAATTCTCTAATTGAGTAAATGTATTGCAGATTTCCAAACTGAGTGGTTACGGTCAATGGACATGAATCTGTACAAATATCGGGTCTATGGGCGTCATCTAAAAGGCTCTTTTTATTTTATTTACAGCAAAACGTTCTGGAAAAACACGTGACATAACTTGTAAACCAATCAAATAATCATTAGTAGCATTGAATTATCTTTTTCTATGTAGTCGAGATAATTTGAGACTTTTTTGACAAAATATATAACGTAGCTAATAAACGTGTTTCTGCCATTTCTGTCCAGCTCCTGTAGTTTAAAACTGACCGGAAGTAGTTGATGTTGATTAAGTTATTAGTGCGTAATCCCTATTGATCCAAGGGAATGAATGATGATTTAATAGATCTAAGGGAACGATGGGGAAATGAAGTATTTCATGATGTTACAGTGCCCCCTGCTGGACAGACTAAACTGAAACAACTTATCTTGATTTGTTCACATATTGTAGTTTACAAAATTAAACTGTTGGATGAAACTATTTGCGATGAATTTAGTCAATAAACTATTTTACCCATATTCATAATGTGTGTCTTTAAATGCTACAAACAAAACCTAACTTTGTGTTTGTCTTTACAGGATTTGCCCGTTCTGATGCAGTTCATCTAAAAGCTGTTGTGGGATCATCCATCACATTCCCCGACTCTGTGAAGAAGGAAGGATTTATTTCAATTGGATCAAATACGATTGCTTCTGTTATTAATGGAACATTTGTGATTGAAGATGACATTTACTCAAACAGACTTCACTGGAGCAGCAGCACTGGACTCTTCACTCTGTCACATCTGCAGAAAAATGACTCTAGAGTTTATTCCATCAACTCTAAAAAGAGAAATGTGTTTGTTAAAGATTATGAACTCAGACTTTATGGTGAGTAACATCAGACCCAAGTACATATTTTATTAGAAATACAATTTGATTAATTGCAGGTCATTAAGGCTGCACTAAAGTCTTCTGGCTGTCACACACACATGAGTTTTAACAAACAGATGCAGCTTTATTTGTCATAATGAACTGGAAATGGACTAAAATCACCTTAAGATGAGCAAAATGATTATCTATTGTATATTTCACCTGTTTACTTCCTGTATTTCCAGAGGCCGTGTCAGCTCCAGTCGTGTCCAGTGTGAACGTGAGCGCTGACAGCTGCACTGTTCAGTGTTCAGTGAAGCACACGGAGCAGACCACACTGAGCTGGTTCAGAGGAGAACAGCCTGTGGACAGCAGCACATCTGCAGTGCTGCTCCTCACTGTCCAACTGCAGGATTACACCTCCCAGTACAGATGTGTGGCTCAAAACACAGCGGACAACAAGGCTGTTATAGTCAATATAACTACAGTCTGTGAACACAATGGGACACATACATCATCAGAGTCAAATGGTAAGAATTCAAATTCATATAATAATGGGAATAAAACAACAACAACAATTGACCTATAATAATAAATGCCACTATCTTTTGTCTTCTTTGTTAGCTCCTTATATTGTTATTTCCATTGTCTTGGCTGTACTCATCATCGTCCTGGCCTTCGTGCTCTGTGTGGTCAAGATCAAGTGCACTAAAAAGGAATACACACCACCTCAAACAGAAGGCAAGTATACTTTTAACATTTGAAAAGAAAGTCTAAAATTTACAATTTGGATTCATTCCCTGTTGTATTTATTTCATTTTGTCCTTTTGATTGTGGCAGTCACAAAAATGTCTTTTTCATAATCTGGCATCTGTCCAGCAGCAGCACTGAGACATATCACATGAACACTAGAGTTTGGATTGATACACATTATGTCCCTCTTTTATTCACTACTGAATACCAAGAGCCATCAGGAGTTCTACCCTCTAACATCAATTATCAGATGTAGTTATTGCCTTTGGTTCAAAGCTCATCATCATTTATGTAGTTACAGCAGAAGAAGCTTCAAAAGTATACGTTAGACTGAATTTAATACAGAACATTCTTCGATAAATTGTATTCGTTAGTATTCCCAAAAGACTATTTCCGGGTAGTTTATGTTTACAAAACTACATGAATGAAACAAATTCAAGCTTTTCCGACTCTCAGAATAACTAAACCTACATTTTTGTGACAAAGTTGTCTCTGCTTTTTTTGTCCTTGTGTTCAATAAATCATTTGTCTTTGTGAATGTGGCGTAGATAAATAAAACATTATCACATATAACTTTGTATTTTTACAGATTCAGTCCAATACGTTCGAACTGAAAACGATGAATCTCAGGTAGTACTTCCAGAACGCTGCTGCCCGGATCCTGTGTAGAACCAGGAAGTACCATCACATTAGTTCTGTTCTCAGGTCTCTGCACTGGCTCCTGTGGCTGTCCATGGCCTAGCACCAAAGTACATCTCAGACATGTTAGTGCCATATGAACCACCTCGAACTCTGGACGGTAAAAACAAACAGCCTCAGAGCTGAGGAGAACACAGAGCACTGAACCTGATCCAGAGCTTCTTTGGCCTGACACTGTGAGAGCTGGAGCTCCAGAGCAGCCGCTCTGACCAGCCTGTGGACTGAGCAGAGCCCAGAGTGACCCCTGGACGCGTCATGGACACACAGACCCTCGGACGACACACCTCACAGCTTAAGATATATGATATATCTATCATATATCTTGTGCTTTCAGCCTCTCTTCTACTTCCATCACTAGTTGAAAACTTCTGGTTAAACGTCTGTTGAAGTTAAGATTTGTGCTGGAGCTTATTAAATGTACTTGGATGTTTTAAACACTGTTTATTTGATTATCTGATAAATAAATCTGTGATTTTAAGAATAGTTTCTAAATGCTAGTTGCTAGTTCTGCTGATACTTTTCTTCAAGTCTAATGAATAGTTATTTCAAGATGGTATTTAGCTAATTGAGTGTATAATCTGTTGCCCTGTCGTTATTGTTATATTGCTAAATAAGGGATCATCTCAAAATGGGTTTAAGCTGAAAAGGCGTAATATTTGGGGGGGTTGAACCTGCATTTTGTCTTTTTGTTGCTTTGAAGCTTCAATACATCGTTGTGGCAGTAATTGTTTTGAAATGCTAAAAAACTCTCTCAGCAACGAGCATTAGGCCAACATTAGGCGGCGGGTGCGCGCGCGGGTGCGTATGGGGGAGCAAATGATCAAGAGATTACGCTCTAGTAACGTACTACGCACTGCCCGGAAGAAGGACCAACACAAACCCTGCATGAGGTTTCGGCCAATCACGTGAGATTCTCACTGAGACAAAAGCACGTGTTCTGCTTCTGTCATTCTGACATGTCTAAGGTCTAAACGCAGGCAATTGACAATTACAGGTTTTGACAAGAAACATTATTTGCAGAGTTCATAACTTCTGCTGATAAACTTACCAAAGGATGTTCAGGGACTAGAGGTGAGCAAGGTCTATCAAGCTACTATCGTTTTATCAACACGTAAAGTATGTAATGCCAGACATTTGTTTTTGTCTTTTGAGGGGGGGAGGGGATCTAGAGAGAGACAAAAAATATTACGTCTTTAAAGCTTCAACCTATTTTGAGATGATCCCTAACTCCAGTAACATCAATCATGAGGCATTTACCTTTTGAGACACTACAGTGTATAATAAAAGAAAAGGAAATAGTATGACGTCAATTTCTGGGATGGTGCCACTCCATATATGGTGATGGTGTTTGATCCAATGACTGACAAAACCCAGACTAAACCCAGACCAAACCAGGTCCAGGACCCGGAGGCGCTGAGCACAGGATACGGAGCAGTCTCTGATTATAAACTCGACTTGTGATCCATAAACGAGGGCAGGGGGCAGCAGAGCCACAGATGATCCTGAAGCGAACACCCCCAGACTGCTGCGATGACCCGCATTAGTCCCGGTGCCAGGCCTCTGAGCCCTTGGTGATGTTGTCACCCAGTGTGGAGAGTTTACAGATGTGTGAGTGGACTTCTCGTGCAGAACCTGTGGCACTCGCTGCGAGCTCAGTCCCAGTTTGACCCGATGATTGGAGCTCTGTCCTCACGATACTGCACGAGTCACATGCAGCACTGCTCCGTTACACACAGCTGGACACCTGAATGCTCGGTGCTGCGTGGTCCAGAGGGCACGAGAACAGAGCACACACTGTGGTCAGCTCCGGAGATGAAAGGCTGATCGGACGTGTTGATCTTGTGTTGTGCAGTTTGTGCCAGTTTTACACAGCCTCGGACAAGGATTTTGGGTGAATGTGATGTCACAGTGACGAGAGTAAAGTTAGCTTCATGTCTCGCTCTGGAATGTCTTTGTTAGCTTAGCATCACTAGGCCTTTCTTCTAAGGTCCTTCCTTCTTCTCTCTCTCAATCTAACTGACCCCTGAGGGGGTTTGGTTTGGCGTCAACGTTCAACCAATCAGCACGCATGCTGAGTCAGTAGGACTGATCAGAGATCTGGACCTGGAATATATCCAATGCTGTCATTGTTTTAACATTAGGCCTCATCGTTACACACAAGAAGAGTCATAAAACAGTTGGATAAACAACATGAACTTTATCTACAGTAAATTCAGGTGAACAAAGTATTCAATCAGATGATTGTTTCATAAAACAGCTTTTTATCTGAGAGAAAAAGGTTCTAAGAGTTAATTTGAATTCAAAAGGAGTCATTTGGTGTAAAAGTTCATTCCACTTTAAAAGCTTCTAAAAGCCTCTGCTGTGTTTGCAGACATGATCCATCTCCCAAAGGAAAGGGGGATAGTGCCATTGTAGATACTTTACGTCCCACATTCCTGTCACCATGGCAACATACGGAGGTCGTCTGTAGTTTTCTCCGTTCCATATTTTGTTATCATGGATTTAAATTAGACCAGATTGCCTGATGTATTTTTTATTCTCTTAATATTTTTGCATGAAAAAAGTATGTTTTTTGATGGTTTTCAGTGTTAAAACAACATGATTTTAACTTTGTTCATTGTAATCTGCAGTATTAATCTAAAATTATAACATTTTCATTTATGTGTTTCTGTACATTTGACAAAATATGTGGCCTTTAAATCTGTGACTTCGGTTCACTTTGCTTTGTTAATTTGATCTTTCTTTGAGTCCTCAAGTGAAGAACTGTAGAAAAAACTGCCAGTCCAAGTCCATAAACAGCCAGACGAATCAGGAACAGCCAGTCCTCCCAGTCTGTGGACACAATCAGAACAATTCATCAGTTATTATGTTTATTCCAAAGTGTTTATCAAAATAAATATATCGATATAGAATAAATCAGAATGTCCCGCTTTTTTACTGGTGCCACATCAGACGAAAAGTGAGGTTTACACAGGAAATGTTATTTAATTTGTTTTCCATCAAATTAACTCTTGTGGGTGTATGTTCTGGTACTTCCTGCTATTTCCCTCTATTTCTGTGTGATGGAGGTAAAACTGAATAATTTACAGTTAATTAGGCTTTTAACAGCTTAAAGTGTACTTGACAGGGGACTTTGTTTATTCAGATAGTAGCTGTAGTGAATATTTACCATAGTTGTGGTATGTAAGTTTGTGGGGAAAAAAGTTTAAAAGAAAAGTTTAAAATGACAGAAGAAGCAGTAAGTTCTAAAGTGGAATTCCTCTTACATCAAAAAAAAACAAAATAATCAAAAATGTAGGAACAATGTATGCACAATAAAAACATACTTATGACAATTTTAACAATAATTCAAATTTGTTGTCATATAGTAAATGTATTATGTATTAGACTCATTTTTAACACTAACGACTTTGATCCTACTACATTTGAACATAAATATAAATGTGGAGAAGTTTTCTTTTCTTATAATGAAGCTTATAAAGCTCACACAGACTTGAAGTGTGCAGATGTCCTGTCACTGGCACGTTCAGGACAAGGTTTGCCCCCTTGAGTTTGAGATTTGGCTTCAATCTTTTTAGAGGTAAATAATAATGTAGCTCAAAGTGCAGTAGCCTGGTTCATTATCAAAATCTTTACTCAAAACAGTTCTGTAATGAATGTATATTATAGAAATATTCTTACTGCTGGCTCCAGTGGACAGTGTCTCCTTGTGTTCACAGACTGTAGTTATATTGACTATAACAGCCTTGTTGTCCGCTGTGTTTTGAGCCACACATCTGTACTGGGAGGTGTAATCCTGCAGTTGGACAGTGAGGAGCAGCACTGCAGATGTGCTGCTGTCCACAGGCTGTTCTCCTCTGAACCAGCTCAGTGTGGTCTGCTCCGTGTGCTTCACTGAACACTGAACAGTGCAGCTGTCAGCGCTCACGCTCACACTGGACACGACTGGAGCTGACACGGCCTCTGGAAATGTCAAAGAGGAACAACATCAGAGCTCCATCTTCTCTGGTCTGAGAGAATTCACTGGAAAAAGGAAATAAAGTCCTGTACATTACTCCACTATCACTGTCCAACTTCTGGACTGGGAAAACTATTAATCTTGTCAGCAAAATGAATTCTCTTGATTTTTGTGAAACTCAGTTAAGCTCCCTCTGATTCGTTTGCTGTCAGCACCAGTGGTAAACGGGCCAATCACATGGCATTTAGTATTTAGGGCCCAGGACAGAGCTGCATTGTAGTTTGGAAATAAAGACTATTTCATTTGTCTGAAACGTGCACACAATGGCACTTTGTACATTTGTGGATCAGAAATAGGACTGTGCTTTTCTGACACAATTTAGATTTTTCTGCTTCTTCCGCTGCTGTGTCGTGTCGACCAATCAGCATGAAGTATTTTTAAACATCCCGGAGCCTTCCCAGACTGATGAGTGAAGGACTCACTTCAGAGTGAGACACAGATCCATCTGGAGTGAGACGTGTACGTTACACCAGATGTTGGGTTTGGATAATGTTAGATGAATTATGCACTAGAACTAATATAATTTTAGTTTCAACAAAGTGCCTCAATAACTAGGAAACAGCTGATGCTAACGTGTGCTAGGTTTGTTTAGTTAATTGTTGTAAAAAACTACAATTTAACACAAGTTCATATTTGTATTTGCTTTTCATAGGCTTATGCTAAAAGGCAACATATTTGGTAAGATTCAATCATGTCTTTCTATATATTCAAGTTAATTTATAACATGTCGGCATAAAGAGCCTATGTTTTCTACATTAGTAGTAAGTCTACAGGCCTGTTTAGCCGAAGTCTTATTGCACATAACAACCAGTGTTTTAATTAGTGGGAACAAGGTTTCTATTGTGGAAACATTTTGTCTAATTTTCACCTGAGTCTGCATTCACTCATCTAAAGAAAAGAGTTCAGTGTCAGAAGCGAGACAGAACGCTTCAGAAGCTTCTTCTCTCACGGCCCACTTTGCATCACTTAAATGGCCCACTCCACTCCAAGATGAACCAGTTGAAACATGGTTAACTATGACTATAATGCATTGTGGTTAGTTTTCAGCTTGGCATTGTTGACAGGAAGAGTGTGTGTTGTGTGGGCAGTGTCTGCACTTCTGTCACATGAATGTACTTCAGACTTCACATTGTATGAGAACTGCCTGGGACCTACAAAAACATGCATTATCTTTGCAAATTATACCATAATCATCATTATAAATATTACTTACCATAAACTTTCAATTCATACAATTTAAAAAGAAGATTTCCCTTTTTAGAGTCGATGGTATAAACTCCAGAGTCACTTTGTTGCAGATGTGACAGAGTGAAGAGTCCAGTGCTGCTGCTCCAGTGAAGTCTGTTTGTGTAAATGTCATCTTCAATCTCAAATACTCCATCAGAAACCAAAGCAATATGATTTTGTCCAAATAAAAAAAATGCTCTCTGCTTCACAGAGTCTGGGAATGTGATGGATGATCCCACAACAGCCGTTAGAGGAACCTTCACTTCAGTCAAACACAAAGGGAAAACTGCAAAGACAAAAAGACATTTGTGCAGTGCTTAAATGTAATAATTGGGAATAAAGATAATTAAACCATCATAATAATTACTTTTACTATAATATTAACACTTGGTACTAACAACAACATGGAGATGATAGTAAAGTAAGTCGTTCTAAACATTTCCTACAGTGTGGAAATGATAAAAAAAGAAGAATAAGCAAAAGTAAATATTAGTATTTACCTGTGAGTAAGAGAGCAGAGCTGAGATGTGACCACATGTTTGAGCTCAGGTTTAGACTCAAATAAAGTGAACTGTGGGACTTAGTGTGTCTAAAGTCAGCCACATCCGCTCAGCTCTGTGTAGAAGGTCACTACGAACATGAAAGGGAAGTAAGTGTGCTGCTCGTGGGCGAGTGGATGGCACGTGAGGCGAGCCGCAGCGTCACAGCGACCATTAGCTGCATGTTATTCCTCAGTCTCATCCCCGTGTCACACTGGACTTTCCTGTCAAATACAAACTACAGAGCAAAAAGAAAATACATCTTATATAGTTCCACATAAAGGACTTTAAAATGAGAGAATAAATCAAAATAAAACGACTCACAAGAATATCATGTACATATTCAGGATCATTTATGAAGCTAAATGAAGTGTGTATTCAGAGTAAACAAACAGCTGGACTTGAGTAACTAATGTCATTCATGAGCCTGATGTTATTCATGTTTTTAGTGAGCACCCAGAGGAAACCTGCTCAGACACAGAGAGAACATGCAAACTCCACACAGAAAGGCCCCAGCGAGCAAAAAACAATGTACACTCTACACCGCAGACGCAGACCTCAGACACGACCCGGACAGCTGTGTCCTGCAGAAGTTCTCTGACGACTCTGCCATCATCGGACTCATCACGGACGACGATGACGCGGAGTACAGAGGACTGGAGCAGGACTTTGTGGACTGGTGTCAGCGGAACCACCTCCTCATCAACGCGGGGAAGACCAAGGAGATGGTGGTGGATTTCCGCAGACGCCACCCCACTGCCCCCTCACCAGTGAACATCCAGGGACGGGACATTGAGAGAGTGGACTCATACAAGTACCTGGGTGTTCATCTGAACCACAAACTGGACTGGACTCATAACACAGACGCACTGTACAGGAAGAGCCAGAGTCGGCTCTACCTCCTGAGGAGACTCAGGTCTTTTGGAGTGACAGGGCCACTCCTGAAGACCTTCTACGACTCTGTGGTGGCATCAGCTCCTGTAGGTGTGGCCTGCTAGAGCAGCAGCATCACAGAGAGGGAGAGGAAGAGGCTGGACAGAGTCATCAAGAAGTCCAGCTCCGTCCTGGGCTGTGCTCTGGACTCGGTGCAGGAGGTGGGGGACAGGAGGGTCCTGGCTAAACTCTCATCTATGCTGGACCATGAGTGTCGCCCCCTGCAGGACACTCTCTCCGCTCTGGAGAGCAGCTTCAGTGAGAGACTGATCCACCCTCGCTGTGTAAAGGAAAGGTTTCACAGGTCTTTCCTTCCTGCTGCTGTCAGACTTTATAACAAACACTGTTAGTCCTGAACATGTGTAATACTGATGTAACCATGTGCAATACCATCATATTCATGTGCAATACTGAATCAACCATGTGCAATACCTGTAAATAAGAGTGTTCTATTTTGTTTTTTATACGGTTTACTTACCTACTAATAGTATTACCTAGTCGTGTGCTAGTTATTTTTACTTTATTTTATTTTTTATTTTATTCTATTATCATTATTTTATTATTATTATCTGATTTTATCTTTATTTTGTATTTTTATTATCTATTTTATTTTATTTCCCCCCTCCATTCCCTATTAAGATAGGAGAGGAGTTTTGTTAATAAAAGTTTTTTGTTTTGTTCATAAGAGTTCTACTAAGAGTGTGTTTTTTGAAACTTCTTATAATCTGTCCTTTCCTCCTGTTTCTACTGCGTTGTAACAACAAAATTTCCCCTTGTGTGGATATTAAAGGATTATCTTATCTTAATAATATGTGTATTACAACATTAAAAGGACAATAATTTAAAGAGTGCAGAAAAGTCCAGATCAGTCCCTGCTGTGTATTTAGTAAAACTCTGGAGGAAGTGTCATGAGCACTGTTGCTGTAGCAACCAGTTTCCAGTTTCTGAAGTGGAATATAGTGCAGATCAAGCCACTCCCACCCAAAGTTGTTTACGACTTCATTTCTACAAGACACAAAATGGTAAGAGAAATAATGCATCATAGACTTATGCAATCACACCTTGTGTGCTAAATGTAAGGCTGTGTTTTATACATTTAATGATTTTAACCTAAATGCAGAGTTGTTTTATTGCATGTTTTTTAGTTCCTTCTTGTTGTTGAGCAAAGCTCAAAGTGTCAGATCATGTTCTTGTGTCAGGACTGACCACGTCTGCTGCTGGATTTGGTTTGGTTTGCAGTGGATTTGCATGACAAATGTTTGATTAGTCACTATATTATATGTATGTTGTCTGGTTTTAGGGGGAAACTCTTTTGTGACAAGTTTAAGTGAGAACAGTTTGTTTGCACTTTCACTTTCACCTTAAACTTTAGAAGAGACACTTTTAGATTGAACCAGTCAGAAATGGACAAAAACTTGGACATGCAAAAGCTTTTTTTCTAGTTAAAGGCTGTTTGTTTGTGTTGTGGCTGATATTTGCTCAAATCATTGATGATCTGTTTGAAAAGTCAAATGAAAGTGCGCAAACGCAAATAGTTACGCAACAGATTTATGTTTGTTGCTGGACGCAGGTGTAGTAACACCAGATGACCTGATGGTGGCATTGTCTTCAAACTAATGCAGAAGTATATGGGATTTGAACTTGAACGTAATAAATTATACTTCCATGGATTTGAAAGGATTTCTTTGATTTGTTTATGTTGTAAATGTTACTTAGGTTTGTAAAACATCACATGTCCATCAAACTGTCATCAATATTTACCACAGCCTTATTGTGCCTTATTAATTTGCTAAAACAAAATAAATAATGTTTGTACTAAAACCAGGGATGCCATTATTTATTATCTCTTTTTACTTTCCTTTAATTGTAATTAAAGCGTTGAATAACTTCACAATAAGACAACACTTTCACCACTTACATGCATCTGCCACTAGAGGTCACCATAATGTTTAACAGTGTTTGCTCTGGAAGTGTTTTCAAACGAGATAAACCTCTAAAGACCATGAATCTATTATGTTAAAGACACGTTTAGTTTCCGGGGATGTAGTAACTGTAGTAACAGGCTTCATGGGTTTAAGGCGGTGGTCCTGCTCTTTAGGATGAGGACTTCAGGTCAATTGGATTTCTGTCTCTACTTATCAAAGGGATGTATTTTTAACACTGGCACAATCATGACGTGGATAATTAAAATAAAGAATGAAGAAAGTAATAAATGGAAATTAATGGAAAGGTAACCCAGGAAGTAAAAGCAGGGAAGACAAGACTGAGGGAAATGGAAGGTAAAAAAAAGGGCAAAGCAATATTACACTTAAAGGAATCATTTTAATAATATTTTTTTGCCGATTTGAGAACTCAAGCGACTGTTAGTCCCTTTTGTAATAAATTTGCATGATGCGCACACTCACCACACTCACCCCCCACCCTGCTGTTGTACTGCAACAGGAGGGTGGGGGTGCTTCCCACCAACAGCTCATATCCCACATTGACATGAGTCATGAACTACTTGGCTGTCCACGCCACGAGGAAATGAGACTTAGCCAAAAGTCCACTATCATTCCTTTAAGCCCATGAAACTAGAAAATCTAGTCTTTTACACTTGAACCCCCCATGATGGCTGTCAGTTGCATTTACTGTTCATCAGACGTCACTTAAACTTCAAATTATTTATCTTTTCTGCTAATCAGCCACAGTCATTTCTCACGAGTCGATTTTTTGTGTGTTTTTTGTGGGAGTGAAAAGTGTGATTTATGAACTATCACTGTCTCCAATTCAAATCCTCAGAACTTATTACTTATTGAAATCAACAATCAAAATAAAATCCAACTTTCATGGTCTTCAAAATGTATAAATCTATAACAGGAAGCTTAAACGCATAAATAAAACTGCACATACTACGTCGTTACTATAAACTTAACTGCATGTGTGTGAAAGTCTGGACTTTAGTCGGTGTCAAAACTGTTTTATATGAAAAGCATTTTAGGCATTTTAATAACTATGAGAGAATTAGAAATACACAAGGCACTGCATTATAAACGACTCTGTAAATGTGGAGCTGGAATTCCCCAGACTCAGACTCTGAAGATCTCAGCACAAAGTGTAAGTCTAGTCCACTAAGTACACAAGTGACACAGACCTGCACACACAATCTCAACAGAGCAAATGATGCTTCATTATCCACAGCCAGAGTTTACATTGCAATAGAAATACATAAACCGTGTGTAATCACTGGATCAATTACAACAACTAGCGCTGCAGCTAACGATCATTCTGCTAATCCATGAGTTATTGAGTTTGATGATCCTGATGGAGTTTATTTATGGACAAAAGAGCAACAAATACACTTAATGTACACATTTTCTGCATCACGTTAATGCAATTGAGGCTTAGATAACCTGTCTGACATAAAGGCTGCAGCGCTGCACTGCCCTGTACATGTGTCATCATCAAATGTCATCATCACTGAACCAACGAGTAGAAAATCAAGATGTGACTAACTCATGTGAACTACCACAATAACATCAGGTTACAAACAGGACGTAAAGGATTGTAGTTATGATTTATTGAGATAAAATGACTAAAACAAAGCATCATAACCTCTAAAGTCAACTATTGCCTACTTGAATCAAAACTGCAAAATAGTAATGATATTCAAAAAGTAGAAACAAGTATTCATAACTGTCCTGAACACAAAGTGCTCATTGTTCAGGGTTTGTTTCCATCTCCTTAAAGCTGGAGCAATGATAACTGTTCTGAAACTGGTTTGGTCGGTTTTAGGTGTTATTTTTGATCTCTTATTAAAGCTTTATCACTATCACTGTGCATCATTGTCATTGAAAGTTATGAATCTGCCCAATGGAGTAGAACTGTAGCTTATCAAGATCAGTGAAGTGTGAAAGAGAAAAAGGAGAGGAAGGAGAGGAGGAATGAGACTTGCTTGAAAGGCGGAGTTTGTGAGAGTGACGAAACAAAAGGGAAAACGGGAGAGCAGAGAAGCAGCAGCAGGAACACACACTTGACTCCGACCGCTCTGAGGTGAACATGCTTCCACCACAGCTACTGCTACTATCAGCTCTGTGTAAGTACTTTTGAACTATTCCTGTGTTTTTATAACTTTACTGATCCTGTCACATTCATCGCTCTCTGTGTCGAGGCTCAATCTGCCAATGACTTTATTTATTTAGAGCATCATTTGGAAACTGTTCAACTCAATTTATTCATGTTATGCCCAAAATCAATGAAGTTGAGAAGCAGATTAAAGAACATGATATGAGCATTTACCATTGATTTACTATTTCCTAAAAGTCGATATTCATTTTGTGTAAAATGCTGTTCAAGTCAGAATCAGAATCAGATATGGTTTATTGCCATTCTAAATAAACTAAATTCACAGACATGGAAATGTGTCTTGGTGATTCGATGCGACACAAAACAATAAATAAGTCATAACAATAATAATACAAAATATAAAGAAAAAAATAGGCTTAAAATGTGCACACATTTACAGTTGTACAGATATACAACAGGAAGTTGGTCCTGACTGTATTAAAGTATTTGTACTCACTTTGTAAATGTCTCAGACTGTAAACAAATAAAGGCTCATAACGGCCATTTTGTTTCTTCACTACTGTTATAATCTATGTTCACAAAATCAGGGACTGTAGGCCAAGTAATTCATTTCATTTGTAGGATTCTATAAAGTGTATTATTGTTGTCGACTTTATTGACTAAAGGTCCAGGATCTTAAAGAGAATCTTGGCTGTAGTGACTTGTGTTTGTAGCATTAGAATGTGTGTGTGCTTTACTGCAAAAATGCATTTATTAAATGGTACAACCTCCCCTCTATTTATCTGTCAACAACAACAACAACAACAACAACAAAAACAACAACAACCAGATATTTGGATTGAGCTGAAATATTGTCCTCTTCCTCTCTCAGTTCTCCTGTGTGAAGCAGAAGAACCCAAACCTCTGCAGGTGAAGGCTGGAGACAGAGTGACACTGGACAGTCCAGTCTCCTCTCAGTGTGAGCCCCGTCATGTCGTGTGGGACGTAAACACACAGACCCTGGTGCTGTTTGACCAGGGACAGGATCGACGTGAGCCTCCAGACAGTTATAAAGGCCGTCTGAGTCACATGACTGGATCTCTGAACATCTCTGACCTCAGAGCTGGAGACTCTGGACTCTACACTGGACAAATCACCTGTGGAGACGGGTTTATGCACCAGGTCCAGTTCAATGTGACTGTTGTGGGTGAGCTCAGACATTTGTCCTTTAATAATGAATCTGTTCTGTTCGTTCTGGTCATTCATGTCTTTGATGTGACAGACGCAGCTCCAGTGATACATCCAGAGTCACCTTTGACCTCTGGCTCTGAGGCGAGACACCACTGGACTGCAGGAATCTGTTGTGTCTTATTTCTCTGTGTTTGCCTTGGACTAACATTTAAAGGTGATTAAATTCAGGCTCCAATAAATGTTTTTTATAAATACATCTTGATGGACGCACAGGGCACAAGGTCAACTGTAACTTTATAACACGACTAACAAATGTGTGGTTTCTTTCAGCTCATTATGAGAAGAAGAAGAAGAAGAAGACAAAACTTCCTCTGGACTGTGCCTAAAAACACTGGCCACATGACATTGTTTGAAACCTGTTTTCCCATGTTCCACGCCTGGAGGAATGAAGGATTCAACATAAATCCTGTCGAGGACATTATTGTTGGAAATCAGAATGTTTTAAAACTTGGTTGAGTGCATTGTCTCTTGTAGTCACATGTAACATAGATATGTAAATAGACTGTTAGAGGTATTTAAAGTGCACGACAGGTCAGACTTTTCACTAAAACGTAGACTTAACATACTGCTGCTGCTGCTGCTGCTGCTGCTGCTGCTGCTGCTGCTGCTGCTGCTGCTGCTGCTGCTGCTGCTGCCTCTGCAGTAAGAAATGTGCTAAACGTCTTAAATGATGTTTTAACATCTGTAAATATAATATCCGGGTTTATTAAATGAACTTGGCTGATTTGAGCACTTTCCTGGGTTTGATGACTTGTTTTGTGTCATTACTGCACATGAGCCGTACATGAGCCGCACACGAGCCGTACACGAGCCGCACACGAGCCGTACACGAGCCGCACACGAGCCGCACACGAGCCGTATTGTACTGCTCATTGTTTCTCCCACTTCACAAATGGAACACTCAATTGGAACGCTGCACTAAGTCTGAGTGTAAAGCTGAGGACTATTTCTTTGTAATTCTAGAATATTCGTGTCAGTCTGTATTTACTGTAGTTAGTGCTGTGTATTTACTGTAGTTAGTGCTGTGTATTTACTGTAGTTAGTGCTGTGTATTTACTGTAGTTAGTGCTGTGTATTTACTGTAGTTAGTGCGGTGTATTTACTGTAGTTAGTGCGGTGTATTTACTGTAGTTAGTGCAGTGTATTTACTGTAGTTAGTGCGGTGTATTTACTGTAGTTAGTGTGGTGTATTTACTGTAGTTAGTGCTGTGTATTTACTGTAGTTAGTGCGGTGTATTTACTGTAGTTAGTGCAGTGTATTTACTGTAGTTAGTGCGGTGTATTTACTGTAGTTAGTGCGGTGTATTTACTGTAGTTAGTGCAGTGTATTTACTGTAGTTAGTGCGGTGTATTTACTGTAGTTAGTGCAGTGTATTTACTGTAGTTAGTGCGGTGTATTTACTGTAGTTAGTGCGGTGTATTTACTGTAGTTAGTGCGGTGTATTTACTGTAGTTAGTGCAGTGTATTTACTGTAGTTAGTGCGGTGTATTTACTGTAGTTAGTGCAGTGTATTTACTGTAGTTAGTGCGGTGTATTTACTGTAGTTAGTGCGGTGTATTTACTGTAGTTAGTGCTGTGTATTTACTGTAGTTAGTGCTGTGTATTTACTGTAGTTAGTGCGGTGTATTTACTGTAGTTAGTGCGGTGTATTTACTGTAGTTAGTGCGGTGTATTTACTGTAGTTAGTGCGGTGTATTTACTGTAGTTAGTGCAGTGTATTTACTGTAGTTAGTGCGGTGTATTTACTGTAGTTAGTGCGGTGTATTTACTGTAGTTAGTGCGGTGTATTTACTGTAGTTAGTGCTGTGTATTTACTGTAGTTAGTGCTGTGTATTTACTGTAGTTAGTGCGATGTATTTACTGTAGTTAGTGCGGTGTATTTACTGTAGTTAGTGCAGTGTATTTACTGTAGTTAGTGCGGTGTATTTACTGTAGTTAGTGCGGTGTATTTACTGTAGTTAGTGCGGTGTATTTACTGTAGTTAGTGCGGTGTATTTACTGTAGTTAGTGCGGTGTATTTACTGTAGTTAGTGCGGTGTATTTACTGTAGTTAGTGCGGTGTATTTATTGTAGTTAGTGCGGTGTATTTACTGTAGTTAGTGCGGTGTATTTACTGTAGTTAGTGCGGTGTATTTACTGTAGTTAGTGCGGTGTATTTACTGTAGTTAGTGCTATGTATTTACTGTAGTTAGTGCTGTGTATTTACTGTAGTTAGTGCGGTGTATTTACTGTAGTTAGTGCGGTGTATTTACTGTAGTTAGTGCTGTGTATTTACTGTAGTTAGTGCTGTGTATTTACTGTAGTTAGTGCGGTGTATTTACTGTAGTTAGTGCGGTGTATTTACTGTAGTTAGTGCAGTGTATTTACTGTAGTTAGTGCGGTGTATTTACTGTAGTTAGTGCTGTGTATTTACTGTAGTTAGTGCTGTGTATTTACTGTAGTTAGTGCTGTGTATTTACTGTAGTTAGTGCGGTGTATTTACTGTAGTTAGTGCGGTGTATTTACTGTAGTTAGTGCTGTGTATTTACTGTAGTTAGTGCTGTGTATTTACTGTAGTTAGTGCGGTGTATTTACTGTAGTTAGTGCGGTGTATTTACTGTAGTTAGTGCGGTGTATTTACTGTAGTTAGTGCAGTGTATTTACTGTAGTTAGTGCGGTGTATTTACTGTAGTTAGTGCAGTGTATTTACTGTAGTTAGTGCGGTGTATTTACTGTAGTTAGTGCAGTGTATTTACTGTAGTTAGTGCGGTGTATTTACTGTAGTTAGTGCGGTGTATTTATTGTAGTTAGTGCGGTGTATTTACTGTAGTTAGTGCAGTGTATTTATTGTAGTTAGTGCGGTGTATTTACTGTAGTTAGTGCTGTGTATTTACTGTAGTTAGTGCGGTGTATTTACTGTAGTTAGTGCGGTGTATTTACTGTAGTTAGTGCGGTGTATTTATTGTAGTTAGTGCGGTGTATTTACTGTAGTTAGTGCAGTGTATTTACTGTAGTTAGTGCGGTGTATTTACTGTAGTTAGTGCGGTGTATTTACTGTAGTTAGTGCGGTGTATTTATTGTAGTTAGTGCGGTGTATTTATTGTAGTTAGTGCGATGTATTTACTGTAGTTAGTGCGGTGTATTTACTGTAGTTAGTGCGGTGTATTTACTGTAGTTAGTGCGGTGTATTTACTGTAGTTAGTGCGGTGTATTTACTGTAGTTAGTGCGGTGTATTTACTGTAGTTAGTGCGGTGTATTTACTGTAGTTAGTGCGGTGTATTTACTGTAGTTAGTGCTGTGTATTTACTGTAGTTAGTGCGGTGTATTTATTGTAGTTAGTGCTGTGTATTTACTGTAGTTAGTGCGATGTATTTACTGTAGTTAGTGCGGTGTATTTACTGTAGTTAGTGCGGTGTATTTATTGTAGTTAGTGCGGTGTATTTACTGTAGTTAGTGCGGTGTATTTACTGTAGTTAGTGCGATGTATTTACTGTAGTTAGTGCGGCGTATTTACTGTAGTTAGTGCGGTGTATTTACTGTAGTTAGTGCAGTGTATTTACTGTAGTTAGTGCGGTGTATTTACTGTAGTTAGTGCAGTGTATTTACTGTAGTTAGTGCGGTGTATTTACTGTAGTTAGTGCGGTGTATTTACTGTAGTTAGTGCAGTGTATTTACTGTAGTTAGTGCGGTGTATTTACTGTAGTTAGTGCTGTGTATTTACTGTAGTTAGTGCGGTGTATTTACTGTAGTTAGTGCGGTGTATTTACTGTAGTTAGTGCTGTGTATTTACTGTAGTTAGTGCTGTGTATTTACTGTAGTTAGTGCTGTGTATTTACTGTAGTTAGTGCTGTGTATTTACTGTAGTTAGTGCTGTGTGGACCTGAAAGTGTCTGTTGTGCTGTAGTTTTGTCTGTGTAACCTCCTGAACACTCAGTGTCAGTGTTCTTCTTGAACATCACTGTTTTATCTTGCATTTGTTTCATTGTTCATCCTGTAAATGTCTTTATTATTTTAAGTTTGATATTACAGTCTTATCTCAAAGCAGAACTACTTTGTTGTGTATTTTTTATGTAAATTAACACGTGGCAGTTCTGTGGTATGTTGTTTAATTATCCGTATTAAAGCTTATATTGCAATGGAAACATCTAAATAGTTCTTTGTATTTTCTGAATCAATAACAACAATGAAAATTAACAACTCATTCTCGGCCATTCCAGTTATTAACTCCAGTTATTAACTCCAGTTATTAACTCCAGTTATTAACTCCAGTTATTAACTCCAGTTATTCACTCGTTATTCACTCGTTATTCACTCCAGTTATTAACTCCAGTTATTAACTCCAGTTATTCACTCGTTATTAACTCCAGTTATTAACTCCAGTTATTAACTCCAGTTATTCACTCGTTATTCACTCCAGTTATTAACTCCAGTTATTAACTCCAGTTATTCACTCCAGTTATTTACTCCAGTTATTAACTCCAGTTATTCACTCCAGTTATTTACTCCAGTTATTAACTCCAGTTATTCACTCGTTATTCACTCCAGTTATTCACTCGTTATTCACTCCAGTTATTAACTCCAGTTATTCACTCCAGTTATTAACTCCAGTTATTAACTCCAGTTATTAACTCCAGTTATTCACTCCAGTTATTAACTCCAGTTATTAACTCCAGTTATTCACTCCAGTTATTTACTCCAGTTATTCACTCCAGTTATTTACTCTAGTTATTTACTCTAGTTGTAATTGTGGCT